>NC_039243.1:5429423-5746923 GCF_003368295.1 Carassius auratus
AGATTTAAAATCATAAATTCAAGATGCAATTACGAGATACAAACTCGCAAATGTTAACAATACAATTTATTTTAGTTATATAAAGTTTAAATGAATATGCATACACTTAATTTGCTACTATGTTTGGTTTCATAAAACCAGGCATCCATCCATAATGCATTATTTCTCTATATCTTCTATCCATCTTAATATTCACTTACCAGCCGCTTTATTAGATAGACCTGTTTAGGGTGTAAGTTGGCAAAAACCTGGTACTAGTAAGATGTACCCAATGAAATGGTCAGTGAGTGTACGTATATATTCTCTTTCTAAACATTATTTTACTCAAGCAAGATAAAATAGTACTAATATTTTTATGTTAGTATGTACAGTATGTCTAAAAAAGCTGTTTAGTCCTTTGAGGTTTCCTTTCAGTTTCTTAGGGTCTACAGTGTTCATAACGTAAACTGTATTTTAGCAAGCACCATTTTCCTATTCCAGGACAATCAAAATGTATTACTATTAAATATTCATCATACTTACGTCATTATAAGCGTTTCCTCGCCTGGTTCGCCCAAGACGCCGTCCACGAACAGAGGCGATGAAGTGAAACTGTATTTGTTCCACACCCTCCCCTCATCGAAGCTCAGCCTGCATAGAAACCAGCAGCACACACCTGATTGCATTTCCAACAGTACTTTACGGCACCTTTCCGACATTTAATCTAGATTACTAGACAAAAGTATTACACAGTCTACTGGGTTTAATGAGAATGTTCACACTCCCCGTGATTGTGTGAGCAGCTCGGTGCGATTGCATTGACTCATCTCTTTATGAAGCATACACATGGATTATTAGTAATGGTATTGACGCAGGATTACCAGAGGTGCCTGATGGGAAGAGGGGTGTGTCTAATTGCCACTAAAGCTCCGCCTTGATCCAGATACAGCACACTGTACTCTTCGTCAAATATCTGAAACAGACAGACATAGTTTAACGCTTAAACATTTGGAATATTTGAGCATGTGTATTTATGTCCAATATGAATAAATACATATAGAAATAAGTTTATTTTTTATTAAATAAATAAATGTATAAATGATGTGCTGTTAAAAATCCTGTTATATAATAAAGAAATACTTAAAATATTAAACTTTATATAATTTATATAACTTTATATAACTTTATTTGGGCAGATGTTGCCATTTTTTTCATGCCAGCAGCATGATAACATCTAGAATGAAAAACAAGGCAACTATTGTACAAATGTTCATGCTTTTCTTTTAACTCAAATATTTTTTTTAACAAACAAAAAAACATGTTTTCTTTGAAGTATTATTTTAATTGTTAATCAATTTAGGTATTTCCTGTGACCTTGATGTCATTTTTGAAATAATTTTAGAGGGAAAACAACGCAATGATATTAATGAAAAAAATATAAAAAGATAGTGTATTATATTACTTGGTTTGTCTTATTTTTAAAGCATTCTGATGAAAAATGATAAAAACAGGAAATTGCTAATATTAAACTGAATAAAACTTAACTGACACCCTCTTGTTCCCTAATGCAAAGGCAAAATTAAACCTTTTATTTCCAACCTGTGTGATTCCACCTTGTTAATCTTATTGCTGTTGTGTAATCAGTTTACCATTATTTCTTAGAGTCTGTTGTGCTTATTATTTAAATACTTCCATAAATCAGACGACACTCTCAGAGAAAAATAAATAAATAAAAAAGTACAAAAGCTCTCACTGGGGCAGTAGCTTTTCAAAAGGGAACTAAATTGCAACATTTAGGTAGTACAATTTACAATGTAGGTACTAATATGTACCTTTAAGTTACTATTTTGCAGTCTTTAGGGATAAATATAGTGCAGAAGTGTACCTTTTAATAGGTTCTGGCACAGTGACAGCTTCTGTACCTTTTCTTCTGAGAGTACATGCAAGCATATAATAAGAAAGAAAATCGCTACAAGAAATGACCCTTCCAGTCACCATTACAGAACTGCGAGTAGTTGTAAACATGTATGAAACAAGTAATTGCCTTAGAGGAAAATCCAGCCAGATACTAGGCTGACCTAATGGAAAGTTGAACTGAAAATTGAGGCCCTCATTAGCAGTTTCCATTTGTTTGCCCCAGAGCACTGATGGCTGCACTGCATGTGCTGTGAATTCTTGCTGATATAAATTCCTGTTGAGTTTAGGCCTTGGGGCTTCAAGCAGTTTAACATATGCAAGTCTGTTAAAGTGGAGGAAAAACACCATCTGATTGGCTTAAGTACTTCATGGGCTAATGATTACGAGGCTAGTGTTTATGTTAGCGGGATACTGTGCGGGGTCTGTTTTGTTTTCCTTTGGCTGTGAACACACTGGAAACGTTGGAATCAACCAAAAGCCAAGAGTCATTATAGTTGAGAAATGTATCTGACCCTAGTTGCTCTGGTCAACATAAATCTATGACAAATAAGGTCTGCATATAGTTCTGAAATAATTACTGTGGGTTTGTTAGTTTAGTGCCAAAGTACAAAAAAAAAAAAACAACCTTTAATATGTTATTCTGCTCAGGGATTTGTTACATATGTTCCTGAGTTATTTTCATTCATCATGTCAGATTGGCTGAGTTATGACAATATTTCATATCCTTTACTCTTCTTGGGAGGGCTTTCAATTTGATTAGATGGAAGCTGGCAACCACAGGTCTGCTGTCCTTGAAATAATGCTATTTCTCAAATCCCAGTGATTGTAATTCTTACTGACAAGATATATGACATCAAACCCGTGCCCTACCAAGCATGCTTTAACTTTTTGCCACATAAATTTTCTCTTAATTATTTAAGCTCTCCATTTTTAATTAGACAGCTGGCCTGTATAAATTTAAATCGCATCATCAAACATGCACCCGTGTGCATCATATATGTCATTGAATTTAGTTTTCTCTGAAGGTGTCATTTGATTATCAGCTCTGAAGCGCGGCACATGGATTTATCCGCTACAAGATATGGATCAGTGCTGAAATTACTGCCCACCCCCATCTGGCTGAACACCTCATGGTCAGAGTCACCTGCCGCCACGTGTTTCCAGCGTCGGATGTGATGAACATGCTAACATTGCTGCTCGTTAACTCTGCGCCAACTGAACCTAAGGAGAGAAGAGCGGAACAATTACAGTCATGCTTACCGAAGCAGATAGAGAGTTGATAACTAAAGCTATTTGGATATGAAGATTGAGTGCAATGTGCCTTTTCTCCCCACAAAAGGCATTCATACTTCATTCCAAAAGCTGGCAAGTGCTTTATGGATTTTATCCAAATTTGTATTTCTCTCGGATCGTTTAACCACAATGACTACATTTCCTAATTTGTGATTACTAATGTTGACTACAGTAGTGTGAAGGTTAGAAAATGCATGTTTTTTTGGACTGGAAAGTACAAGGTCAGTGCATTATTTGTAGGATGGAAGAGAATATGACAGCGACACAATCATATATACTCTCTTTCGCTTTTTAACATAACACTGTAGTGTGTGAAGTGTTCTGTGACAGACTAACTTTGTTCCATTATGTCCTGCAGAATAAGAAAAAAAGCATTTCATTGGGAAACAAATCTAATGATGATGCATGGATGGACAAAAAGATCAATGGATAGATCAACGGATGGATGGATAGATCGACAGATGGATGGATGGACGGACAAGAGGATGGATGGACAGATGCATGGATGGATGGATGGATGGACAAAAAGATCAATGGATAGATCGACAGATGGATAGATGGACAAAAAGATTGATGGATCGATCGACGGATGGATGGATAGATCGACAGATGGATGGATGGACGGACAAGAGGATGGATGGACAGATGCATGGATGGATGGATGGATGGACAAAAAGATCAATGGATAGATCAACGGATGGATGGATGGATAGATCGACAGATGGATGGATGGACGGACAAGAGGATGGATGGATGGATGGACAAAAAGATCAATGAATAGATGAACGGATGGATGGATGGATGGGTGGTTGGATGGATGGATGGACGGACAAAAAGATCAATGGATAGATCAACGGATGGATGGATGGTTGGATGGATGGACGGACAAAAAGATCAATGGATAGATCGACGGGTGGATGGATGGATGGACAAAAAGATCAATGGATAGATCAACGGATGGATGGACGGATGGATGGATGGTTGGATGGATGGACGGACAAAGGATCAATGGATAGATCGACGGGTGGATGGATGGATGGATGGATGGACGGACAAAAAGATCAATGGATAGATCAACGGATGGATGGATGGATGGACGGACAAAAAGATCAATGGATAGATCGACGGATGGATAGATCAACGGATGGATGTACGGATGGATGGATGGATTAACAAAAGGATGTATGGATGGACGGACAGACAAAAAGATCAATGGATAGATTGATGATGGACAGACAGATGGACAAAAAGATCAATGGATAGATTGATGGATGGATGGATGGATGGATGGAGGCAAGGATAGATGGATGGATGGACGGACAAAAAGATCAATTGATAGATCAATGGACGGAAAGATGGAAGGATGGACGGATGGATAGATAGTTTTTTCAGCAAAAATATATAATGTATAATGAAATCAGAGTCTGACCCTGTGAGGTAAATAGAAATTCTAGAAAACCTCTCTATCTAATAAGCTAAGCTACTCAGGAAAGTCTGTGCCATCCCCACAACCCTTCTACCATCAAATCAATCAACTAAACGTCAATTTAGAGCCTAATATCTAATAGTCGGTCTCCTCCTAGGATTACTTATCCAGAGAGTTACAGTGCCAAGACATTTATATTTCATCTGCATGCATCCAGAGGCAATATAGTTGGCGAACGTCACGGAAGACACAAGCCTGAAGGAGTAAAATGAAAAAGTGACAAGCGCTTTCAATCTTATAAAATAAACATTTAAAGTTTGAAGTGGTGGAAGAGTTAGTCGGTTGTGCAAACAGAAGATGATGGAGAGAGGATAATAAGAACACTCTAAAGACTCTCTGCCGCTAATCTCAAGAGTAGCACTTAGCATTTCCATGTGTTCATGCTAGCACAACACTAATCTTGTTTATAGTGCATATATAGATGCCTGCACTCCACGAGTGCAAAAAGTAAGGTCTTCAACAATAACAGTGTCATAAGTGATCAAGATGAAATTAATTTAAATATGCTTAACTTCCAGGACAAAAAAAATTATAATTAAAATAAACTGATGTCAGGGATTTAAAGAAGAATATGAGAACTACTCCAGTACCTGCCATCTAGACAGTTTTCTCTACCTGTCTGTAACCAAAACAAAAATAATGTGTGTGTGTGTTTGTCTTGTCAACTTTGAAATGCATGTTTAATGATTAAGGGAGGATTCAAAAATGGAATGATACATTTCAGACACATTTAGAAATCAAAGCAGTTCCAAAAAAAGTAACCCAAGTTTCCCAAAATGACTACAGTTAATGAAACAACATAAAAGAACTGTGTCTAAAGATAGATAGTATTAAGTATTGAGGAGTAAACACGCTAAAAGGATTGGGTCAGTATGATTATTTTGTAAGAAATTAATACTTTTAAAATTTACTTAAAAAAAAAAAAAAAAAACATCCTATCACATCTTCCACTAAATATGCTAAAAGCAAAAATAAATCTTGAGCATCGAATCAGCATATTAGATTTATAAGATTTATTTTAGATTGATTTTATTTATTTAGATTTAGAACAAGATTTTATTATTATTATTATTATTAATCCTTAAGATGATTTTTTTCCCCAAAAACATTAAAAAAAACATACCACCCTGAAATTTAAATAAAGTACATTTACTCTTTATGTATGAATACAAATAAGACCACTCTGCCTTATATGTACAGAATTGTCTACTTCCGTGGTAAATTACATTATCAGTCATTTTAACCCAACTCACCTGATGCCACTATGATTCCAGGGGATGTCTCTCTGCTGTCTATATTTCCAGATGTGTATGGGTTTGCAGATACGTGCAGGTGAAGATGCAGAGAGCAGTATGGCTAGAAGCAACACAAACAATCTCGATCAAGTAGGGTCTCAAAATCGGCACAGCTCCCAGTGTGTGGCCTTGCTAGGGCTTGAATAAAATCCCTTTTAAAAAATCCCATAACAGCAAAGGCTCATAACTTTTTTTTCCCTCCCAACATTAATTTTGATTGGAATAACCTTTAGTGACACAATTCTCATTATAAGTCTGGAAATGCCAATGGTAAGCACATGTTGCAAGGGTTGTTTAGGGGTTTATTAAAACTTTGACATTTTCTAACAAATAGCTCTGTAATGGATGGTGAAGGCAAGGCCAACAGTGGGAGCATTAATTAGTTGAGTTTATCAAAGGGTAATTATTTTTGTTTGCATTTTGGAGGGGTAGGGTTGTGGAGGCCATTCACCGGGAATGGATCATATCTCCACGGAATGAAATATATGTCTTGTCATTTAAAATGACAAGCAGCACTAATTATGCAGACCTATTCCAAACACCCGAGTCCACAGGAATATACATTCTGTTGGCATATTATCAACTTATTACTTTTATTATGATTATTATGATTATTATTATTATGGAGCTATTGTGCAAAATATAATCAAGTATGACCATATGTCTCTGAGTGTTTCTTCAGTTTGACTATTTTTTTCTCAAATACTCTCTTTCAAAAACTATTTTTTTCACACATTTGCTCATAGCATTATTTATACATTATTATTATTATTATATTTATTATTATTTTGAAACAGTCTTTTGAAATCATTTAATTAGTAATTTTGTTTGAGGGGGGTTCTTTTGTAGTTTTATGTCATTTTGTACCCAAATTTTAAATTAACTTCAGTTATTTTCCAAGCAAAAATAAATAAATAAATAAACACATATTTTACATTTTATTTTAAATTAATTAAAATGATTTTTAAGGGCTTTATGGGGGACTTTATTCAGGGCAAAATTGTTGGTTGTAATAATAAATATTGACATAGTTTATGATAATTTCACTCTTTGTTCATATACCTAAAGGATTCATATTCTATCATGCATTTTCTAGACTACAATCCTTTGTTAGGACTAGAACCAAAAGGCAACAAAACAAGCAGAATTTGAAAAGAAGCATAAAATAAATTATGAAGGTGTGATACATTAAAAAGACAGTTTTAATGTGGTCTTCTCATAACAAAAGAAAAAAAAGCAGAAATGTGTTTGTAAAAAAAAAAAAAAAAAAAAAAAAAAACATACAGGGAACATACTGGGACATACAGTAAAATAACTGTAGTTAAAGAAACCCCCATCTTTGATTAATGCTCGAAAAGCTCAAATCTCACAAGTTCGCCATTGTTAAAGTACACTGACCTCATAAAGCTCATCTATGAATGTCAAATATTATTATTAACAAGTCTGTCTCTAGTTGTTTTCCCACATATCCACTCACCAGCATGCAATGGATTCTGTTTCCTCTGAGATCTGCCGAGGGAGCCTGCAGGAGCCTCCAGTCGCGGCCTTTGTTATAGGTTATGTGTGTCTTCACCTCATTATTTAGCTTCTTATTGGCCAAGAACATGCCTTTTATTCCTGCCACCTAGGGACAGGAACATAATGAGGAAGAGATAAATCAGTAATAAATACATCTCTAAAGTTTCACCATTTCCTCCTTTATAAAAAAATAAAATAAAACAAATGGACCAAACAAAGCCTGTGATGCATTAATCACTTTGTGTCCGTGTGGCATAACCTAGCCAAGTGAACTTCTAAAAAGCTCCATACAGCAGTTCCTGGTAAGTAGTATGTAAGAGAATGAGAATGTAATCCGTGTCCGTCCTGAACAGAAGTGACATCTCTTAGAAAGGAGGAGAGGCAGCCCGGGATGGGCCTCGAAGGGCACTGACTATTCAATAATTGACGAATATTTCAATCTAGCCGACGGCTGAGATTTTAGCATATGTTACATGAAGGTGGCGACCTCAATCAAGTCATCGGACTCTTCAGCACATCCGAGAGCCAAATGTGATTTTATGCGGGTTGCTATCATCAACAGTTTAATTATTTGATCAGAAGATAGCTTGACACCTGCTGGCCTCCGATGCAATGCGGGGCTGCGTGCACTGTTCCATTTGGAGGTATATGAATATAGATCTGGGGTATTCTTCAAAGAGACGAGCCATCTACACCCAAACGCTAATCATTGGCTTCACTCCGGTGGCGCCTTTGTAAGCGAGCAGCACTATAAGAACAATTTGTAGTACTATAAAAATGGTGAACTAACACGTCCAAAGCACTGCCTGCTCTGAAATTGTAAGGTATCTTGTAGCATACAGGCATTTGGAAATACATTGATCAGAGTTAAATGCTGAAAAGGTCAGAAATTTGTAGATCTGGAAAAGGAGATAGGTTTTATTCAGATGATACTGCAAAATAGATTTTAAATTCGTTTAGTTGTTTGTAGCCTTTTAGTCAAAAAAATAAAATAAAAATAAAAATAACTGTATATATATATATATATATATATATATATATATATATATATATATATATATATATATATATATATATATATATATATATATAGGACAAAAATTGACCAGCAGTGACAATGAAGATTTCGATAACAAAATATTTATCTTTCAAATAAAGCTGTTCATTAACTTTCTATTCATCAAGGAATCCTGTGAAAAAAGTGAAAATGGTTTTGACATAAATATTAAGTAGCAGAAAAAAAAAAGAAAAAGAAAAAAATATATATACATATATATTTACATTGATAAAAATAAGAACCATGCTTTCTCCCTATATCAATAGATTTAGATTCTGGGTTCCTAACTGCTCCTTGTTTAGATAATCCACTGATAGTCAAGTTAATGAATACCTTAATTTATTAGCACGGCTATCAAATCAATTAACACTGCACTCAATTAGCATTAATTATTCCATTCAATTTGATCATTATTTTAATATCCAGAGAAATGTGAACACGAAACAGTGATACTGAATCAACACACATCTGTACAGTGTAGAAATTACACTGATGTGTTTTACAGAGAGAGTTACCTCATATAGATCTATCATGACATTTCCCTCTGGTCCCATACTGCTCATGACGTTCTCCAGTGCTAGCGTGTAGTAAATGCCTCCGGCCTCTGACACATACAGGTTGTAAGTGTCATTCTGGTTCCACTCTTGAACTGCTGCCACGACCCGGTTCTCATCTGTACTGATCACATGCAGATCCTGGGGAAAAAGGGAAAGACGCTTCATAAAACAGATCTCTGTGATTTATTTGACAAAAGAATATTCTGCCTCCCGGCGTTATCCAGATGTTGGTGTAAACATGTCAACAAAGAAGTCTATAAAACTGACAAAGAACGTTTTAGAATAGTGGGTTATAATTAATGTACTAAGTTGACGGGTCGTGGCCCAGCATAGCACATGACTTCAGTTTTGTATAAGAAATAATTTAAAGGAAGGAAGGAAAGAAGGAAGGAAGGAAGGCAGACAGACAGATAAAAAGTGAAAGTGAAGTGACATTCAGCCAAGTATGGTGACCCATACTCAGAATTTGTGCTCTGCATTTAACTCATCCGAAGTGCACACTGTGAACACACACCCAGAGCAGTGGGCAGCCATTTATGCTGCGGCGCCCGGGGAACAGTTGGGGGTTCGGTGCCTTGCTCAAGGGCACCTAAGTCGTGGTATTGAAGGTGGAGAGAGAACTGTACATGCACTCCCCCCACGCACAATTCCTGCCAGCCCGGGACTCGAACTTACAACCTTTCAATTGGGAGTCTGACTCTCTAACCATTAGGCCACGACTTCCCTAATAGATCGATAGATCGATAGATCGATAGATCGATAGATAGATAGATAGATAGATCGATAGATAGATAGATAGATAGATAGATAGATAGATAATATTAAGCATCCCAACTCTTTCATCTTACCTATCACATGAAAAATACATTTTAAAATATATTCCCTTTTGATAAAAAATGTGACTTAGTCAGTAGAAGAGATTATAAAACACACACACACACACACACACAAACAAACAAACAAACGCACAAACACACACAGACATTGCAACAAAATCACCATTATCAAACTTTTGAACTTTTGAATATATTTATTTATTTACTTGATAACTACTGTTGTTCAAGAATTTCCTTTCATCTAGCTGTCCATATCTTTCTTTATAGCTGATATGATGTGCATTTTGCCAATAAAATTGAAGACACTAAACTTCAATTGGCTTTTATTCTCTTGATGAGCCGAATGCATCTTCCAGTGCAGTTCATAACTACTGAGCCATTCAAATGATTTAACAACTCTATTCTGTCTTTTCCGTCATCAGAAAGAAAAAGTAGGCCAAACTCCGAACAACTTAAGTGCCTTTTAATATTCTAAACACCTTTACCCTTCTCATTTACATATATCAGAGGAGAACGACTTTAACCTTTAATGTGATTTTTGCCTCTAATCAAGTGAGATTGAATATGAATGTTGTTACCAGGACGGCTGGGGACAGCTGGAGAGCAGTGGCGGTTTCACCCCACTGAGCTGAATCCGATTAATAATCAGTATCAGACCCAACGCTCACCTGCCTTGTTTTGCTCACAGCTCCGGCGTACTGCAAATATTCTTATTAGCCTTAAACTGAGCTTGTCAGTTGGGCAAATGCAACAAAACCACATGCTGGCAGTCTGCGAATTTCATTTACCTCACACTGCGCAAGGATTGCTGGATGTGTGCTTAAAGGAGCGCCGAGAGCTTGATTGAATAAAACATGTTTAATTGTCATGTGAGCGCAGCAGATTTTAAGCTTTGAATAATAATACAGCATCCTGAGAACCGAGGGACCGCGGTAGCATCTGCGTACCTGAATTGCCAGGGAGAAAGAAAAAAAACAGATTTTGTAAAGGTTTCAAGCTTCAAAGGCTAACATCGGGGGACATGATGATCTGGGTCTGAAATAGCAATGTCTGTTTACTCTGTCACAGCGTGGCAGACTCTGACTTTGTGTTGAGCAAGTGTGAATGAGTTACCCTACCTTTGGAAGGGTGTATTTGGGAAGCTTCATGGGTGTAAACACATCTCGCCTGGATGACACGTAGTAGATTGGCCGGCCACCAGTTGACACCTGAGGTAATGGAGGGATCACAAATAGACAGGACAAAGACACTTTAGAAAGAAATAACATTTTGAGTTCTCCCGGGATATCGGTCACAAATAAGGGCTCACATTATGCATTGCGATTTGATCGGTGTATTCAGTCTTGTTATCATAATTGAATCGCAGTTGAAACTTTGCCAAATGCACAATACAGATTGAATCTGGAGTATTAGTTTCTATCTGTGCTTTAATTTACCCCAATAAGTGACCTCATTGATCCTGTTTACACTAGGTATTAAGGTATGCTTTATCACTATATTGTGCTTAATACAGGTGTAAAGAGGGACTGGGAAAGTAATAAGTATCTAAAATGTAATGCATTATCATTGCATTTATCCAGTTTGTCTTGAACAGCAATAAAGGGCACTGCTACAAGGTTAAACTTAAGGCTGGAACACACTACGCAACTTTTAACATCTGAACAGATTTCAAAACACGGCATCCCACACTTGCAGACTTTGTAAATGAAAACAATATGTGTTTTAAAATATCAAACATGTTTGATATCTACTGGATGGAGTCATAGTCTGAAGCTAATAATAAAATAAAATAAATAAATAAATAAAAATATGATTTTTCTATGAAATCGGTTTACTCAAATCTGCAGACTGGCTCTGACTTTCTCCTGACTGTAAACTGGGAAAAAATCTGGGCAAAAGTCATGTAGTGTATTGGAGCCTTACGTTTGTGTTTTTCAAATAAACTTGTTGGTTGTGTGTGCTTTTAAAAGAAAATATCTGTCCCATGAAAACATTTGGAAATACGCCTACACGTAACAGAATGTCATTTGAATGAAGCTACTTTACGAAAATAAATACAATAAAAATAGCAAATAATGTTTGCACTTTAATTTAATTCATCTAAATAATATATTTAAACATTGTTGAATAATTTCCTAAATTGAACTATGGGGAATTGCTTAATTAGAAATAGAAGAATTTATAATATCAATGCCACATCATAAGAAAGATAATCATTGCTACACCCATACTAGATACAGGTTTCCCCTCTATAATTAACTCACCTGGACAAACACATACTCATCTTGGACCACCAGGGAGTTGGGGTCGATGTATCCAGGAAAAGGTTTGCCCTTGTTGGCATCTGTGCAGTTCTGAAGCTTGCATGTGACATAAAGAGCCTCTGCAACAACAGCAGGACAAGATATATTCAACACAAAATGACACTTACAACAAATATTGATTTCACTAGTTTATAGTTCTCTTATAGTATTAATATGTGTTACAAATGCCCACAGTGAGGGCAGTTGTAGCGCAAAGTAGCAAATAAAACGAAAATACCACTTCATTACTTCTACTTGTTTTAGTGCTGGGCAACGAATACAATTTGTAATCGTGATTAACTGCATTATTGTCTTAGATTAATTGCAATTAATCGCATTGTTATGGACAACACTACTGTATTTCCCTGACTATAAGTCACACTTTTTTCATAGTTTGGCTGGTCCTGGGACTTATAGTCAGGTGCGACTTATTTATCAAAATTAATTTGACATGAACCGAGAGAAATTAACTAAGAGAAAACATTACCATCTCGGCTGGAGACGGTAATGTTTTCTCTTGGTTCTTGGATCTAAATAAATGTGACTTATAGTCCAGTGTGACTTATATATGTTTTTTTCCTCGTAATGAGGAATTTCCTCGTATTTTTGGATTGATGCTATTTATACTCAGGTGTGACTTATAGTCCGAAAAATACGGTAATTATGAATTCAAAGTAGTGTATTGTGCACTTTTGTTTCATTTAAAAGTAGGCCTACCGCAATATGTAATAACATTTGTTTTGCAAACACTTCAAACAAGTAAGGTGCTTTTTACAGCAGTTTTCATTTTCCATACAGTAGTAGCAGTTAAAATATTTTTTGTAGCCTAAATCTCAATTTATAACATTATTGTAATTAAATTAAACAAAAACAAGTTATTTGTCACTTCCAGGACATTGACGTTTTTATAGAAAATATTGTACAGTTTGTTATAGAAAAACAAGTTCTGCTCAGAGTCCAGAGCCTCGTTCATTATAACAGGCACCTTCCTATTAGAGACCGGCACGATCGCGGGACCCATTGCAGCAGAGTGTGGCGCGGAACAACACTTGATGTTCGGGTACTCGTGTGTATGGGATGTGGAAGAGTAATTAGGGTGGTTCAATTGACTAGTGTGATCGTTTCATTTAGCAGTCCCTGACTCGGTAGGAAGAGGTGGGCCAGAGTGCAGATCTTCTGATATGTGCTGCATGATTGCGTGAGTGGCAAAAGCGATAGATCTGTAAAGCAACATATTGTGTGCTACCAAGTTATCAAAACGATTCACTCCACTGTGTTGAGCGAGAGCACTGCTGTCTTCACGTGCCATCCGGAAACTTCCTGTTGCCAACTTATAAAGTCATGATTATGAGCTTGTTGCATAGTATTCTGTTAAAAAATAACATTATTATTGAATACTGATGCTTAGCCTAAATAATTTGATCAGGAGCATCCCCTCCTGTGGCCCATGACTTGTCTGTATGTGCATTCAGAGCCAGTGAGCAATGGACGTTCATAATAATAAGATGTGATTAAATAATAGCCTGCGTTAATCAATTAATGCGTCAAAGCTATAATTATAACGTTAACTTGGCCAGCCCTTCTATATATATGTCCTTGTACATTAACTTCAAACAGTCTAAGAAAACCTCTTTCAAATGGACTGTTTTGGGGGACCATGTACTGCAGAACTGACACATTTATATAGCTTATCTTTCCGTCTGCCAATCAGCAGAAATACAGGTCCAACAAACAAAAGACAAACTCAATTTGTGCGGTATGTTTCTTCATTAATGTTAATAACTGGTGACTAATATGGAAAGATGGATTTGCTGGAGCATAACTGTGCATTTTGAATGTTAATGTGAAGCGTTGCCTTGTGCCGTTTTTGAATTATAGGTTCTTGAAATGTAATCAAAGCACGTCCAGGGACGCTATTCAGACTTACCGGTCTCTGAGATGCTGGTCTCAAGGTGAATCAGGCCCGGCTCTTTATCAAGGCCCAGTTTAGACCTGGGAAGCCCAAAGGAAATAAAAAACAATGTTTTATAAAATGAGCTTTGGAAAATGAAAATCCTTTGTGTTTCCATGCAACAAGAGATGGGTCAAAATAAGTGCATTTTTTTATGTCGGCTAAAAAGACCCAGGTTAGCCTCCCAAAAGAGCAATGCGGGTTAAGTTGAGAAAGTGCCATCAGAACACTCTATCCTGTTAAGCCTCCATTTCCATCTCCATCTATCTGTGCTTTTTAACAGAAGCAAGGAGCATATCCTGACATCATTAAAAGTAAGCCCTTCTCATTTGCTTCCCAAGAACACCCACAGGCAGCGCACACAGTTCTCTCGCTCTTTTTAGTTTAAAAAAAAAAAAAAAAAAAAAAAAAAAAAACATCATAGTTGCATAAAATATTTATTAGAGACTGAAAAATCAGAGAGAGCTGCTCCAGAGAGGAACACACAAAGGTAGAAGTAGACTTTCTCTCAAGACTTTATCATGACACTTATTGGAAGTATTGACACTTTCACAAATATAGCATCCCATGGCATGCTCTGGGATCAGCCTTAATATTTTAAAGGCAGAGCGGTGGATTCAACAGTTACACCCCTTTTGTGCACTGTATTTCAAGATTGACCCTCAATCCACAGAGTAAAGAGGTATATTTTACAAAAAATATAATTAATGTGAGCTGACTGTATAAATAACCACTTATTTCACAGCTACTCAAATATATAGATGGATGGACTTGATATTTAGTTTAAATTGTTTTTATGATCTTAATTCTATTATTATCTTACCGCTTCTGCAAAGAAAAATGGGCCATTACAATGCACAAACAATCACCTGAGATAGACAAGATGAACACTGCAACAATATTACAGTAATATAAATACTGAACTCCTCTGAGGTCATTTTCATTATAATAAATAACTAAGGTGCATGCTGGCACCACTTGTGTTTGTATGAAATGAGAGAACAAGTCCGTGGTATGATGATGATCCATGGCACACGTGACCAATCAAAATTGAGTATCTAAAAAAGGTGTGTAATAAACTTGCCTTTTTCTTTTTAAGTAAAAAAAAAAAAAAAACATGAACCAAGCCAACGAGCTATGAGGTGAATAACAACATTACAAACTTTGATTTAAAGCAAACAAGTATTTGAAAACTCGACGAAAAGACAAGTACTTGACTTTAATGAGGGAAAGAACTAACAACGACATGACATACTACTAAATGACATAATCGAATTAAAAATTATGGAGAAATATAAAAGAATGGATTTAAATATATTGATTTTATATAGAAACAATATATTTTATGCTTTTGACAAAATGATTATTATGTAATTAGCAGTGCTTCAGTGAAGTAAGTGGGGCTAAAGAGTTATTTTGGCACAATTTACTTGTTGCGAATCTATGTTGGGGATTTCTCATCTATGTTTTCTCTAGAAATTCTGCTGTTGAACACAACTATTTATGCACAAGTTGACAGATCGTGGGCTGTTGACTGATCAATTCTGTCTTTTTAAGCTAAATTATCGTTCACAATCAATTGACCATGGAGAAAATGAATGGGATTTTAAACTTGGAAACCCTTCAGTTGACATGGTGATGTGTTTAAAGTCATTCCCATTTTTTTGCAGTGCAAACATGCTCCCATTATATTTAAATTAGGCTTATTATATTGCTTATTTAACAGTTAGCAGTGTTTCCCAGTATAACACACAGCGTTCAGGTAAAACAGTTTTGTTTTACCTGATTCACAACCAAGATCGTTCAGGTGTCTTCAGTAAAATTTCATTATTCTACAACCTCCCTTTCTCACAAGAACAGTTCTTTTTTCTTTTTTTTTTTTTTTTTTAAAAAAGGTTTTGATTTCAGATCAGTTGTAAAGGTGAAGGTAAAGGATTTCTGCCATGTTCAGTTAAACCAAGACTTTGGGTATTAGGCTAGAAACGAGCAGCATCAGATCTGAGTTGCTTTTGAAGTGTTGACAGATACAAAAGTCCATTTTATCCATTCAAACTCCATTTCTTCAATCATCTATAGTGACGTCTCATCAAAATAGACAATACAATTTCATATAGTCAATAGCTACACATTTGTAAGGGTTATATGTCTCATCTCACTTCAGATAATAAGACTCCATGTGAGAGTTCATAGAGGGGAACTTGTAAAGATAGATCATTACCAGCCTAAAAATAACGGTACTCCAGGCTGACTCTCTGATGTCTTCGCTCTGTCTCACTTCGATCGTGCTAATGCAAAAATTTCACACTAAAATGACCTCAAAAAAGAAAATCCTGGTGCTAAATGACTTGGACTTGGATGGTATAAGACACACATGATCAAAGAAAAACTGACCAACAATTTGAGACTTTAAAATGTATTGTAATTGCCACAAATTTGAATGCAAGGTGACTCACTGATTCCTGAGACAAGGAACTTTTTTTTTTCTTTCAACCACTCAAAACTTGTACCTGCTTTACGTTATGAAATAAATAAATAAATAAATAAATAAATAAATAACTTTTGTCTTAACACAAATGCAGCATTTATTCACTTCTTTTTTATAGGATTTGACCATCCAATATACCACTCAGTATAGTTCATATAAAAATGTATATAGTTTTTATTTAAATTAAAAATACTAATATTTAATATTATAAATATAAACAATTATTATACAAATATAGATTATTTAATATATGTGTATTTACAGCTATGTAATATGTTTTCAGTGTCACAATCACAATGTATATAGATCATCCTGCACTTTCATTTATTTCATTAATCAATGTGAATGCCTGCTTTAAAATTACTTAATGGAATATGATTTCCTTTGTACATTATTATTATATATTTTATGTAATAATTTATTTATTTATTTATTTATTTACCACCTTTTTATACCAAAAACATGAGTGGAATATTTGTTAACAATACCTAAAAATAAATAAATAAATAAATAAATAAATAAATAAATAAATAAATAAATAAATAAATAAATAAATAAATAAATAAACTTTTTGAACTAAGAACAAAAAATTGATCCATGCCCAAAATGCCTTTCAGTTCATTCCAGCTTGTCCACTTGAGACCAGGGATAAACATAAAATCGAATTGAATTTAGAATTTATTTCTCAACAGGTCTCTTTAATCACCACAGTCTAGACAACTATTAGCCATCCTGATCAAGCTGAACAATCTTTCTTAATGACTAAATCATTTGCAACATTGCAAATGCAGACTCTGAATCAGTAACAAGGTCTAATGACAACATTCATTAAAGAGCTTCTAAGCTTTGGACATAAACCTCGAGAAAGCGTTGGTGGTGAAACACAGTGGGGAAGATCACATCAGGATTGAACAACAATCTGTGTTCTTTGGTTTATTCTTTTATCAGGCACAGAATGCAGGAGCTCAAACGATTTATGTTCCACATGCAGCACAAGAAATCACACGGAGAGCTTACCAGTAGAATCGATTGGGTGCTACCCGCTCATGAACGAGCTGCCATCGACGGCCAAACTCAACAGAGCTGTAGAGCTGAGGACAAAATATTGTGTTAGCAAAGAAATTGAATGAAGATTCTTGTCTCTTCTGATGGTACAATATGCTTTTTGTTTATAATATACATTTTGATTTTATTCTATTGCATACCTGTCACCCTTGGAAATCTTTTTCAGGGTACTCTCATCAAGAATTCTTACCAAAATGGTGAACTTTCTTCGAAAAGTAAGTTACATGTAAAGTTGTCTTAACATTTATCCAAAACAAGGTATCTTAGAAGTCAGCTTTGGGAATGGGAATTTGGTTCAATGGGGTATTTGGTTTAATGTAGACTTGTATTTGCATCAGTTGGGAACTGATACAACTCATATCCGATATAACATCCTGACAGTAGGTGGATAAAGTTTGGTCATATTTAGACACAGACACAGACAAAGGAACAAATCAAACTGGATCAAACTAAACCAAATCAAACACAAAAGTACTGCCCTGCTGAAAACATCTATTTGCAGCAGGGAAGCACAAAAGTTTTGAAGGTTACCAAGCTTTTCATTTTAGCTCATCTCCACTATGTTTACTGTCATCATAAAAAATAATGAAAAAATTAAATAAAATAAAATCAGGAACCTTGCCAATGAATTACGGCTGCAAAAGTGTCAACACTAATAAATTATGCATTTGTGACATTGATTTGAATAGGGCTTAATTACACTAGTGATTGTGCTTTCTTTTTATGTCATTTGCGGTTGCATCTGTCAGCCATGACTAGTCATGCAAATCGTGCAAACAGTCAACTATTAGCCATCAATTGGCTGATAATGCTTTTTGATTGTTTTCATTCAGTTGTAATTCATTCTCATTGGTCCTCTTTCAAGGGTGAAATCAATGTTGATTTGTCAAAACTGAAGTCAAAGCTGTTTAACAACATTACTTGAGACTTGAAACTGTCATAATTTAATGATATTGCATGTCACTGTGGAAATTTGTGTTGTTTGAATTTTAGTTAATAAATCATATTTATTTATATATATATATATATATATATATATATATATATATATATATATATATATATATATATATATATATATATATATATATATATCTTTGATAATAAAAAAAATAATAATAATAACATGTTCTATGGGGCAACCAAAGCATTAGCCGATTGCTAGCGGTAGCCTGTTGCATTACAGTACATGAAAGGTCACTGACCACATACACAGATTGAGTTGAAATGTCTGATAGGACGATTGCGAATGATTTGCAGATCCTGAGCACCAATGACACTGACACACATTTCACTCTATAGTATAGTGTCCTTGTGCAAAACTCAAAAGTGAAAGTAAAATGATAGCACGCAATCGAAAACAGTTTCAGTAGCGGCTCCCTTATGCCTGCAATTTATATACAGTCACCTATACTTACCCAATGATTTAATTGTGATAAAAAGTATATATATGATACTGAGGCACATGTGAAATAACTCCATCCCATTGGCCCATGCAGCCCGTGACATCACAGATAGGCACTCGTAAGATTAAAAGGATGCCTGCAGAACACAACACCAACTGGGTAATCTCTTAGTGCTCGCCTGCCTCTGCGCCCAACTCTTAGAGAGAGGAGAGGTGCAAGTGGCCACTACTCTTCTGATCCTGCCTATCTATGATCCTCAGATGGACCAGCTCACAAGTGTCCTTTTCTCAGGTGGGATCTTTGCGTATCAGTGCTCAGCAACACCCTTAACATCAGTGTATCAGTTCATGACTGGTCAGAAAGTGCTTGCCACTGGCGGTCTTCTGCCTTTCACGTGACCAGACTAAATCAAGCCTCTTAGTAGCACACGTGTGTGTGACCTTGTGTGTCAGAAACCAATAGGACACGGAGGCACACACTTTCTAAAATGCCCACTTGTCTTAGTTTTCTCCATTTCGCCTTGACACGCACTGTCAATTAAATGGCTCCTGAAGACAAAAAAATTGGTGACATGTTCAGCAGGTGCCTTCTCATGCTTCCAGGCGTCTGTCTTTGATGTTACAGGCTACATGGGCCAGTGAGACTGGAATTGTTTCACACATGATTCAGACACCATTCCTTCTGGTGGCAGTCCCCATATTATCCACTAGAACAGTGGTTCTCAAACCTGTCCAGGAGTACCCCCTGCCCTGCATATTTTGTATGTCTTCCTCAATTATCACACCTTATTGTACTCATCAGCTCATTAGAAGAAACTGCAAGACCAGAAGTGGGTGTGTCAGATATAGGGAGACAAACAAAACATGCAGTGCTGGGAGTACTTCATGGAGAGGTTTGAGAACCCCTGCACTAGAGGATGCAGTGTGAGTTACCTACTGTAGTGGGGGAACAGTTTGTTATATCATTTAAATCCACTTCAAGAAGTATAGCAATAAATAAATAAATAAATAATAATAAATAATAAATAAATCTAATGAATTCAAGAATTAATCGGTTGCACTTTATTTTACAGTATGTGTACTAACATGTACTTATAGTGTACTTACAGTGTATTTATCTAAGAAAGTTCTGGTAACACAACATAACTACATGGGGTAGGGTTAGGTTTAGGGGTAGGTTCAGGGTTAGTACCTAGTTATAACATAGTTATTGTAATTACTATAATAAGTACATAGTATGTACATGAGGAACAGGACTGTAAAATAAAGTGCTACCAATTAATCTAATCCAAAACTAAAAGGGGAAGGAATTAAAATGATTAATCAGCTGTGTAGAGAAAGAAACAAAACAAATCTTGACTAATTCAATTATCTTTTGATATGATTAAATTTGATGCTTAAACAATTTTTCAGGAGAATAATAATAATAATAATAATAATAATAATAATAATAATAATAATAATAATAATAATAATAATAATAATAATAATAATAATAATAATTGATTAACCCTAACCATGAGTTTGAAAACATATAATTAATGACAATTCCCTGCGAATCAGGATGTGTAAATTGTCTTAATTGCCAACTTTAAGCCCACTGAAATTGTCTCTTTAAGACATATTTCCTCTTGCATTGATAATTGCCTTCTAAGGACATATTTCAAGCCTAAATACAGATTAGCATCCATTTGCACACATGCTTTTATTATTATTATGTCTTGCTCTGCAGTTTGTGCCTAAATGGTTCTTTATACAGTATGCAAATACTATACATTTGTTTTTCCTTTAGCTTCATTGCATTTGGTTATATTTGGCAATAAAACAGCTGGATAATTAGAAAACCGCATGAATGGTGCCTTGCTGAAAACTTTGTGCCATAATTAGATGTCTGCTTTATGATTTAGCTGAAATGATTCTGCACCTTTTGGTCATGGCCATAGGCAAGGATCCAGTCCTCCTGCTCAGGGTGAAACAACAGGCTGAGGATGTAGAAGTTGAGGCGATATTTTTGATAAGTTGCACCTTCATCTGAGCTGATGAGCAAACTGCTCTCCACCTCTGGATCTGTCAGCAACATGATCTGAAACACAGAAAACATGCTAATAGTTTCTTTCTCCACTGTCCCTCAGGGACCAAATGCCTTAGCTAGTGGACCTCAGGAGCTTCATCTCTCCACTCTAAAAAAAATAATTAAAAAAATGCTGGGTTATTTCAACCCAACTTTGGGTTAAATTTGGACTAACCCAACTTTTGGGTTAAAATCGTATGTAAATATTTAACCCAACTGTTGGGTTAGTCTATATTTGACCCAAAGTTGGGATGAAATAACCCAGCATTTTTTTAGAGTGCACAGATGAGGCTCCTGAGGTCCACTAGCTAAGGCATTTGGTCCCTGAGGGACATTTTTTAGGATCTTCTGTCCACAAATAGACATTGTAGAACGTTGAGAGACTGCAATAACAAAGCCAGTGCAGTAATCTGCCTCAGTAAACACATTTACTTTAACTGCAAAAGAAACTTAATATAAAATAGTCCAAGATTTCAGAGAACAACTAATTCATTTGGATAGTTAGTTAAACAGTTCTACAGAAACATAAACTATAGCCCTATATAAATATATATATAATATATATTATATATATTTATATAGTTAATATATAAATATATTAACTATTATATATTTAATATATTAATATATTAAATATATAAATTATATATTTAATGTATGAAATATGTACTAAAATATTATTAAAATTATATTTATATAATTTCAACAATTTCCTGCCTCTCACACAAATACAAACACAAAATACAACACAATACAATAAAAATAGATTAATATGTCAAACACAGTAGAAAATCAATCAATCAACAGTGCATGTCAATTTTTATATCATATACAAGACCGCAAGGTAGTAAATTTGATGAACTCTCAAATCATGCTCCTAATTTTTGCAAATCTTAATGAACACTTTATAAAGTTGTGGCAGTACTGCCTTGTGTTAAATGTGATATCTCTTCATTTCCAATCCCTGATTTGCTTGTTCTGATCTCATCATAATTGCAGTGGATCACAAACATAAATCTCTTTAACACTGTCAATCTTGTAACACACTCCAATCTGTAATTCATTATGGCCTGAGGGTGTGCATTTTAACTCCCCCAAAAGCACAGTCAGACCGTTAAATCTATAATTTTCTTCTTCTTTTCTCTTCTCTTCTGTTTTAGAGTGCCACCAGTCTTAAGTCTGAGCCAATTTTGAAAATAAATAAAAAAATAAAATAAAATATAATTAAATCAACGAGGCTGAACCGTTTCGAAACCGTATCATTGACAGAGAGCTGGAGGTGTTGTGGTCTAAGGATTGTGTGTTTGAGCTAAACCTGCTTTAGGTTTGCTTTTTTCTGTTCCATTGGGTTTGTAAAGCTTATACAAACCAGATTTTAACTCTCCTCATAGTAACTTTATGGACACAAGCTTCGATTATATTATCAGATCAATACCCCTCTTGCTGATGTAATACAGGTCAATGCAACTTGTCCAAGGACCTGCCCAGTTTCTTTCCTGGCACATAAAAATGTTACTGTCCACTTCAGAATCAGTTTCCATTTCAATCCCGTTCTTGACACAGCTCTCCAGGGCAATAGTATTATTGAGTAGAGCAAGGTAGCAGAGCCCGCCAGCCCATTCATCAAACGGGACATGCTAATGCTAACCATAGTGGCTAGAACCCAGAAGACCAGCTCATCGATCATTACTGCCAACTCAACCAAGATGACACATATGCCAACCAATCAGTGGTGGTGTTTGGGCGGAAAGCCCAATTTCTAATAATAAATTTTATTCAATTTTATCAATGTCTAAATAACTAAAAATAAATAACTAAAAATTGTGAAAAACTTTTCTCTTGGAACATGAAGGGTTAAATGAAAGACTGTTTCCAGCCTAAAGCTTTCAGCTCTGAGATTGGTGTTCCAGCTATGAAACTACAGATGGCCAAGCAATAGTAAGTCAACGGGAGAGTAATTTCAAATGACAGGGAAATTGTCGTTCTGTTTGTGAAAAACAAAAAAACAAAAAAAAAAGATAAACTAGACTTTTATTCACATCACTTTGGATGCAGCAAATAAAGAAAGTGAAGACATTTAAAAGGCTGCTGTGCCATGCTTGTTTATCATGAAGTGTCTGTCTCTAATTTGCTTTGCTGTGAGAGCATGAAGTGTCGGCTTACACTACATAAAGTCTGTCCTCTGTTGTCACATAAAGCAATTGTATGGTTTACAGTTGGAATATATATATATATATATATATATATATATATATATATATATATGTATGTTAGACTGTTAGTTAGACTGAATAACATTTTAGATTTTATTGAAGTCAGTTAATTGCTCTAAAAAAAAGAAAGAAAGAAAGTTTTAAGAGACAGTCCCATTTATTGTTGCACATTTACACATTTTAATTGTGTAGGCGAAATATAATAATTTCAGCTAGAATCCACACGTTTGAGAGTTTCACATGAGGTCGTTAAAGTTCCCCACACAGATTTCACAAATTTGTCGTGCTGACCAACAAAACTACTTGCTTTGAAAATGTTTTCTTTGTGAGCAGTGGTTTGTATGCTATGCTATTGACAACAGACATTTGAATTTGCACGAAACTCGCTAATGTGACCATACTCTTACAGTGTAAATCCAAGCATAAATTCGACCCAAGCATTAATACCACATTCAGAGGCAGTAAAAAATATATGTGGCCAGATTGCATTTAAATACAATAGACTTCCCATTGAGAAAAAAAAAAAAAAAAAAAACACAGACATCTACATACACTATTGTTTGTGCTTTATCAACACATTGAGATAAATACAGTATGTATCCATTAAAATCAGATACCTTTCCCTAAAAAAAAAAAAAAACCTTCACCCGAGGCACATCTAAGACAGGTTTTAATGCCAAGTGCAAACAGGGTCTTAAAAAATTTACAGTAGATTTCTGTGTGAACTGTTCCTTTAAGTCAGACATGTTCAGATTGTCTTCGGATCATGCTAGAATACACCAGACTGAACAGAAAGTACACAAATCAGTCATACAAGCTGGCACATGCTTTGAAGCTGTTATGGAATAATGCCTCTCCATCTGCAATTCTTTACCTGATACAGATATATGATAATACAATACGTAGATGCGTGGAGGTGTGCATGTCTCGCTCAATGTCGTTTAACCTTCAGTTGTGTGTAAACAGATGCAAGGAACAGGAAAAGACACAAACAGTAAAACATCTTAGTTTGACACTCTTTGGATGCTCCAAAGAAATGTAGTTAAAAGATAAAATACAGATTTTGGGTATTTTTCCCACCTACTTTACAAAGCTTTTATCAGCAATATGAAGTGTAATGCAAATAATTCGAGAACATGGAATTCCAGTTTTAGATCAAATTACGGATGGTTTGTGTTGGCCTTGCCGAGTCCCACATTGCCAAGCGCAATTAATTTTATCTTCTTTTCCCCGTCTCCATACTCATGCAGCCTTGCAGAATCCACCACCGTATCTTTCCTCTGATTCTGTATGGCAAGCTCCTATCAGTGACTTGAAGCATAAGAGCAGAGGTTTCTGGGAAGACAAAGGTTAATGAAGCAGCAGATGAGGTTGCTGGAGAAATGCTTAGAGAGTGTGGTGGAGAATCTTTGAGTCCCGCTGTGCAGAGATACATAGCCTCTGATAGAATATTAATGAAATTAAGAACATGTTTTGGCTCCATCTCAGACTAATTGGATTGTCTCACTCCCGTAAATCCTGACTATAACGAGGTCGGTCATGAATGCAATTATTTATTTATTTTTGTGACTGCTAACCTGACTTGGATAAATGGTCTTCTGAGCCTGGAATTCATCATATAGATATATATGGTGCTGTAGGCCTAATTTAAACGTGTTGAGCCAAAACACCAGTCTTCTTTCTTCTTCCATGTAATACATCTGTGTATTTTATCATGGATATTTAAAAATAAATGCCAGTGTAACGGAGGCCAGCTGGTAGGTGCTGTGCAGGTAAACCTCACTCCACTGATCACAAGAGGCACACTAGTGACTGATGCAAGAGACTGTGGTTCAATATGATTTATATATATATATATATATATATATATATATATATATATATATATATATATATATATATATATATATATATATATATAAATCATATTGAATAAATCCATTACTGCTTAATTCAGATGGCAATATTCATATTTTCAAACTAGTTCCAAATGTGATCATCTATTTAAGTCGATGTTTCTCACACTTTCTCAGTGTGGGGTTGTGCCCCCAGGAGGATTCTCAGTGAACAACTACTTCAATTTAAATCTGTTCCTCATAAAGACTTTATTTGTCTTTGAATAAAGTGTATGAGTCATACTGACTACTTCTGAAATACTTATGTCCTTTTTGGAGCTTTTCAGATTGAATCACTATCCTCTCATCCCTCTTTTTTCTTTCTTTCTATTTTTTATTTTATTTTTTGCTTCTAAAAATGAATAATAAAAAATCTAATAAATAAATTAATTTAAATCAGCGTAGACCTAGTGACAAACATTTATTCATTTTTTTTTTTTTTTATTTAAAAGTGTATGTTTGCATTATTGCATTATTGCATGCAATGCATGGCAAAGTTTTTTTTTTTTTTTCTTCTTCTAAAGTACAAAATGCGAAAGAAAAATGACACTGTTGCCTTAGGAAAACACAATTCAAGAGAAGGTTAATGCTATTATAACCTTATTGACCAGTAGAGAACAGTTAATCAATGCTAATCTGAATTTGTGATCAGATGAAAATGAAGTTTTGATAAAAATGTGCAAACAAGCTTGCACAGTCACATTAAAGTCATTATTTAAGCACACAAACATACAAAATGCACCAGTTCTATCTTCCTCTGATGACTAAACATAATCATAAAAAAAAAAAAAAAGTGTAAACCAAGTCGTTTGGGCTCACAGTGCTTACGTTTATGTTATCAGCACACACAAATCTCTGCAGCAGTCTTCGTAGGTGTGTACAGGTGGGACGCATTTTTTTATGCATCCAGCACAGGAAAGACTGAGCACTTTTCTTTTTGTCCCTTGCTGATGCCACAGATCTGAAAAACTAAATCTGCTTCCTGAACTCAGAGCTGTATTGTTGTTTTTTTCTGCTCTTATTAGGGATGCAGGTGGTGAACACATCCATATTGCCTTATTAACCAAGGCTATTGTTTGCTCACAGGAAAACTGACCAATTAGGGTGAAATGCTGTGTCGGGTCCCAGGTGAGTGCTCAAGGTGTTCACAAAACATCCAAGGTACTGTTATTTAATGTTGCCTCCTTGGGAGACAGAGAGAGTGTGTGTGTGTTGCCACCATTTACTCACCCACATGTCATTTCCAGATTAGAATGACTTAACACATTACTTTTAAATTTACAATGCAATATCTGAGTTACTTTTTCAAATAAATAACTCAATTCACACAATTTGCTGACACCTCTCGGGAGTAAGTGCAGAGGCAGAGGCACTTCCTTCAGCCTGGGGCTTATTACTTTGGCTTTTTTGCCAAAAAATAATTGTTGTTGTCAAAAACAAATAACCAAGTCCAGCCCTGGTGACAAAAAGCAATGCATTAAGTTCCATAAAAGGTAACTAAGTAACTAAGTTTTTTTTTATTTTTATTTTTTTCTTGGAGTAACACAATGTAATGCTTTACTTTTAAAAGTAACTTTTCCTAACACTGGATTTAACAGAAACTGGATTCTATGCATCGGTCGTTGATAGAATTTTTTGCATGTAAATATGAAGGCAGAGAGAGAGAGAAAGAGAGAGAGAGAGAGAGTGAGAGGGAGAGAGAGATAATAAAATAAATACATAATTAAATAAAACATGCATGGATGAACAGCTAGCAATAAGATCAGATTTTCTAAATGCATTTTCATTTCAAATGCAAATACACAACGGCTGACTGCTCTATACAGAAAAAGCACATCCCATTTTAATGTCAATGAAAAACACTTGCCACATACTGTAAACATCAGTTCGCAACATTGCAAAATAAGCTCCATAGTGGCTGAGACACTGTATGCACACTTTACTGTTGTTGCTGAAGGTCAGGACGATTTAAAACGCAAAGAAAATCAGCTAAATGTTAAAAATCTTTCTCAGGAGGCACGATCTCTCACTCTGACTGAAAGATTGTGCTGATGGCTTAGTTTTAGGGCTCGTCTTTGAGGGAGTGGATGGCACTCATGGGGTTGCCACGCGACAGGCGAAACGCATTACGACTCAAGCATTCCAGCACTTGCATGGAATACCTTGAAAACTATCGAAACACTCTGGCTTTAAACTTACACTGTATACAGTACTACATACTACACTCTTAAAAATAAAGGTATTTCAAAGGTACATTGACGTCCATGGTAGAAAAATAAATAAATGGTTACCAGCAACTGTTTGGTTACCAAAATTCTTCAAAATATGTGTATAACAGAAGAAAGTAAGTTTGAAACAACATGAGGGTGAGTAACAATCACGGAAGTTTCATTTTTGGGTGCAATTAAGAACTGCTCGTCAAAGGAATCTTTAAGGAACCAAAAACTGTTCATCTATGGCATTGCTGCAAAACCCCCTTATGGAACCTTTATTTTTAAGAATGTGGTGCAAAATTGTAAATGATCAATTAACAATAAGTGATATTACATAATGGAAAAGGTCCTCCTCTCATAATGAAGAAACAAATGTCAAGGCCGAAAGACAGCATTAATCTTTCATGCTGGAACCCTTTAGATTTTCGCCTATAATGTACTTTCAAAGTTTTTCATCTCTTATTCTCTTTGTATGCGAATATCCTTTTATTCACCCCCTCTACATAAAGACATGAGTACAATTCTTTCCTCAAAAAGATCAACCCCTGTTATCTGGCAATTATCTTCCCAAAGACACATACGAGCTTGTCAGCGGGGTGAGGGGAGTAAAGCCAAACTGAGGGTGAACCGGAGAGCTGGTCAGGCAAGCTGAGCCTAATTAAAGCTTTGGGAAGAGAAAGGTCAGGGATGCAGTGCCTTCCACCGACGAGGGGAAAATGTGAAGTCTTCATATGAGAATGAGAAATGTCAGATGAGAGCCTGAGCAAACGAAGCAAAGGTCTCGTGTGTGATTGAGAGTCTGCCGAAGAGCCAAGCTAAAAAGAAATGGTTGTAGGAACGTGGAAGGGAATATAGACGAGAGGGGGTACTTTAACACATTTTGGCTAAAAACATGGCACTGAGTGGCCACTCATAATTATTTAATGTTCGGTGAATCAGTTGACCGTGTTAAAGCAATCAAAAAAACAAGCTGGCAAAACAAGTACATTTTAGCATGATTTAAAGGGATAGTTCGCCATCTTGACCCTACAAATTGTATGATTGTCTTTCTTCTGAAGAAAATAATTTTTTGTGAGGAATTGTTATATTCTGTTTGTACTGTCAATGAGGTCTAAAATGACACTGGATCCATTTGACTTTCATCGTATGCAAAAAATAATAATTAAAAAAAATAAAATAAAAACTAATAAAAAAAAAATTCTACAGAAGAAATGAAACAACAATTATATAATTTTATTAAATAATATAATATAATATAATATAATATAATATAATATAATATAATATAATATAATATAATATAATATAATATAATATGAAACATTGCATTGCCACTACAATGTTACCAATAATACTAAGAACTATGATAAAATAAAGCTGTTCTAAGAATTTGATCTTCATTACAAAGAATGCATAGTGATTATCCTCATTATTAAAATAAATAATAAATTAAACCTTAAAAAAGGAAAACCTTTTCCCAAAGTTATTTTGTCTTTTTTATGCAAGAGTATGTCTCTCTCTCTCAACCCTGTTTTAATCACCTCTCTGTTCTCTCTCTCCTCATTGCAGGCATTTTGAAATGATGCCTGAGGGCTTACAGATGTTCATCTTTATTTCTTTCTCAGTTAGGCCGTTTGCTTCCGCCCCATCAGTGAGTGTTTCCCCTGCAGAGCTCATTCCATCACAACTGCCCACATCACCTCAGAAACCGACTGAAAAGCTCACTCATTAAGCCTAGCTTCTTTCCTTTTCACTTCATCGGCACACAAAAACTGCTACAGATTCAGTTCTCACAAAGTGAGTCATGAAATAAAGATAGATAAGCACCTATCAAAAAAAAGCCGCCGTATGTGTCTCATTTGAGAGCGGCTGCTAGGTTCTTCAAGGATTTACAGTATTTATTCAGTTTACGAGGCTATAGCTGTGTTGATATGCTAAGAGACACAGACACTCTTGTTATATTAAAATACAATGCACACTAGATTATTTCAAATAAAGGCAAAATGTTTTTTATTTATTTTTTTTTTTTCAACAATGCAATATAACATTAATTTGTTTCCAAATAACCTTTCAGTAAACTGTAAAAAAAAATAAAAAAAAAATAAAAAAAAATAAATGATAATAAAAAAAAAAAAAAAAAATATATATATATATATATATATATATATATATATATATATATATATATATATATATATATATATATATATATATATATATATTGTTTTTTTATTTATTTATTCTTTTGCTTAATGTGAAGAACATTTTAATGATCTAAAGAACCTTTTGTGGAATGGAAAGACCCCATGGACGTTCTACATGGAACCACGGATGCCAATTATGAACCATAATGTGAGTGTACTGTATAATGACACTAATTTCACCACTTTGCATCCCAGCAGGCCATGTGTGTGGTCTACTTCTGACAAGTGGGTGTTTAATGCAGATTTTTTTTACATTTTTTAAATCTGCCTTTTTGTGAGATGCAGAAATTATGAAAACAGGTCCTTGAACATGAAAGTGCATGAGATGTCCTTAGGGATGGAGTACGAAACCTGTTTACCTGCTAGTTATTGTAATTTCATACTCATAAAGCACAGACAGTGTTAAACATACACGCATGCACACAAGTACACACAGCCACACACTCGTACAGTATGATGGTAAACTTCAAGTGGGGTTCATATGACAGAGCAAAATAGGGGGTTTGCGAGCCAACAGAGAGACGTTAAATTAAATGAAGAATTTATGTATTTATTGTTATTCGCTTTGTAAAGAGACAGTTCACTCGCTCTTATCTGAAAGAAAGTTCCCTTGTGTTAATTACAGACTGGGGTTACTAGAGGAGAACAGACTGTCAAAACATTTTTGCCATTCATTATTTAATAGTGGGTTTTCATCTCTGTATGACTTTGTGTAGCTTGGTTTTGCTATCCTTGTGAGATCCAAACCTCTATGTCCTTTTTTCTTCTGTGGAGCACAAAAGGAGTTGAACAATATACTGCACAATTAATGGTGACTGGTGTTTGTGAGTCTCAAAAAGGGCACCATAAAGGATCATAAAAGTGTGCTATATTACAACGGCTTTGAACAGACTGGCATGATGTGGTTGGATGACTCAATAGTCAATTTGTGGTGCCTGGATTTTTTATACGACTGATATGATATAAAACTTACTGTGAGTATACAGTTCACTAGCATGATGCATGTACACTTAGTGCACAGTATGAATGGAAGTTGTTACTCAATACATAATTGAAGTTACGGTGAGAACACAGATTATTAGAATGGCTTTTGACAGACATTTAATCTAGCAAAGTTTATGCTGCAAAGAAATGACTCTTAGGATACAGTCACATCAATCAAGAAAAATGTTTTTCTAAGCAATGATTGATTTGAGTCTAACTCGCATCCAAGTGATGGGCCATGGTCTAAATCTGGGCTAGACTGAATATTTTTGGAGGATAAATAATCGGATGTGGAGCTTGTGGTTTCGGTGGTGAAATGTCATGTGGATAATTTGTTCAAGGCGGTGGGTGCGGGGAAAAAGCAAGCAGACATTTTAAATGAGAAAAATGAGCAAAGCCGAAAAAGCTTTGTTGTGAATATGAAATTTACTCGAGATGATTGCTGTCCTGAAATAGCCTGTGCTCTACGGGTGAACGATTTAATTTTATTATACATTTCACAAAGAAATTTCTCAGTGTGGAAAATTTGAGTGGCTTTTAGGAGCGCATTACAGGGTGTGACAAATGGAATTTGAGGCTTCAACAAATACCAAAATATGGCAAAATCCGTTCCAGGGGAAAAGTGTTCCTGCTAATTTATGTTTTGTAAGTCATACAGTGCTATAGCAAAGATTATATGAAGTCAGAGTGTAATGAGATGGAGAAAATGAATTTACCCTGTAAAACTGACTGTCATATTGGGCTAAAATATTTCTCTAAAATCATTAAAGGATGGTGGATAATTAGACTCGTGAGGTAGAAGCCAAACCACCGTGCGGTTGTTTTAAACAGTGAGTGCCACGGGGAAAGGCGCACAGCAGAAAGTGCAACCACAGCAGATTGTAGACAGTGGAGAGGAAAATGAAACGGTGGCAGTGCCAAAGCCCTGAGATCAGCAGCGGTCAGCTACGGGTTAGAGACTGTCAGTGAAAGAGAACACAAATGAGACACAAAAACTAGTATATTTAATGATTTACAGCTGTTAATTCTGCATTTTGGATATTGTAGAACACTTTGTGGTTTGCAGAGTGAAGTTTTAAAAGGCATGGATCACATCCATTTGAATTTTTTTTTTTTTTTTTTTTTTTTTTTTTTTACCATGCCAGAAGATATTTATTTAGCATTTTTGCTAAAATATGTTAAAATGACATTTGAAGACGTGTTTATAATATCCCAACAAACAGATAAATAAGGGAAAAGTAAATATACATACACTACTGTTCAAAAGTCTGAGGTCGGTAAGATTTTTTTATGTTTTTGAAACAAGTCTTTTATGCTCACAAAGGCTGCATTTTCTTGATTATAAATATAGCATTGCTGTGAAATTATATTATAATTTAAATAAATGTTTACTACATATTACACCAGGGGCTCATTTCACAAAGGAGGTTAAGTGAAAACTCTGAGTATGTTAACCCTGAAATGAGGGAAACTCTAGGTTTTCTGTTTCAGAATGGGAGGTTTGTCAAACCCGAGAAAGTAGGGTAAGTCAATCCCGTTTCTGAAAGAGAGCTAACTTATACTCAGAGTCAGTTACCGTATTAACTTACTCTATGAACCTAACCTGGTCAGGAGCAGGTTTTCTTCGGTAAACCCAGAGTTTCTTTCGGTCTCCTCCCCCTTTTAAACACTTAATTGATGCACGCTGGAAATATGCTCTTCTTACTAAGTGTTTTTTTCTTCTGCTTTTTTTTCCCCCAAGTACAAATATAAACAGATTCAAAATAAATATTGATTTTCTATATTTTTCTTGTTTCCTGGGGGGGGGTTAAGTGCATTTTACTTAAGTAAAATTATATGTCAATGTGTTAATAAAAATAATCTTAATGCAAATGGAAAACAAGATTATTCTGAGTGTTTATTACTTAGTGCAAATCTACTGTAGCTCCGCCCTCCATCGAGACATAAGGTTAAATACGACACATGTGAATAACGGCTTCAATGGTGTAGGCGGTAAAGTTTTGGGCACAGAAAACTAGTTTGTAATGCGATTGATTGGGTTAGAGTCTGGCTTTTGCAGAGCTCGTTCTTCTCACTTTTCCCATCACAAGTCACATTATAACAAAATGTTCTAAAAGTGGAAGTAAAGTGCCTAACAAATGTTTAATAATGATACAGCTATTTATTATTGTAATAAATATAATCATTTAGAATCTGTTATTATTGCATCCTGTTAATGTATAACAATACAGGTGCAAATGTATCTGCCAGAATAAAGTATAACAAGCATCTAATTATTATTTACACTTAGCCTGTTGCAAACAACTGCTACTTTTACATGGTAATTAGAATATATCATGATTTTTGCTGTGCATTTTTTTTCTGTAAACAGCATCTAAAGCTACTTGCACTTAGCCTACTGTAAATAGGATCTATCGCTAAGAAAGTATGCTAATTCCACTTAGTTTAAATAGCCACTGCCGTATTTTTCTTACTCTATTGGCAGATAATTTGTAAAATAAGAAAAATGCACTAATATTATAATTATATATATATATATATATATATATATATATATATATATATATATATATATATATATATATATATATATATATATATATATATATATATATTTTTTTTTTTTTTTTTTTTTTTTTTTTTTTTTGCCTTAAGATACATTATTAGAAAACACTTCAGACAGACAGACAGACAGAGAGAGAGAGAGAATTTACTATATTCAGTTTATTACTATAACATAAAAATAATTATCAGTATCCAGCAGAAGTGTAGGAAGTTACTGCTTCTGTCATATTTGTTACTTTTGTCATTTTGGAGTCATATTAATTTAGCCAAATTTCCTAATGTTCTGACAGGAAAAGCGAAAGTGAAGTATGTCCAAGTATATTGTCCCATACTCTGAATTTGTTTAACCCATCCAAGTGCACACACACAGTTGTGAGTATAGAACACACACACACACACACACACACACACACAAACCGTGAATACACAGCCAGTGTAGTGGGCAGCCATTTTTGCTGTGGCATCCAAGGAGCTTTTGGGTTTTAATGCCTTGCTCAAGGGTTTTACCTCACTCCTAGTATCGAGGGTGGAAGAGAGTGCTGGTCATTCCTGCCAGTAAGAGACTCAAAGCCATAACCTTTAGGTTGAATATGTTTCACTGCATCATCAAGAACACCATCAACTAGCATTAATGGGTTAATAAAGCTCTACTATCCAGTACTCCCTATATTCATTATGGCTCTTTGTGATGTGCTGTTCACAATCAATCATAATCACTGCTTGTTTTTTTATAAATAGCCGTCCCACATTACATGTTAATGTAAAAGCACAAAAATGGATGTTATTGTATTAGACCCAAAGCTCTTATTATGTTTATAGTAGAGCCTTTAATTATGACCCAGACCTGGTTTTATAATGCCATTGGAAGAGATAGGAGCTATTTCTGTGAGCTTGGGTTGCGTCTTCATTACTAGCTGGAAAATGAAGCACTTAGATGCAACAAGAGGAAGAAACATCTCCTGTGGGTTCATCTCCCCCCCTCTGGTGTACAAGTTTGCTACTTTACAGAAGACAATGATTATCCTTTGGCTTTCAGAGTGGATGAACAATACAGTATAGTGTTGAGCAGATTTTGATGACATTTGTGTGCCTGTTGGTGGTAGAAATGCCATCTAGACACAAAGTAATTAAATCTGCCAAAAAATAAAAATCTTCAGAACTGCTGGGAAATATGAATCCTTAAATAAGCAGCCACAACTGCAGGCAACACAAAATTGATCTGTTAGAGAAACACCCCAGATTATTACGTTATGATTGCCACAGTTCCGGCATCTTAACCGAATAGTGAAGTGAACAAGACTGAGCAGCAGTGTTGGGCAGTAATTAACCAAAAGTAGTGGCACAACTAATTTGATTACAGTACATTTTAGCTGGCATGCTCTAAGGCAAGACACTACAGAAAAAAAATCAGGAATTATCCATTTTGAGATTTATTTTATTTTACTATTATCATTTATTTTTTATTTTTTTCCTCACTAAATTGTCCAATATATACACACAATTTATAATTTATTAATATAAAAAAAAAAAAAACTTTTATTTATATTACATATCTTTGAAGTCCGATTTCTCAAGTTTTTTTTTTTTTTTTTTTGTTTTTTTTTTGCGCTATGTACAAAGCCAGAAAAAATAAATAAATAACTAAATAAATAAATAAAATAATAAATAAAAAATGTAGATATAAAAAATGGGAAAACAAAAAAAATATAAAATCATAGGGAATCATTCAAATTTATATAATACAAATTATTTACACACACACACACACACAAAAATAAATCCTTAAGTTTCACACAAATGCACACACTTCTTACAGAGCATGTAGCTAAGCACATCTTAATGTTAACTACTAGATGTGCAATCCATCTTCATTACGGGCCATAATTAGTTGACTAAAAACCACCATTAAGCAATAAATGACTCTACTTGATAAAAGAAAAGTGTGAAAGGGGAGGAAAAGAGGTTTTAAAAAAGGAGGACAGATAAAGATAGCTTGCACTGTCAAAGCAAACTCCCAAGCCTCAAGCCATAAATACAAGCCTCCTTGCCATGCCTTTGATTAAAACACTAGCAATTTATGAATCTCTTTTCATCCGGTTCATAATTCATTAGCCCTCAAGGTAGAAAAAATAAATAAATAAATATCAATTACAGCCTTATCAATATTAATGATATGTATATGTTTTGCTTTGAATGCTTCTATGTCTCAAAGTGGAAATTAGATGCTGTAGTCAGTGAATCTTTAAAATGCATTGATCTCATAAAAAGCAGAAAAGGTTCATAAATACTACCAGAGGATAAATTAGCCAACAGAGCACTGAGCCAAGAAGAAGACCTGTGAAATCCTTCCAATGCTGTTAGCGGTCATAAATGAGCAAGGGGGTTTGAGCTGTGCATGCACATAAGCATAATCACCTTGAAAAATGTTTTGACACCTCCGTAAAAGAGACATCATGAAGACTAACAATGCGTAGGTGTACCAGACGGAAAAAACGGACGCCATAAATCTTACCTTGCGCTTGTTGTTGGGGCTGACATATAGATAGCTGAGAATGGTCTTTACGCCCACTTTTTCATTGAGTTTCTCGTAAGTGGTTCCGTAATCTGTTGACCTGAAATGTAATCAGAGGCTTAAATGAGAACTTGGGGAATCAGCTGTTGTAATTAAAGACCCACTCTGCACTTTAAACAAGGCTGTAGTGAGTATGGAACTGTAGCTTATTCACGGAAGCACTGCATTTCTTAAGTTCCTAATTTGATATAAGGAAGGTAATTACAGGTTTAAGAAATGTTACAGCAATTTGTTGTAGTTATGCAGTGCCGTGACCCTTTACAGTACCTTCAAAAAGAGATGGATGTACTGCCTGGTCTTATGATCATCTCTGACATGGCATTTTCATAAAAAAATATCTTTGTGAATAAGAAGTGCAAACCTAAAAGCATATTATTTGTAATTGAGTTCACATTTACTATAACTTAAATAAATTTGTTTTTTTCTGAGCCATCTACAGTAAGTGGGACTTAAAGACACCTTTGCATGTGCTTTCATAATTGCCTCTGTTGTATCTGAAATATGGTTAAAGGCATTGTTCACCCGAAAATGAAAATTACCCCATGATTTACTCACTCTCAAGCTATCCTTGCTGCATATGACGTTCTCCTTTGAGACAAACACAAATTAAGTGATTTCAAAATAAATCCTGACTCTTCTTAGCTTTATAATGGCAGTGAATGGTGGTCGAGCATTTGAAGCCCAAAAAAGTGCATCCATCCATCATAAAAAGTGGTCCACATTACTCTGAGGGGTTAATAAAGACATTTTGAAGCAAATCGATGCATTTATAAACCTTATTCTCTAGCTTTGTATGCACATTCATGAGAGAGTGGCATTTCAGTGTGTGATGTAGGATGCAGGCGTAGCGACAGGTCCAGTGAGAATATGCTAGCCCTGCGAAAACCAAGTTTTGTTTACAGCAAAGGAAAACCAGTCTCAACTTTTATTGGATTCATCTGAAAGAAGAAAGTCATAGACACCTAGGATGGCTTGAGGGTGAGTAAATCGTAAAAGGTAATTTTCATTTTTGGGTGAACTATGCCTTTAAATTGTATGTAATATAACATTTTAATTAACTAAAATATATTTTAATGGCATTACATTTATACTATAATATGATTATATTTGTAATAATAATAATAATAAAAATCTATTTAGCATATTTAAAATGTATTTCAACAGTGTGTTAAAGTGTACTTTAATTAAATGTTTTGGTACATTTTTTTTTCAGATATTAATTCTTATAAGTTTCACCGTAGTAATATAGTTAGTACTATAACTCATTTATCATCAGATCTTGTTGATAGAGAATGTTATACTTTTTAAATCAGCAAATATTTAGATTACTTTCAAAATAATTTCTGTAAGTAGTCCATCATCCTCATACTCATTGGTATTTACACAAAATTCCAGCTTTTAATTAAACTTACAGTATGTGGAAGTTCAAGAAAAGAGACCATCAGTCAAAGCCGATGAAATACACAAGGAGAGTTTTATCTTGAGAATCTGTCATCACTCAATGTGAAGTTTTAATGTTAAAGGGATAGTTCATCCAAGATGTAGGTGACTTTGTTTCTTCAGTAGAACACAGTAGTGGGGAAGTCATGGCCTAATGGTTAGAGAGACAGACTTATAAGCCAAAGGTTGTGGGTTTGAGTCTCGTGCCAGCTGGGATTGTAGGTGGGGGGAGTGAATCTACAGTGCTCTCTCCCACCTTCGATACCACGACTGAGATTGCTTTGAGCAAGGCACTGAATCCCCACCTGCTCCCTTGGGTGCCACAACAAAAATGATTGCTGACTTCTCCATGTGTGTGTGTTCAATGCTGCGTGTGCACTTTGGATGGTATAAATGCCGAGCACTAATTCTGAATATGGGTCAGCTTACTTGGCCACGTGTCACGTCACTTTCACAAATGGAGATTTTTAACTCAAACCATTGCGGTCTGTCAGTCATATAATGTAAGTGGATGGGAATGACAGCTTTGAGAGTCAAAAAACATACACAAACAAAACCAAATTAAACCCTGCAGCTTGTGACAATACACTGATGTGTAAAGACACAAAACCATTACCGTATTTTTCGGACTATAAGTCGCATTAGTCCAAAAATACGTCATGATGAGGAAAATGAAAAACATATATAAGTCGCACTAGACTATAAGTAGCATTTATTTAGAACCAAGAGAAAACATTACCGTCTCCAGCCACGAGAGGGTGCTCTGTGTCTTCAGTGTAGACTACAGGAGCACTGAGCAGCATAGAGCGCCCTCTCGTGGCTGTAGACGGTAATGTTTTCTCTTGATTCATGTCTCTTGGTTCATGTCTCTTGGTTCATTTCTCTTGGTTCATTTCTCTTGGTTCATGTCAAATTAATTTTGATAAATAAGTCGCACCTGACTATGAGTCGCAGCACCAGACAAAGTATGAAAAAAGTGTGACTTATAGTCCGGAAAATACAGTAATCTGTGCAAAAAACTAGACAGTATTTGTTTTGTTTTTGTTTGTTTTTTACCTCTGATGATTTTCAACACAATGTCTGAACTGTCCTGAGCATGTTAGCCCATTACAAAGTCCATTACCGCCATCTATCTCTCAATTGGACCATTGACACTCATAATTGAGATTGTAGGTACAGTGTCAATGGGCCATCTGAGAGATACTTTAGGTGTCGGTAATGCACTTATAAGTCTGCGATTCACCATTAAGCGAGAAGAATACGCCTCACACGCATGCTGAAGAACAGGATGCGAATGCACGCAGGACAGTTCAGATATTGCTGTAAAAATCGGAGGTAAAAATCATTACACAGTAAATACTGTTCAGTTTCTTTCAAGACTTTGCTAAGTGACTTTTCCTTTTCAACTTGCAGTTTTAAAGGAGGGCTGTATAGTAGAAGCTTAGCAGTGTCTAGATGATATAATACTAATTTCAACTAAAAACAACAGGCCAAATAGTAAAAAAAGAAATACATTTTATTTTCTTTTTGTCATCAGATCAATAATAGGCCGATATATTGGTGCAACAACATGAGAATAAAATCCAAGAGACAGACTAGGTCAGCACAACAACATCCAATAACAGGAGCATAAAACAGGATACACAAAGACAGCTGGTCAGGATCGCATTAATCCTACAGATAAGACTTCACAAATGACCTTTGAAACAAAGGGAGCGTTTAACGGTCGACTAATGAGTTCTAAATGCAACACAGGTGTGTGGTAACTACGGGAACAAGTTTCTGATAAACAGGGAATTCCAGAGAGGATGCCCTCTGTTGACTGTTAGGGGAACAACAGCCATTTCCCTGATATCTACATAAACAAACACATCATATCAGAGAATACAGCTTTGCTGTTCTGGTACTATATCTAGCATTTCTAAATATATGTCATTTTCTAGACTCAGGAAGGTCCACTGAGATTAAATTAAAGTTCTCAGCTTTGTAAACAGAACAGAAACAGTCATTTAGCTCTTTTATCCAAGCAACTTCCAGCACACAAAGGCCCTTTCGCAAGCTTCAGTGCACCGCTTCAATGCAACACAAAATGACAAGTTTGCTACGTACTTGGCAAGAAACTTCTATTAATCCTGGTAACACTTTCCAGTAAGGTCCCTGTCAGTGTTGTGGACTTGATTTTCCATGTTTTACCCATGTCCTTTTTTATGTTCTTGTTGAGTTGATTGATTATTCTAAACACCTGTTTAGTAAATTGTCCTGTGTATATTTGTTCGTTCATTCCTTGTCCAGTCAACCTTGTTATTAGTTGATTGATTTTGCTCCTGAATTGCATGTACCCTGCGTTTTCAGTATCTAACTCTATTCAATTGAAGTTTGAGACTCCTGTGTTCTCCCTTGCCACAACGTAACGTTGTAACTAAATCTAAAATATCTTAAACTGTGTTCCGAAGATGCACGGAGGTCTTACGGGTTTGGAACAACATGAGGGTCAGTTATTAATGACATAATTTAGATTTTTGGGTGAACTGACCCTTTAAGCTGCAAATTATAAATTAACCAGTCCTCATTAATGATCTAAACCCATTTCAAACCTTGATGCAAAGCTGAACTTGTCATTGCAAACACAGTATGTGTCTGGTAATTCCTGGCTGCACTTCACAGAACTACAGGAGATGTGCCAATGGCGGTAACACTGTAGTTGATGCTTCGCTCTATAGATCACAACGCATTGGGGATTGTTGACACAGTCAGCCCTTCTGGAGTAACCTAGGGTTAAGGGTCTTGCTCAAGGGTTCAACGGAATAGTCAGTTGAATTTGTACTGTACTTGTACTGCGATGTAGCTACCAAAAAAAATCCACGTTACCACATGTCTTACCAGAAATCGAGCTCAGGCCATGACCCTAAGACCATTTAAAGACAATAAATAGCTACTTTTAAACTAAAATGATTAATTCCAAGTCCATGGAGTTTCTGTGACTATTCTGAGAGATTTTAAATAAATCAAAACAATTACCTTGAGTATGCCATTATAAGTGTTTTAAGCGAGAACTGAGGCACTCTTTGTGCCAGAATAATGTGACGACCTTCAGAAGCCCAGAAACAGACAGTTGCCTTATTACATATCTGAAATATCACATTGAAAGATGTTAGTGAAATGAACATCACTTTTTGTTCAGTTGTTTTATCCTGCCGGTATCTGCACTTATACGGACAGTGTGATAAAGAAAGAGAGAGATATGAAAGATATCTAACAACCTGTTGTTTATTGTTAAATTATATGTTGTATATTGGCATATTTTGAAAATAGGCTGCGGTGAAGATGTTGTGAGTTTTATAAAATATTAATATGTTCATCTGTGTGCTAATGTGAAACTTGTGTTCGGTTGAGACTAGACATATGGTTGCCTTATCAATTGCTTGTGGAAAATTCCAAAGTATTTGTCATTCATTTCGGCGAATCAAGTTTCTAAAGACTGAATACATGATGTTATTCACCCCAAACTTACTACTTAATTCCTTATTGATAGGGCCAGGTCATAAAGCATGACATTGTTTGTATTAAGGTGAAAGACTGTAACCAACTTTTCTATTAAAAGAGCAAGGACAATCCAGCTGACATGACAAGAATTTGTTAAAACTTGTTTAAGGGTACTAGAGGCTGGTACTTTTTCATAATAATATTTAATGATTACACATATTCTCTGTAGAAATAGCACTTTCTTTGCTGACCATGTACTTGCAATGTTTCACTATACACCATACATATTATACTACTCCAAAAATTGCTTACAGTATCTACAGTATAGGAAGTGTCTTGCTGCTTTATGACTTTCCATGAAAGTTTAATTATCTGCCACGGAAGGCATTTGACTACATTCATTAATGCACTCCTGAATTTATCTACCAGGGTGAGGGGGAAATAATTGTCTTAACATATCTTGAAGGAACACCATAGGATGCACTTGGCCTCTAATATGGCCTTAATATATTACTGTCAGTTAGACCTGATAACTCCCATGAGATAATTTTACACTTACAGTATACTGCACTGTACAGTACTTATATACAGATACTGTAGACTTACATAATAACTTGTATAAGTCAGAAAGCACATCGAATTCCTCAGAATATTTAAAGGTGATGCAATTCACAGACTACCTGATTCAAGTCCACACAAACTCATGCACATTTTTAATTTACTCCATTGCACACGTTATGTTAAATGTTATGTTACCCAGAATATATAGTGAAAGTGAAGTGACATTCAGCCAAGGCTGGTGACCCACACTCAGAATTCATGCTCTGCACTTAACCCATCCAAAGTGCACACACACAGCAGTGAACACACACACACACACACACACACACACACACACACACACACACACACACACACACACACACACACACACACACAGTTAACACACACCCAGAGCATTGGGCAGCCATTTATGCTGCAGCGCCCGGGGAGCAGTTGGTGGTTTGATGCCTTGCTCAAGGGCACCTAAGTCGTGGTATTGCTTGCCCGAGATTCGAACCCACAACCCTAGGGTTAAGAGTCAAACTCTCTAACAACTAGGCCACGACTTCCCCATATACTGTTTAAAAGAAGTATTTTATGCTCAACAAGGCTGCATTTATTTGATTAAAAATAAAGCAATAACCATTCTGTTTTAATAACATTTAAAATGTAATTTATTTATGTGATGGCAAAGCTGTTTTTTCAACAAGAAACATTTGTTATATTATTAATAATGAAAACAGCTGTGCTGTTATTTTTGTGGAAATTGTGATATTTTTTTATAGGATTCTTTGAGTAGAAACTTCAAAAGAACAGTTGTATTTATTTTTTTTAATTTTATTTAGTCAATTTAATATACCCTTGCAAAAAAAAAAAAACAACAACAAACAACAACAAGAAAAAAAATTTCATTTATTAAAACATCTTACCAACGCAAATTTTAAACGTTAAGGGTACTGTTTGACATAGATGTGTTTCAATCTTAGTTTACATGTAAAAACAACCCATTTTTTTCTTTATGATATATATATATATATATATATATATATATATATATATATATATATATATATATATATATATATATATATATATATATATAGATGAACTCTTATATGATTAACTGCAGATCAGACACACACACACACACACACACACACACACACACAAACACAGGTCAGACATCACTGCAGAACACTCACTCACACACAAACTCACACAAAGGACAGACATCATCTAGAAATCTAATTATCAGTTCCCATTCATCTAAAATGATTGGATAGGTAACTACACTCCATACTGCCATGTGATAAATCACCCTCTGGTTACCAGCATATTTTATGCAGGGTCACTAACTTCATTACTGAAATGCTGGGTCCACAGAACAGCATTGTCTGACAGTAAGAGATTGCTGAACATATCATATCATATATATATCATTTGTTTTATTTTTTTATTTTTTTGTCATGAGCTCAGCTGGATCTCTTCCTGTCCTGTTGTATTACGGTGTGTTTGGCCATAGCATTTCCGATGGAAGCTCCATCTTTCCAAGCTAAAGGGCCACACAGTCTGCTAAGCATCACCACTCCAATCTGCTGCTGGTAGAAGCTGCCAGATCTGGTGATCTGAGGCCAGTTTCACCATTTGTTTAATGTAGAGTAGAGCTTTAGATGAATGGAAGTTAAGAAATAGCTCATCCAAAAAAAATTAAAGTTAAAAAATGTACTCAACATCATAAATTAATCTGTGGTTTGGAACAACATGAAGGGTGAGTTAATTATGAAAGAATCTTCACAAAAGAATATATTTTGAAGAGTGGTGTTTTTTTGGGTCCCATTGAATTCAACTGAATTTTTGTCCTTACTATGGAAGCCAAACCAACATTCTCCAAATATCTTCTTCTGAGTTCCACAGAAGAAAGATATCCATTCAGGTTTGGAATGGCACGAGGATGAGTCAATAGTGACAGAATTTACAAAGAAGATATTTGGAAGAATGGTGAACATTGCACGTGAACATACTTTCAAGCTGCTAAAACAAATTTAACTCCAGAGACTTAAACATAAAACTCTACTTGCTTAAAAACTTTAACAAGATGAGAACAAATAGTCACAAAGGAATATCAGATAACATGCTTGTGATACATTTCCCTGTTGTGTGTACAGATAAAGATTGAAGCCTTGAATAATTATCGGAAAAAATGAACAGTATTCTTACCTCCATAAGGAGCTCTCTGTGACACTGCCCAGATTGAAGTCATATAGCTTGGTCAGCATGAGAATCACCTGTACAAAAAAAAAATAATAATAATAATTATAAATTAATGAATAAATAATATTAATGATCTTTTTAAATTGTCATTTGTCAGCAGGGGGCTAAAATTTCGGTCCTGTTGCCATGCTTTTTGTATTTATTTTTTATCAGTAAATAACTAGCAGCCAAAATGTTCGTAGATTGCTTTGATTTCTCTTTCTAAGATGTACTTTCAAAATCTTGAGCACAAGGCTCGTTAAATTAAATTGCAAAACTGTAAACCCTGTTAATCTTCTGAAAGCCTATTTATTACACAACATTTCAGACTGTGCAATGCAATTTAGTAAAACTTAAACACATATCTGGCTGAAGAATGCCTTATAGTAAAAAAAGTAAAACATAAAATGCACTGAGAATTCTTAGGTTAATATGTAAGATTAAATAGCATATATCAGATCATTGGTCACGATTTCATTCATTACCATTTTCTTTTAAACTTTTCTTTTATACTTTTAGATGAAGTATAGTATGCCACAATCATCTTCTCAAAAACATGTCATATAGTTGTGTTGGAAAGATTCATTGCCAGCAAAAACAAATGTTGGAGTAATTATATTTTTCATGCATAAAAAAAGACTCCATCAAATCAACACAACAAAAGTCCACATGTAATCTGAATCAGAACCATTATTAAATTACCCATTACATAAACTGCTCAATAAATCAGCCTAAAACAACCTAAAAATGCACAAATCCTCAGATCTTCTCTTCATCTCTTCATAAAACACAATTAAATGATGCATCAGGCTTCCTCCTTGACACCCAAATAATTAATCTCTTCATTACTTAATCATATCATGCTGATTCTATCTACAGCACTGTAAATATCCTTTATAAGATTCCTGAGGTACACGAGACTGTGCTAACTAGGTCAGTCAAATTCCTCCAGGAAAATTAGAGACGGGAAAGAGAGAGGAAATTCATGCCTAGAGCGGGGAAAAAAATAGACTCATAAACTTACAATCTATTTATGTTTCAAGAAAGAATTCATACCTATATAAACTCAAAGCCTTTTGAAAAAGCGCCAATCATTTTGGGGGAAGAGTTAATTGATTCTATCAGAAGTTCCAATGACAAGTGTTGCAAAATATATATTAACCCTCTGAAAGCACCTCAATCATATGGTAGCGCATATTTTGAGTCAAAATGTTAACATTTGAATGTTTTGAATGTTAAAGCACAAAAAGATATTACTTTACAAACAGTCACACATCATTTTAGGATGAAAATGATGAAACCAGCCATTACATATTGTTTTGTGAAATTCTTCAAATGCATGCGTATTTTGAAGTAATACACTTCAAAGGCCAGCATAAATGACCACATTGTTAAACTTTGGATCTGTTCCTTACGGCTACGCTTATCAAACTCTTGAGCCCACTAACATGCAGGCCTGATACTAGCTTTAATAAAATTCTGCATGTGGACAGAAAAAAAAAAAAGATAAAAGGGTGAAGAACCATTCAAACAGAAGAGTACTCTGGGAAAGAAAATGAATGATGAAATCCTTCTTCAGCTCAAAGAATAATGCAAGTCTTCATGTAAAACAGGCTTTAGTCCACCAGGAAACACATTTAATGCTATAGCCAATTGTTTCAGCAATATGGTGAGCAGCCTGAATCACTGAGATCTCTTGTAGTATTTGAAGCTGCCCTGACATTTACATACAGTTCAGTAACTGAGAGTAAAGCACCAGTGCACTGCTCAACTACAAGAATAGATCTGTATAATAAGAAGGCAGGCAGAAAAGATATCTGGAGTCAGACAAAATGGCATATAATGGCCCTGGACACTTAAGCCACACTTAAAAACCAACCTGTCCTCCAACCAATACGCTTGTATAGGTCGTTTGTCCAAATCCCTGAAATACGACCCATCAGAGCATATACTACAATTGCGCCCCTATCGGCAAAAGGTCGTTTTCATATTAATGTTTTGTACTCTTTTATTTGCCCTCTGGTTTGCGTTTCGTGTAGCTCAGTTAGTAGATTATTGCGTTATACTTTGATATGTAATCATGCTATCATGGGTTCGATCCCAGGGAAGGGACGTGCACGAAAATGTATATGCTCAATAAATCATAATTTAGCATGATTTCTGTGAGGGTTAGGTTTAGGGGTGGGGTTAGGTGTGGTCATTCGAACGAATAAGCCACCTAGTAAAGGATCGTTGTAAAACGCCCACATTGCATTTAAATAAACGTGCGTTTTGAAAGGTAATGACGTTATGCGTCAATTCATGACGACAGACGCAACGCGATACTGTCATATATTTACGCTTAACTTTAAATCGTAAATATAGGTCGTAATAAATGTTTGCCCAAATGACCTATATGGTCGTTTTTTGTTGGAGGACAGGCTCTGTTTGACTGTTGATTAGATAAAAGTGATTAAGTATTCCATTAATAAAGGGGACATCGGATGCAAATTTCACTTTTACGTGATGTTTGCATATGAATGTGCCTTAGCAATGTGTAGATACAACCAGTGTACAATGATAAAATCTATTCACTTAAAAAAAAAAAAAAACCTTTTTGGGAACAGACTTTAATAATTACCCATTTTCAGGTTTTGTTGGAATGCATGTAAGCAAGATAGCTTTTAAGAATCAGAATCAGAATCAGAATCAGAATCAGAATCAGATCAGAATCAGAATCAGAATCAGAATCAGAATCAGAATCAGAATCAGAATCAGAATCAGAAAGAGCTTTATTGCCAAGTATGTTTGCGCATACAAGGAATTTGTTTTAGTGACATAAACTTCCAGTACACAGAGACACCAACACACAGACAAAAAAAAATAAAAAAAAAAAAAATAAATAAAAAAAAATAAAAATAAAAAAATAAATAAAAAGGTAGTCAAATAAATAAGTGTATATACAATTGTGCTATAAATGATAATGGAATAGGATTGAAAAAGATGCAGGGATGTACTAGGATGGAGGGGTAACAAATAAATATAAGGATGTTGCACTTGTTTGCATAAGCATAAGTGGGGAACATTTAACTGTTCATGAGGTAGATTGCCTGGGGGAAGAAACTGTTTTTGTGCCTTGCTGTTCTGGTATTTGCGGCTCTGAGACGCCGGCCAGATGGCAAAAGTTCAAAAATGGGGTGACTTGGATGTGAGGGATCCAGAGTGATTTTATGAGCCCTTTTCCTCACTCTGGATGTATACAGTTCTTGAAGGGTGGGCAGGGGAGCACCAATAATCCTTTCAGCAGTCCGAACAGTTCTCTGTAGTCTTCTGATGTCTGATTTTGTTGCTGAGCCAAACCAGACAGTTATTGAAGTACAGAGGACAGACTCAATGACGGCCGAGTAGAACTGTTTCAGCAGCTCCTGTGGCAAGTTAAACTTCCTCAGCTGGCGAAGGAAATACAACCTTTGTTGGGCCTTTTTTACAATGGAGTCAATGTGAATGTCCCACTTCAGGTCCTGAGAGATGGTGGTTCCCAGGAACCTGAATGACTCCACTGCAGTCACAGGGCTGTTCATGATGGTGAGTGGGGGGAGTGCAGGGGGGTTTCTCCTGAAGTCCACGATCATCTCCACTGTTTTGAGCTTGTTCAGCTCCAGGTTGTTAAGACTGCACCAGACAGCCAGCTGCTCAACCTCTTGTCTGTAAGCAGACTCATCACCGTCCTGAATGAGGCCGATGACTGTAGTGTCATCTGCAAACTTTAGGAGCTTGACAGAGGGGTCTTTAGAGGTGCAGTCGTTGGTGTACAGGGAGAAGAGCAGAGGGGAGAGAACACATCCCTGAGGGGCACCAGTGTTGATGGAGCAGCTGTTTGATGTGAATTTCCCCAGTCTCACTAGCTGTTGCCTATCTGTCAGAAAGCTGGTGATCCACTGACAGATAGAGCTAGGAACAGAGAGCTGGGTCAGTTTGGTCTGGAGGGTTGTTGGGATGATGGTGTTGAAAGCCGAACTAAAGTCCACAAACAGGATCCTCACATAAGTCCCTGTTTTGTCCAGATGTTGCAGGATGAAGTGCAATCCTATGTTGATTGCATCATCCACGGACCTGTTTGCTCGGTAAGCAAACTGCAGGGGGTCCAGTAAGGGTCCAGTGATGTCCTTCAGATAACCCAGAACCAGTTTTTCAAACGACTTCATGACGACAGACGTTAGAGCCACAGGTCTGTAGTCGTTAAGTCCTGTTATCTTGGGTTTCTTTGGGATGGGGATGATGGTGGAGCGTTTAAAGCAGGAAGGTACTTCACACAACTCCAGGGATCTGTTGAAGATCTGTGAAAAGATGGGGGCCAGCTGGTCAGCACAGATTTTCAGACAGGCTGGTGTAACACCATCTGGGCCTGGTGCTTTTCTTCTTTTGTTCTTCTTGAAGACCTGGCGCACATCATCTTCACAGATTTGAAGAGCAGTAGGTGTGGAACGGGGGATTGCAGGTGTTAATGATTGTGCAGGGAGATGGTCAGAATGGGTGTTGGGGGTTTCAAATCTGCAATAAAACTCATTCAGGTCGTTAGCAAGCCGTTGATTAGCCTCAGTGCAAGGGGATGGTGTCTTGTAGTTTGTGATGGCCCTCAGTCCTCTCCAAACTGAAGTTGAGTCGTTGGAAGAAAACTGGTCTTCCAACTTTTTAGCGTAGTTCTTTTTAGCCGCTCTGATCTCTTTGTTCAGTGTGTTCCTGGCCTGATTGTACAAGACCCTGTCCCCATTTCTGTAGGCATCCTCTTTGGCCTGACGAAGATGTCTGAGTTTTACTGTAAACCATGGCTTATCATTGTTGAATGTTAAATAAGTCCTGGTAGGAATGCAAACATCCTCACAGAAACTAATATAGGATGTTACAGTCTCTGTGAGTTCGTCCAGATCGGTGGTAGCAGCTTCAAAAACACTCCAATCAGTGAGGTCAAAACAAGATTGTAAATCCTGCTCCGTTTCGCTGGTCCATCTCTTCACAGTCCTTACTACAGGTTTAGCAGATTTAAGTTTCTGTTTGTAGGATGGTATAAGATGAATCAGACAGTGATCAGAATTTCCCAAAGCTGCTCGTGGAACAGAGTGATATGCATCCTTTATTGTGGTGTAACAGTGATCCAATATATTACTGTCTCTGGTGGGACATGTAACATGCTGTCTGTATTTTGGCAGTTCACGGGAGAGATTGGCTTTATTAAAGTCCCCCAGAATGATTAAAACAGAGTCCGGGTGTTGTTGTTCTGTCTCTGTGATCTGATCAGCAAGTTTCTGTAAAGCTGAGCTCACATGTGCTTGCGGATGGATGTAAACACTGACCAGAATGAACGAATGAAACTCCCGCGCCGAATAGAACGGCTTGCAGTTGACAAACTGCATTTCTACATCAGGACAGCACATCTTCTTTAACACAGTTACATCTCTACACCACCGCTCATTGATGTAAAAGCATGTCCCGCCACCACGCGATTTCCCCGTGGATTCTGATTCGCGATCCGCTCTGAACGGCTGAAAGCCCGGCAGATAGAGCGCGCTGTCCGGTATGGTGTCATTCAGCCAGGTTTCCGTGAAACACAGAGCAGCAGAGTGTGTGAAATCCTTATTAGTCCGAGAAAGCAGAAGGAGTTCGTCCGTTTTGTTAGGTAGAGAGCGGAGATTTGCCAGATGGATGCTAGGCAACGGCGTTCGAAATCCGCGCTTCCTGAGTCTGACGAGCGCTCCCGCTCGCTTCCCCCGTCTGCGCGTCCTGAAGCGTTTGATCAGCGCCGCCGCTCCTCCGATAACAACGTTGAGTAAAACGTCTGAATAATTGAAATCTGGTAAAAGATCTTGTGGTGTGTTCTGCCGAATGTTCAGCAGTTCATCCCTGGTGAAACTGATAGTGTTTGTTAAACAAAAAACAGGAAAAACGAACAAAAACAGTACAAACACTGGAGAGCCAAGCACTGAAGCAGCCATGCGCGGCGCCATCGAGTACTTTATCGAATATAAAAATATTAATAATAAAATCATAGTGATATGTGTGGTGCAAAAGAACTCCATTCGTTTAGTGATGTATGCTGGCAATAGCATCATGCTGTGTGCCGTATGTTGTTTAAAGGAAGAAAAGGATCAGTGGATGGTGCAATACATAGGAAAACACTGCAAGAGAACCTGCCTCAATCTGCTGGAAACATGCTTGGACAATGATCTCATACACTTTCAAAAAATAGGAGATCAAGTCATATGTCCAGTAAACCAAGCAGAAGAATTTATCTGACTGAAAATCAGTGGTGCCGTTTAAAAAATATGCTTTAAAATCATAATGCCACTACAAGTGCCATAAGAGATGTCCGCAAATTTGCTTCAAATCACATGCAAATCACATGCCTGGTGTCCATAACACCGCCCTTCAAAGACAAAGTTAGCCAATCAGATTTCAGATTTCCTGAATGCATACAATGATGACAGATAGAAAGTGTTTCTTATTGACTAAGAAGTGTGAGCCACTTTTCCCTCTCTTTCTTTTTTTTTTTTTTTTTTTTTGCGAGGCATTATATATTTGCATACATAGTGTCAAAATAAATAGAAGACTGAAATAAATTACCTAACCTCACAAAACTATGCAGTTGTACTTTGTGCACGTTGTAATATAAAGCATATGTACATTTTAACCAATTTTATTGTAAGGTTTGTAATTCAGTAAATTAAGACTATTCAAACACTTTTCAAAGGAAATCAAATCGTTAGATATAATGATTACATTTCTGCTTGTTAATTTTACACCCGTAATATAATACAACACAACCATTATAGCTGAAAAATGACTAATACTGCTGATCTATGTTTCTGTGAATAATGAGTGGAAGCTGTTTACATGTTGAGACCCTTATTCTGATTAAGCTTCCCTCATTTACAAAGGCTCTGGCTTGATCCTCTCTGCATTCTGATTACAGAATGTCCTCATTACAGTGCTGTCCTGAGCACCTTATTAAATTGAGTATTTTCTTAAATTCTAGTTTTGTACATTTAAAAATATGCATTAACATATGTTAAAGACAAAACAGCACTGTTGGAATGATTTTCAAGCATGAAAAGGTTTACATTTGTTGGAAGGGCATAAATCTCCATCCAAATCAGGCGTCTGTCTTTGATAAATCAATGTATAAATAAAAAATAAATGAAGCATTGAACTCTGTAGGGTTCATTTATAGAACTCCGGTAAGAGATACTGAACTTTTAAAGTGACCGTTCACCAAAAATGAAAAATCTGCAATGGTTTTTATTTTTATTTTTTATTATTTTTTTTATTTTACCCTCATGTGTTAAGAGGGACATAGAAACATCACAATCCACAAGTAATACACACAACTCCAGTTCATCAATAAATGTCTTGTGAAATTAAAAGCTGTGTGTTTGTAGTGCAATTCAGTTCTGAACAAATATGTTGATTGACAGGACAACAAGGGATGGACTGTTTCATTGTAGCAAGTGTTTTTATGGATAACGGACATATTTTGGCAAGAAGCAAATGTTTATCAGCTGTTTGGACTCTCATTCTGACGGCACCCATTCACTGCAGAAGATCCATTGATGAGCTAGTGATTTAAATTTCTCTAAATCTGAACAAACAAACTCATTTAATGTTAGATGATACCACTGCATTTGGGCCAAGCATGTTTGTTTTTGTGAAACTGTGAAACCGAAACCAGTTATACACAGAGGCCAGAGTCTCTGAAGGGTTTGCGTGTAGTGTTTTGGATGGTATTGGGCCATTCTCCTATATTAGAGGGGAGAAGATCATTCCCACTGAAAAATAATACATTGCACTAGAGCAGGTGTTGTCAAACGAAATTATCCCAGTCTCAAACAGCGAGAGCAATTCAGGAACAATTTCACATAGAGGCATAAAACCTATAAGGCCGTCCACATAAAATTCCCAATCTTAACAAATAGTGACATGCCTCTATAGCTTAGCATTGCCAGGACTAAATTGTCCAAGTCGAATTTGTTATAGTTTATTTTCCTCCACAAAACTCAAGGTACTGTCTCTATACACCCAATTTATAATAGTCACGTCATTTGACCATGTACTGAGGAATGTTTGGAGGGAAAGCAGCTTATTAACTAATGTAGAAACAATTTTATATATATATATATATATATATATATATATATATATATATATATATATATATATATATTAGGGGTGTAACGGTTCACAAAATTCACGGTTCGGTTCGATACGATACACTGATGTCACGGTTCGGTTCGGTTCGGTTCGGTTCGGTACGTTTTAGATACAGCAAAATGCAAAAACATCTCAACTTTTCAGAATGCCGCAAGCGCACCGGGGGTCATGTGACAAGAACTAACCAATCAGCTTCATCCTTTCCCATAACAACGTTGAAAACTCACCCAAGATGAAGGAACAGCTGATTATAGTTGTATATGGATTGCAATTTTGAAATAAATTTAGTAGCAGAGCTACTGCAAGCGATTTTTAGAGCTGCAAATCCATTTATCCTTTGCTGAAATTTCCGCGTCTCATGGAGAGAGCACGTCATTGTTGCTTAGCAAGACAGACGCCTCATGAGCGCTTCTGCCGGAGCGCTTTGGAAAGGAGGAGAAAGACGCGCTTAGCGTTTTCCACGCGTTTTTAGGAGCGATATGTGAACGGCCCCTAAGGCGCTCGCTCACTCAGCACGCGCTGAAGGCTCATTGCAAAATGTCTAATGCATTTAACAGACCAGAAATATAAGATCCTAAAATAACCAACAGGTCTGGTGTTTGGGTGCACTTTGGATTCCCTGTAAGCTATAATACTGGTGTCTAAATGCTGCAGGCATAGTTTGTTGCGTGCATGTTTCTCCTTTTTTTCGTCTTTTCCCAGATACTGACACAATAAGGTGATGTCGGCGTAAATGAGTTGACATGTTTCAAGTATTCACGCTGGTGTTTTTTTTTTTTTTTTGAAGCAATGAAGCAACCGCGCGAAGCCCTCACTATATAGGATTTTAGAAAGAATGCAGAGCACTAGTGTAGTGTGCAAACTTACCACAGTGTGGATTTAAGAAAGTGTGCAAAGACTTCACGTGCACACTTACCATAACATGGATTTACAAATAATGTTCTAAGGAGGGGCTCTCATGTCACTCTGATCGAGCAGCTCATAGATGGAATCATGCATCTCAAACAATATGTTTGAGAGTCCTCTTCTTTTTCTAGTCTGTTAAACGCATTGGCCATTTTGCAACGAGCCTTCAGCGCGTACTGAGTGAGCGAGCGCCTGACTGAGTCATAACATAACATAAACACAAGTTGGTGTTTTTTTCTTCTTCGGGAGTGTCAGGGGCGTTGCCTGTTACGTCGTTTGGGTTATTGGGCTACCTTGTTGAACGCATATCATTATATTTCTCTTTTTTTTTTCAAATATAATTAATTAGTCCAACGAACCGTTGGAACTCTATTGTAATTATCTATGGATGCGAAGCTTATTAATGTAACATAATTATTCCAGAAACAATGTAGAAAAAAAAAAAAAAAAAACCTTCAATCAATGATCAGTTCACGAGTTCAAACTTACATCTAATCTGAAGGAGAATAGTAGGCATATTTTGGCGTGCTGTCCTGGGGGAGGGGTCCAGGGCCGGAGCATAGCCCGAACCCAAATAACTCCCCCTATCCCTAATTTGGGATTAATAGATTAGAAGTAAGGAGTTGGAGTGGAGGAGGGATGCCGAAAAACTGTCGTGGGACAGGAGATAGGAAGACTGGATATATACTGTATACGCTTGTGTGCTAGTTAAGATGATTAGCTAAACGAGATGCACCTGTGCCAAATTGGATGAATATCTGATCATGCTCCTCCCAAAATTTGTTAATAAAACAACATTTGATGTTTGCTTTCCATTTGAAAAAAAGTGTGGATTTATAATAATCTTATTTTTTAAGGGAAACCCTGAGAAAGAGCAGTTGTAGGCCGAGAGGTGTGGAGCCAGTTGGTTATGTGAATACCGCTACATTACACTCTTGCCTGACCTTGAGGAAAAAGGTTCAGCACTAGAAAGCGAGGGTGGATTTATGACAGCCAAGCAAGTCACAACACAGTCACTGGAACTTTTGTCTTAAAGGGATAGTTCACCTAAATCATGACAAATCTGTCATAAATTACTCAGGATCACATCATTCCTTGGTCTTTGTCTTTGGAATGACTGTCTTTCCTCTGTGAAACACAAAAGAAGATATTTAGAAAAATGTCTTAGTGTTTTTTTTTTTGTTGTTTTTTTTTTTGGTGTTCCATACAGTGGAAGTCAATGTGGTCCAAGTAAGTTGACACAAAAGAAGATAAAAAATGATGCTGTAACATGTCTCTGTATGAGTTTATTATTTGCTTGCACCTCTTTCTCTCGCTTTCTGGCACTTGTCCTTGACTTAAAAACCAAGGACTAAAGTCAACAAAGCTCCCTCACACAGAGGCACAAACAAACAGCACTCACCATCTCCTGTGGATCTGGAGGTCACTAAGTGAACGCACAGCGAATACTGAACTCAGCCAGCAAAACAAACAGACAGATAGAGATACTTTACTGATGCCAAATGCTCAAAACACACATACAGTCTAAACCAACTAGTAAATCTGTTGTGCATATCTGAGTGCATTAGCGAGTGTTTCTACTGAGCGCATGAGTAAGAAAGAGCAGTCTGTGTGTAATGCTGTTACTCTGACTGGGGAATCACCTGGAGGAGCAGCGGGACGGGAAGAGGAGAAGGTGTTGTATTGTCTGATGGCAGCAGGTAGAATCAATCCCCAGCAGCGCTTGTTAAAACACTGTGGTGGAAAAAGCCGTTGGCTAAAAGTTGTTATACCCTCTGTGAGCAAAGTCAGTAATTTGGTAAAAAAAATGCAGCATTTTGTCCAATGCAATAACATAACCAAATAGCATAACTGAATATCATAACTGGCATTATTCAGTAAAAAACATTTCCAAATTAAAAATGACCAGAACAAAACATTTAAACATGAAATTTTCTCTCAAAACATCCCACAGACTCCAAACTTTTCAGTGGTAGTTTATACATTTTAAGTGTGGCTTAGAAATCCAAAAAGTTTTTGGGATCATCAGGTATAAGAATCCCTTGGTGGTTTAACCTATAAATTTACTGTTAAAGTTTTGCAAGTTTTTATAAAATGCTTGTGGGCATGACAGTTATATATATATAAAAATCTGCTGTGTTTTTAGCCCCTAGGTCTACTTCCTATTTTTTCGCTATATAAGTACTTAGAACCAAAATTCATATTTATTTTATTTATTTATTTATTTTCGCAATTCAGTGTCAAAAGCTGTATAGGGAAAACATTTAATCTTCCCACGCAACTTGTCAGGTGTGCTCCATCTCACTTTTGGGCGACAGCATCTTAAACGTACAGTCTTCGAATAATTCAAAGACACAAGCTGAGACGAGATAAGACACAGGGTTGCTTCTTTATGAACATTCAAAAAGAAAACAGGGATCATCTTGCTCAACATAAAAACAGTGAATATATCATTAGCGGATAGAACCCGTCTTTCATGGTGAATTAAGCTCCTGGTACATGCTTGTTGCTTTCCCACTTCTTTTTCTTTTTTCATGTTCTGTATTTCAGAAACATATTGTCAAAAAGTGTCATCTGTCTCAAAGTTTTAAAAGCAGACAGTTGTCAGATTATCAGACAGTGAGTCTGTCTTCATTTGCATATAGTAAACAGATAACAGCATATGCAAATGACGACATTAACATCACCGAAGTAAAATGGAAACAGTCCAGTGTTAATAAGACACTCTTGTACATTTTTGACGGAAAACTGAACAGTAATTAGTGGCAGTGTATGAGAATAAATAAATATATTGTTAGCAATAAAAATAAATAAAATACTTCGGAAGTTAATGGCTACTATCAACTATATGGTTATTCATACAGGTTTGGAACACTTTCACGGTGAGTAAATTACAGATTTTATTTTTTATTTTTGGATGAAATATTCCTTTAAGAAAGGTGAGTTTATCACACTATTTTTTTTTTTTTTTTTTTTTTTACTTCAGTTATATTTTCTGTGAAATTTGTTTCTTCACCAACTTTTTGCAATCTAATTTCTTGTCTTTTTACATCTCCCAAGTCTGATTAATCTAAATGATCCATCCCAGAAATGTTTTTTTTTTTTTTCCTCCTTCATTTAATCAGACTAAATTAAGATTTGTACCACCCACAGATTTAGAAACCAGAATAATGGCTTAATCCAATTACCATATTTGCAAGACAAATACATAATCAAACATTCATTAATCTGAATTTTGATGTGCATAGAAACACAATCAAAGAGCTGAACTAATTGGATATCTCATTTTAAGCCCGAAGCCCCTCGTGACCTGAACTAAATCAACATACCTGTACCGAAACCCAAAACCGCAACCCAGGATGAAAACACAGGGCTGGCCAAATCATTAGCTAATGCCTCTGTGTATGCCAGTGTGACTCAGAAGTTATGATAAATGATGAAGACCACCATCACACCAGATTCATTGCGTCAGGCAAAGTCTGAATGTTTTTTCCAGGACTGTCACCTTGGGATGCCAAATATAGATGTCAGTACCTCATGAGGGGTTTGCTAAAGCTAAACCTAAAATGAAACTAAATAAATCAAATTAATTAATTTAGGATCAGTTTATTTTCCAGTAAATCATATAGATTTTATAATAATACATATATATTCTCTAAAAATAAGTCATATTATATTTATGTCTTGTCTTGTTTCAAGGATGTCAAGATGTCTAAACTTTTAATGAAAAAAAAAAAAAAAACACTTTAATTTATATATTTGTGTCATTTTATGTTTTTTTTACTGCCTTTTTTTATTATTGCCTTTTTGCCTTTCAATTGTTTGACTAAAATGTCATTTAAAATTCTCTCAGTCTTAACAATAGTCATTTTTCTTCTTTTATTAAGCTCCAAATAAGTCCTAATTTTCTGAAAGAAGTTGAATATGAATAGTACATCAGCATTACTTTGCCGTTGCGGCTTGTTTCCCAAGAGCATTATTACCTTGTTACATTCCCATTTCGTCTTCCAGAAAAACCACTGCAGAGAACTTTTTCCCATAATACCTTTTTTAACAAACACCCTACATGTTGCATTAAGTGCAGCTCCGTCGTTAAATAACAAATGGCACAATTTTAGTGACATTATGGGGGGACATTATGTAGAATCTGGGATGGGTTCCCGAAGATAAATCCTAATTGTGAGCATAAAACGTTCATTCCCAAAAGTGCAGTCAGATTCTCTTGAGTCGTGGCAGCATGAAGATTTTCCCTTTGGCCAATTTCACCCTGCGTTCTGATGCAGGACGCTATGCATAAATCAATATCCCACTCAGACATGAGAATAGTTTTAAACAAGACCCTTGATGAGCAATTCTGAGCGCAAAGCTCTCCCTCTTCTTACGGATGACATGCTAGAACATGCTGACATTCTTTACACAGATTGACAAGAGAGAGAGAGACACTTGACACAGACAGATACGTCTTGAGAAAGTCCAGAAAACTAATAGCATGTCCCCTTTGTCCTCTTCTTGTTTCTCTAGCAGTGTTTTTCTTTGTTTTTAAAAAACAAAGCTCTTCTTCAAAAGCTCACAAATTAGAATAATTTTTAAAGTATGAACATACACACACACACACACACACACACACACACACAAACCACATTCAGAAGATCGATGACATTATTAAGTTTATGATTAAAAGAGTATCTTTGATGAAGATCCAGCCTGATCTCAAAACATATCTTTGTTTTAAATGCTGTCATAGGTTTATGATGCATCATTTGAATAAGTTTGTGTTGAATCCTGTGGTTTATGATCTCCTGAGACATATTGTTCTATGGAAACGATATACTGATGATTTTATTATTATTATTATTATTATTATTATGGGGTGGTACTGAATCTGAGTTTCACAGTTTGGTAAATGATAAATGTAGTGTGTTGAAATCTACGATTGAATTCAATCAACAGGAAATTGTTATTATTAAAATATATATACTTGTTCTTCGTAATGCATGCCATCGAAACTACTTTGTAACCGACGGATCTTAACACTGTTAACTGTCCAATCTCATCATCCTGTGTCATTAAAGCACTCGTTACCAATTTCTCAATTTAGTCGTTTTCTCCCCATCCACAGTAGTGATGAAGATTTCCAACAGCAATCACAAATTTGATCAGAGAGATTTAGAACACGATCATATAGGGAAGAGTGGATTCAGTCTGCAGTCAGCCGTTTCAAAGGTGTGTCACAACAGCAGAGTCTTGTTAAAGAAACAAACAACCTTTTCTGAACGTCGTGCCAATTGTTATATTGAATATTTGTCGTAAAGAATACATTTATGATGTTTTACTAAAACACTGGCACACTGAGAGTGATCCCAGCCTCAATAAATCTTTTGATAAACCGCCTCGTCTAGTGTACAGTATAAGAGAACACCTAATCTCTGAAATATTCTGTTAGAGTTGATTTAAAATCTGCTCCTCATTTCTTGAACAAAATACCATATGGGAATTACAGATGTGGAAACTGTGCAATTTCTCATACAAAAAGGTGACTTATACACTGCATTTTACTGCATTACTTTTTTTTTTCTTATATAGTGTAAGACTTCCAATGTTATTTACATGTTGTATTACCCTTGTAGTCTGGTAAGACTAGCAGACCTAAAACAAACCTCATATTTTAGAACATCAGTGTGCAATTAGACATCACAGACATCATAAGGTTATAAAACAAAAAGCAGATTTTAAGTGATTTTCAATTTTAGGACAACACTTTTCTTGTAAAACTTTCTATATTCCAGGATTACGAAACAAAACAGAATTTCAGCGATTTTCATGTTATGAAACCACTTTACTGTTACATTTTCTATAAGATTCCCCATATGTTCAAAGGATAAAAAAAAAAGAAAAAAAAAGTGATTTTACACTTTATTGTAAAATTTTCTATATATTTCCAGGATTAAAACAGCTTTTCTGTGATTTTAGGATACCGCTTTACTGTTAAAAAAAAAGTTGTAAGTGAAAAAAAAAAAGATTGTACTGTAAAATGATAATTCAGTGTCTCACTTGCAAATTAATTGTAAAATTTACTAGCACTTTTTTAATGAACATTTTTCCTACATCAACTTATTTCTATAGTGTACTGCATGTATTTATATTCAAATGTGATTTCTTGATTAAATACGATCACTCAATCAAAAGTAATATTTAAATCAGTAGAGTCTAATACAGCTCCTGTGGTTTGATTGCTTTTCATGTAGATAGCTTGATAAGCAGCTATCAATGCACATTTTCACAGCAGGGATCCAAGATGAGGACAATCATTCCAAAATCAAATAAGGCAATGCAAAAAAAAAATTATTGTTTCCCACTTTGTATGAGTTTGCATGCGAGAAGAATAATAAAAAACAGACAGAACTGTCTGTACGTGTTTGTGTGTGTGTGTACATCTCAGTTTGTGTGAAGCGCATGTGAACACCCCTGTATTTGACAGATCGGGGGCTAAAATGAATGATGTGTAGGAAAACTGTGCTTATTCGAGTGATAAATCATTGTTTTGCAAGTTGCCATGAGGGCGAGATAACACTTGACACAATTATTGAAATGAAATGCATGGTCATTCTCTCTCTCTCTCTCTCTGCTGATAATGCCAGACACACTGCCATTTATGTAAAGGTACTTCCACACTATCTGCTACCAAACCTAAACTTCTGACGTGTGCTAGGCTGCCCTACTTAAATAAAGTGCACCATTTTTAGGCTGCACGACTGCAAATGTTGTCACTAACAAGCCGAATAAACAAGATCAACTGCACAAGCTTGCAGCACATTTAAAGACTCACAGTTTCTTGTTTTGCGTCATGTTGGGGCAAACTTTATATAACTAATCACACACTAGGTGCGTCGGTTACAAGATCGTTTCATTTTCCTCCCCGACTGTGGTTGTGATTCCGAAACTCATTCTCAAACACGCTCTGTGCAACATATCAACGAACAATACAGAGGAAAACAAGGGGGGAAATATGCTAGAGCAGTGGTTGGGGAGCAATTTTATGTTTTTTTTTTTTTTTTTTTTTTTTTTTTTTTAATGGACTTAAAATACAGAAGGCTGATGTGCTCTTAGTTTAAGAGATGCAACTGTTATAAAGGACAAAACTTAGTTAGAATGATAAATCACCAACATCAGAATCATTTAGAATTTTAGTAAACGTCCAACTGAGTTGTAATGATTGTACATTTTAGCTGACAAGTTGTCAATAAAGCATTTCACAGTCTGAATAACACTGATGAAAGTATTTCAAGGACTTACTCTTCACACTCTCAGTTTCACTTAAAGGAAACTTAAAGCTAAGATTCTGGAATATTTAGGTTAAATAATGCGGTCACACTTTATTTTAGGGTCCAATTCTCACTATTAACTAACCATTAACTATGACTTTTGCCTCAATTAACTCCTTACTTTCTGCTTATTAATAGTTTATAATGTAGTTGTTAAGTTTAGGGTATTGGGTAGGATTATGGATGTCATGCATTATATGTACTTTATAAGCACTAATAAACATCCAATATGTTAATAATAGACATGCTAATAAGCAACTAGTTATTAGCGTGGACCCTATACTAAAGTGTTACCAATAATGCTTCTTTTTTTTAACAAAAATAAATAAATTTTTACATCATGAGATAGATTTTTTAATGTTGTGTACATTATGGGACTTTTTATGTAAAAAACAATAAGGTTCTTACTACACAGTCGAATGGAACACAAAAACTTTGAAGCTCAATATCTCAAAACTACTCGGAATGCAGATAGAACCTTATAATTCCAACGGGACGAAATGCTGAGATGTCAAAGATGAGGTGTCTATGCATTCAATTAAATTTACAAAAGTGATTTTATATGCATAAAAAGCCCATTAGATGCATGTAACGTGTGTTTACTGTAATGTTCAAATAACTTTTGAGAAAATAAAATGGCAAAACTTGGGTGAAATAATGTTCCTTTGTCATTCCGTTTAACAGATATATATATATATATATATATATATATATATATATATATATATATATATATATATATATATATATATATAAATGAAACACATTTATTCTTCACTATACTAATTGTAATTAAAATACATAAAAAATATTTTAAATTAATGAAAATGTGGAAAAAAACTGGTTTGAAGGATATTGGCAAATATTGGTAAAGATTTGTACTTACAATTAATTTTTATTTTATTTTATGCTTAAATATACTCCCTTTGTGCCTTTGACTCACATACATTTTAAAACAAGTGCATTATTATGAAAAATCACATCTCTGACTCAGTTTTTATGATTTCAACATTTGAAATGTATTGCAACTCTTTCTGTTTCTTCTAGTATAAATCAATGCTGACATGTTCATGAAAACAATCAACAAAAACTGACATACTTGCAAAAAAAAAAAAAAAGTATCCACAATTTCCACCAAGTTACCATGAAATAATCCACAATCCTGCACCTGGATCACCCTAAAGGACTGAAATCCTGACAGCCAACTACACTATACGTTTTAGTTTAATTTGTTCTTCTTCTGTCCAGTGAGCATCACCACACATATAGTGCACTTTGTTTTTTCAGAACACCCTTTGTGCTTCATGCTTTCCAATCAAAGCTAGTTTTCACCCCTTCTGTCTGATTAGGAATTATTATGGTCTTAGTCTCTATGGCTTTGGTCCTCATAGCCCACCGAGGCTCTTTAGACCCCCACAGTAAAGGCGATGACCATCTATGTTCCTCTTCTGTACTGGAATTGACCATTACCACCAAATAGGACCCCACATGTTATCTGGACTGCAATTTACAAATGCAATCTGGTGTTAAAGAAATCAGTGTGTACAGGATGCAGTCCATACAGTACGATGTGCTTGTAATAGGTCTGGCGAGCGTGTTCTCATTGAGGATGAGTTTTCGAAGGCCAGACGAAGACGTGCGGTGTTAAATTTACAGGAGATAGAACTACAATCAGTGCAGGTCTCAACCCCATCTCAACTTTCTCATAATGAGATGTTGAAACCAAGCACCTGGGACATGCAACCATTTTACTCTTGTGCAGAGATGGACACATCGATATACATGCAAAGACATCTCAGTACAAGCTGTGGCTACAGGAAGAAAATATGCTGATTTCTTTATGGAAGATGCCAGTGTTGTAAAATGGAAGGATTATTGGTTGTGTACTTGTGTTACACTTACTTGATGGAATCAAAATGAGGTGTCACTAAATTCTGTGCTGACAGTAGTACAGTAGCAGTGTAATGCTGCATGTGTGCAATCAATACTAATATCTTTTGACTGATCAAATGAAACTGGACAGCCAACTTAATGCTTTCTCTGTTTTATTGATCAGTATTATGAAGGAAACATGAATCTTGACAGTAATATTTCATTTTTATTTTGCATCTGTGACTTATCTCTACCGAAGTGCAAGTTGTTTAATTAGCATGGGTGACAAAATATAATCGAAAAACAAAAAGAGAATTGAACTTGAATAAACCTGACAAGAACAAAAATACGAAAACTTAACAAAAATAAATGAGATGCATTAACAATAAGATACAACTAAAAACATTCAAGCCAATCAAACAATTGTTAACAATATCATAAAATAAACAGAAAATAAAAATCACATTATCTGTCTAAAATTTGAATTGCATTCCCATTGCAGTAATGCAATTAAAATGAGAGCAGATACCTGCTTATTTCTTCTTCCTCTTTGAAATACTTTTTTTATTTTAAACATCAGTGTGTAAAAAACAATTTCTCATTTTTTATTGATTGATTTATGTAATTGATGTATGCTATACTGTATACTAATAAAGTTTCTGTTAATAATTTGAATTAGATTTTGTTATGTATATATGTATTTATCTTTGTATGTATGTATTTATGCATTTATTTATTTATGTATTTATTTATTGACTGACTGATTTGAGATTTAATTTTAGTTTTAGTTTATTTAGTGAGAGTTTTAGTACTTCAACTTAAACAAAATGAAAATTAGATTGAAGGTTTTAGTTGTTGTCTCAAACAATATCTCCAACTCGGGTCCCAAGTTTACACTCTAAAGTTAGAGATAATAAACATTTATCATGCCAAAATACTGAAGTCTACAATTAAAAGTTATGCATTTTAAAAATAAAATTTATTTTCCATTTTTTCAAGAGACAATTTTACCAGTTTTTACTATCAAACTATCCTTTTTCTGCAGTTTGATGAATTATAAGAGAAACATGAAGCAAACTTGACACTTTCATGAAGCGCATTATTATTGAGCTCATTAGATATATGATTGCTAAAATCATTTTTGAGTGTATTTTCTTTGAGTAGGATCCTGTTTAATATTGGCACAGTTTTTTCTTCTACAAAACCCCTAGTGACACAGAATTATAAATCAGGAGCGAGTCTCGTCTGTGAGAGACTTTATCAAACTCAAACATTGACTCAAGTGGCTCCTCTGTCTGTCCACGATAACACCAAAATCTCCAAATGGACAGAACATCACAACAGTCTGAGATCAGTTCCATGTCCCAATAAAATTGGTACCCTTCTCCAGACTGAAAGGGGGGTGTTTGGGAATTTGTGAGACCAGACTTTACTGATCTCAGTCTTTAGAATTAATCAAGACAGCATTGCCCAGTGGATAATACGGGACGTGTTGTAACCCAATCAATATTTGGCCCTGCCACATCGCATATATATCTCCCATGCTGGATATTGATGAATTAACCTTAAATAGCCTTAACTAGTTATATGCAGAGATCTCGTGGAGTGGGTGGAAGGAAGGGGGCAAACATCTACTAAAAGGCTTTAGATGAAAATGAGTGGTGTTGTGTTTGGACCCCACAGCTTGTATGCACTTGATTGATCACTGGATCTCTGTTTCTCTGGCCTCCATGCATTAATGGCTTTCCTTGCACCCTCCAATTACTCTCAGGAAAATGATTCGAGCCTCTCTTGATGTCTAAGAGTGACTGGAAATTTCTGAACTGGATCCTTTCCAACTTAATGCATAAATTAACAGGGTGTCATCGAAAGGAAGATGAGATATTCATCGCACCAGTCGAAGGAGACTCATGTTACTGTTACCAGAGGAATCTTACAGCCTGCTGTGCATTGGTTAACCATAGGCATGTGTTATGTACCTGCATGTTTATGAGATCTTGTAACTGAAGAACTGAAGGAGCGAGGCTGCAAGGCTGGATGGCTTCGGAAAGAGGATTAAGGGCGGAATTCTCAGTGGTGGAGCGCAGGGGTGGGAATGGAACACTGATGCGGGGAGATAGACAGAGGATGGAGAGTGAGAGGGAAGATGTGTAGAGAGGGATGAAGTGTTGACAGATAGGCAGAACAATTTTTTTATGGCTTCAAAGCTATCGATGAGGAAAGAGGCACAGCAAACGTCCTCACACAAAAGCTGCTGGCCGCAGCGTTTACTGCTGCTCTGAAATATGTGCGCAGTTAAAAATATATGACTACTGTGAAAAGAGAAAATAAAACTGAAAATAAGGCAGAAATAACTTTTTCCCCCTGTTTTCCTCTTCATGAGGATGCACCAATGGCAGTTCTGGGTTTTCTGTGAAAGATAGATAAAGTAAATAAATAAATAAAGCTCTATACGTTACATGGTTATGTTGTACGTTATCATTTTACAGATTTTATTATCCTAAAAAATTATATGAAAAACGTTTATTATGGAAAATACAAAAAAAAAATGTACGGTGTATTTATTTTAATATTTGTCATGAAGTTTATAGGTTCATTTTTACTAAATAAAAAACAACAAGTAAAATAAAAGGTAAAAATAATAAACAAAGGTGTCTGGTGTATTTATTGAAACATTTGTGACAAGTTTTTATTATTATAGGTTAATTTTTACTAAATCAATCAATCAAGCATTGTTGGTCTTCGTGTTCAAATAGTGCAAACAGAAATGAAAAGAAATTAAAGTCAAGAAAATATGTAATGAATTTAACATTCATAAACGGCTGGATTAACCCAGATTATCAAAAGGTAATTTGGGTATCCTAAAGATGAGTTTAGTAAAAAAAAAAAAAATATATATATATATATATATATAATAATAATAATAATAATACAAAAATACAAAATAACAGGCTTAACCCTAATGCAATTCCACTCTTCTGTTTAGCCTTATCAGCATTTGGAATTAGCAAACCTCATCAAGTTCACTGTCTGCATATATGCAGAGAGTAATTAATCATATGCTAATATATTGACTTGGCTTGGAGAAAAATAAATTGTGAGCTAAGCTGGACCTGATTAAAACCTGCCTCACACTTCATGGAGAAGGAAACGTCTCAAGTGTTCATTGTACCGAAACACTTCGTCTTCAGCTGTCATTAGACCGATACCTGCATGTTTCTTTTATGAAAGTAGTCTGTATAATGATTTATTTTTCAGACAGCTGCCTTAATTAAAAGTGAACTTTAAATAAACCTAACCGTCACTGGGGTTTAGACAAATCATATTAAATCATACGAGTGAGGTCGTACAAATTCGTACGAATAAGCCACCTCGTAAAATACGTACGGATTGGCCGTGAGATAGCGTTGGTCTGTCTGCAGTATCCATGTGTCTGGAGACATCATACAAGTTCTGCAACCGTCTTGTTCAGCACAACACGGCTGCACCATCTTGTGAGCCCGTGCGAGTGCGTGTGCCTCTTCATCTGCTCTCTTTCTCCAGTCTTTCCCATCAGATTCAGGTGGCAGGCAATGCTGCGTCTAGTTCTGATGTTCAGAAATAGAGTCAGAATCCGAGGAAAGCGTGCATCTGTCAGGGTCCATAAGAGAAGACCCTGTCATTGCTTTAAACATCCCTTGCCTTCCATTTCCTTTCATTGCCAGACTGTATGTTACATGAAAATAGCACGGAAAATGCTAATGCTTGGGCTGAACATTGATATTTGGTCATTTAGTGGCATCATGCAGAGACGCACGATAGTATGTGGTGGTAGGAATCTACAATTCCACGCTTTCGTGAAGTGGATGCTGGAGGTAGAGTGATTATGAGAGAGAGTGAGAGAAGATCTCTAAGAGTGTGGATGTGAGGGTCCTTTCAGGAGAAATTGAGGCTCGGAAGAGAACTGCAAAAAGTCTGTGAGATGTTGCAGAAGTAAGTTTTTAGTAGGTTGAAATGTAAAAAAAAGTTTGAAAAGTCTTAATATGTATTTTAGTGCTTATGGCTATTTATTAAAAACAAACTTAATTTCAGCTCAACATTTCGCAGAATGTTTTTTCGCTAAAAGGTTTAGCATTTCAAATGCTGCTATGTTTACAGGGTCCCAAATTTATTTAGCTGCATTATAAATACAATATACATTTCCATTCAAAAGTTTGGAGTTATGGAAAATACAGTATAACCAGATATATAGTGAATTATTATAATAATTTCAATAGCTTTTTTATATTTTTATTTGATATATTTTTATATTATTATTTCCATTTTTGATATATATATATATATATATATATATATATATATATCCTTGGTTTCTGACATTTCAAAATGTACACACAATACACGGAAATACTAAGATAAGAGGCCCATTTACTGTACATCAACAAGGAAATGTGTGACGCAGATATAATAAAACCATGCTTTTAAATACAAGTAAATTACAACTATTAGTTAAGGATGAAAGACTCCAGCTGTTTAAAATACTCAGAAGTCCTTCTTGTCGAGTCGAGTCAGGTCTAAAGTCATATTAGGTTGAGTCTGGAGTCTATTAAAATGCGACTCGAGTGCAACTTGAGTCTGAGTCACTAACTCGAGTGCCCATCTCTGGTCTTTACAGTCACACTTGATCAATTTAAAGCATGCTCGCTGAATAGGTATTCATTCTTTTCAGAAAAAAACATTGTACTGACCCCAAATTTTTTAACAGTAGCATTACAGAGTTAAGTTTTTGTGTGTGTGTGTGTGTGTGTGTGTGTGTGTATGAACGTATTAATCCAGGACTAAATCAGGTTAAGCATTGCCAAACTAAACTGGCAGCCTTCTGTGCTGATCTGAAATCAGTGCTGCTATATTTCCTGTATATTGAGTGTAAGTGGGGAGATCAAGTCCAGGCTCATTTTGGATTGGATATCCTTAAGCATATATTTCCCAATTTTAACCTTGTGACCCTGATATGAAATTTCTGCACATTGTTCTCTAAATTAATCTCCAGGGGAAAGAAATAATGAACAGATTCCTCGGTATGCAAGGAATAACATAAAATCGGGACCAATTACCACCCATCTAAAGCACAGACAAATGAAAAGACATAAATAGAAGGAATTCTATCATGAACAGTTCTCTGACAGTCATTTCGAGTGTCGTACCTTTACATAATGTACTGAATTTATTATCATCAGAAGATCCACTCTGCTTAATTATTTCCAATTTGACCCAACAATGCCATAGCTCATTGCAATGAGAGAGAAACTGGATGATTGTCATCTCAGCATTCATAAAGCAGAGTTTTATGGCATAATTTGTTGACATGTACTTGTACTGCACTTAAAGTCCCATTTATGTCTGCATTTTGTGACGATCTATGCAACTGGATGATCTTGGATCTGTGACAGAGCTCTGGACTTTAAAAGTTGTTTTTATTTTTTTTATTTTCTTACACTTTTTTATTATTAAGATAATGCTTCTTTTGAGTGACTGCCATATACATTGATGCGATCAATATAGATAATGCATCCTTGAGCATCAGAGCTCACTAAATCAGACTGAGCTACCATTCAAATGCAGTCTGGTAGATACGGCAGCCGCTGTTATACTATATATGTTAGCAATACAAAATCACTGTCCTCAAAAAACCTGACCCAGCACTGTAATTATATTGCACTGCCCTATTAGTGACCCAGCCATTTTTCACCAGGATTGAGATATCGAGTAGTCAGACCAGAAAGATTGTGCTCTGCATATAAGAAAACACACTTGGCTATCCTGTGAATGCATTTAAAGCACACAATCCATGGTAAAGATGCACAGGTAAGCTCTACGCCCCCAAAACACCTCCCTTCTCATGTGCCCTTTTTGAATCCATTTGCTTCCATGCCACGACGGCACATTTCTCCGCTCTGTGAAATTCCTCTGATGGAGTTGTATTAGGTGCCATTTCGCTAAGACTCAGAAGTGACCGGCGCATAGCAGGTATCCCATTATTTCCCGATGACCACGGTAAAACACAAGGTCAGAACTCAGCAGATCTTGCTTCCAGCAGACTTGCATTCCATTTAGATGCAATTACTGTGCGGATGTAGAATTTCATATCATCTGTCCAAATCTCATCCATTTTACTTCTACCGTCCAGGTCCAACAAGTATTTGACAGGGTACGATAAGAGCAAAGCTTGCTGTATCCCAAAACCTAGTGAGCTGCCTACAGGAACAGCATTTACTGGCACGTTCCCAAAAAATCATAAATTTCATAAAATACCTTGTTTTAACAAATGGCAGAATCATAGGTTTACTTAGCGGAGAAGGCAATTGTACAGTGATGCATACAACATGGTGGATGATGATAGAGGTTTGTAGATTATAAATAAACTTATATTTCATATTTAAACTCTCATTAAGAATGTATCCAGTACTTGTGTGTGCTATTTATATGCTCATTAACGCCATTAGCTTAGCAGCATGCCAGACTACTGCCAGAACTGAGCAGTAAACGCCATTATCTGCAGAAAGAATGATTTATTTTAAATGAGTTAGCATTTTAGCACTTTCCATTGTGGTTGCTAACAAGTGTCTACTGTCAGGATTGGCTAATTGTACGCAGTGAAAATTTAGCGCTGAAAAGGCATGGATTGCATATGCATTTGTAGGACTTTCTCATACATACAAAACATTTCTGCGAGGAGAGTATTTGCATGAATCGTGAGAGTCTTGCACTGCTCTTTGTAGATTGTGATGTGTATTATGGAAACAATCCAGCTGTGTGTTCTCTAATATGTGCATCGTCAGTAGAACCATCACAGAACTTTCCACTTCCATCGTGCTTTTATGTGATTGTGTTCTCATGCTTATTGGCCATGTTTGGGAAATCTGTCCTTATATCTTGAGACACAGGTCTTGTTAGTGGTTTTCAGTTTTGTTTAAGGTAATTAAATCAACAGTTTAATATGAATAATATGTAAAAATATGACATTTGGGGTTTAATAAAAACCTGCTGTTGGGGTAAATTGGCATAATAATACACATCTGGTAGAGTTCAGGGTTTTGATATGGTTGATATATTTATTATTACTACTGTAAAGCTTGATTTATAATGGGATCTCCTTAAAAAGCTTTCTGAATGTTAAAATTTTTAATTAGTTTTTTTTTTTTTTTTTCAGAATAATTGAAATTTTTTTGGATCTCAGCAAACTCGAGCAAAATTATACACAAGCAAAGTGTTTTTCTGATTCCATAGTTTTCTGATGAGCTAAACAACTGCAGATCACTTCACTGCAGACTCTTTTTCGACTACTCTCGACTTCAGAGATGTCACAGAGAGGTGTGATCTTTCTATCCCAGTGAAGTCTGTCAGTTATCAGTGACTATTCTATTCTGTTCTATAAAAAAGAAAAAGAAAACACAATTTAAATAGTCAGATTATGTGGATTCCTGCCCAACCCTGCTCAAATCCATCATGTTCGTGTTTCTCTGACAATTATTTGTCTTAAGAACAAATATTCTCATCCAAATTACCAGCTGTTGCTCTCCACTGATAACTGAACTGTTGTTCAGCTTGAATCGTCATCTCATCTCATCTCATCTCATCTCTTTTATGTTCACATTTGGTTTTTAACAACTTTCAATGCTTTAAGCAGCATTGAAAACTCTGGAAAATGTTGTATTGTAAACATCGGTATTCCAAACCCCAAATCCTGACCCTGAAAAAAAATAAACAAACAAATAAATAAAAAATCTATAAAACATATCCGAAATGTAAAGAATTTCTTCTAAAATAGTTTGCAATCTATCCACTCTGGAAAGACAAATAAGAATAAAGTTTGTCAAAGGAAGAATACATCAATAGCTATTATGCCTATGCCTATGGCAGCAGGAACAAGTTGAGATGGTGAAGGTTGAATAAATAGTGTTTAATGTACTGCGATAAAAGTATTTATGTATAAACAGATGGCCTAGTGCACATGTACATCTCACCACAAGCCTCTGAGGTAGTTACGCAGGCTCTAAAATGAATGCACTGTCAGTGAAAAATTAAGTCAAGCCCCTGAAACCATAACAACGAAGAAGATAGATTTCATGAGGGGGGACCTTCATGTATTTCAAACACATCGACACAGTATAACCTGTGTATAACACGTGTATGCGAATGACATTGAGAACTAAATTTAGACAGGTGGAAAACCCAGGTCTGATGGCTTTATTTAAACTCTAAATCGGAATCTTTACCTAAACACATGCTCAGCGAGAACACAATGACTCATAATCTGACTCTAACACTAAAGCTCCTCATATAGCCACTAATGACACTAAATCAAATAAACTAGCCCAAAGCCTAATGGGTAATTATCGAGAACGCCACATGTGCTCACTTTTACTTTTTAGAATGCCAGTTGGAGTTGAATGTTAATTGCAAGCGACCTCATAACAGCTGTCTAAAATGGCTTCACCACTGTTCTGTAATAAAGATGTGAGATCTTACACTGACTTACACCACACACAACCTTGTGTAAATGTGTAACGATCATCAATACAGCATACAATAACTCAACCAAGGGTCCTCAGCCATCTTCTAAGGGGGCTTTTTCTATGATTATTAATATATTAAAATAATATAAATCAAATGCTAAAAACACACACAAAAAAAATGTTTTCTATTTTCCCCTCTCATTAACGATTTTCATTGAAAGAGCATACAGTTCTTGGAACTTTTGGAAGCAAACAAATTAATAGTGGCTATTACTATATCAACACTCCCAGTTTCTATATATAAAAAAGTTCTGAAGCAAGCAGCCATTTCATAATTATGGTAGAAATATAACAAATATTGAATATTAGAACCACTGAAATATATCTATCACTAATCAATATGCACATATTATTATGACATCACACATTTCTGAGAGAGCAGTGACTTACACTGCATGGACAAAAAACAATGCCAGTATGAATCAAAATGGTTTAGTTATCAACATCTTCTTTTGTGTTCTTCAGAAGAAGAAAAAAATAAATGCATACAGATTTGACATATTGACATGAGGGTGGGTTACTAATGGCAGAGTAACCATTTTTGGGTGGACTTTCCCTTTAATACTAATCAGATATCAGTTGTTAGTATCAGCTGGAACTGAATCCTGAATAAAATTGTTGCACTGGTTTCACCACGGTTGTCATGCACACAAAATACGTCATTACTTAATATTTCCATATTTTGATTTGATTACACTTTATTTGACATGCTATTTGGGGAACGCCATCTTACATATTCATCTAACCGTGTCTCTGATGCTTTGTCTCTGCATTTCTCTCACTCTCTCTTTCACACAGACACACACCCAACCTCCTGCCAGTCCTGTCTGCATCTCCCCAGCCTCTCTATAAAAGGAGCCTTTTTAAGGGGTCTGTGTCAGGGAGAATAGGCCCAGGAAGCTTGCCAGAGGCTTTCCAATGGAGACAGAGCACTTTAATGCTGCTACATTACGCTGAAATCAGCACAAACAGAATGGAGAAAAAGGTAGAGACAAAGAAAGAAACCAGGAGAGAGACTCATGAAGACAGACGGGGAGGTAAAGTCTGATGAGTACTACACAAACAATACATTTTTTCTAAAAAAAAATAAATAAAAAAAATAAAGGAAAAAACGAGGAGGTTTAGCATATATATAATGACAATTATAATAATATTTCAATATTTTATACTAAATTTACAAAATTATGCAAAAAATTAAGATGATGATTTGATGAAAATGATTTAATGGCTAAGTATGACATTTCAACCAATCAATGAGCTGTAAAGGCCATGTGACTATTCACCCTGGAGCCAGAAAATTACATCATAACAATGCAGAAGATTGGCTAATGACACACACACAAAAAAATAAAAACCTTCCAGAGTCTTAAAGTTTCAAAGTCTTAAGCAGCGAGGCGGTGATTTGATATGTGCTCGTGCCCAAGGGAGCAGTCCACATTCTTCATGTATTATTAAACGAAAAGAAAATGTAATGTATGTTTAAGCAGTTGTTGAACCCGAAGCTGTTTACACTGAATGCAAATATCATACCACTGAAAATAATGACATTGTGTGCTAATATATTTGTTTATGTGAGTAGTTAAATATTTATGGGACATTTATTCTACTTTATTGTTTGCTTTATGCAACACAGAGTTTTCAGCATACTGCCATTAATTCCAGGGACATACTGTATATCACCAAAGAATAGAATATAATAGAATAGAATAGAATAGAATAGAATAGAATAGAATAGAATAGAAGTAATTGTTTTGTAATTTTATAATTATTAATTTTTTGAACAAATCTGCAAACAAGTTGATTTGTAAAAGTGTCAAAAAACACTTTTTGTACAGTAATATATAGTCAGCTAAATGTTGTGATTTTATGAGCTTACTAAAACTGACTTTATGTCCAATTTACAAAAGGGGCGCAACGGGGCTATGGCATTTAAAAAAGTTTGAATGTGTTGTGTTGTTGTGTTGTGTTATGTTGTTTATGCGGGAAAGAGGTGAAATTAGAGGTGTGCGCCTCTGTGCCTGCAAACAAAACCCCATGCCACAAACAAGGCTGACTAGGCTTGTTTTAAAAGTCCTATGTAAATGAGGCTGGAAGGTGTTGTAGAGGTTATGCCAGAGTCTGTCTTTTTGTTGACTCTCTGATATCAGTCTTGGTCTAAGTAGAGAAAGCTGGTTATGGGCAATGCAAAAGGCCAGAGCTTCAGGTAGAAGCCTTCCCACTGTGCTTTTAATAAGAGCCTCTCTCTTTCTCTCTCTCTAAGGAGCTGTACTGCTAAATATATTCCAAGCCATGGGTCTGTGATGAATAAAACATTGCATCGTTGAAACTTAGACTTTTGCACGACAATTACCAAATGCATCTAGACATAGCAAATGTTTCTTGCTAGATCAAGGAATTTAAACAGTTTGTCCTTTTAGTGTTTCGATTAAAATGCAGACGAGCAAAACACTGCTCTTGGGTCGGTGCTCAGCCTCAGCACAGCCTTCACAATTTTCTTAATTTTTATTAAAAGAGCGGCCAATTAATCAAATACTAACTTTCATGTTACATTTCATATTACATATTAATGTTCATGAATTAAACATTACCAAAAAGGTGAATGTTATTTAACATATTTAAGTATGATGGTTGCCACATCTGCAATCTCAAAAACAACACATTTTAATTTACTTTAAACATATAACAGTACTAATAACCCTAGTTCCTATATAAATGCATATACACATCTATATGATCACTAAAACCATCCCAGTCTCATAGAAAATAGTAATAATAATAATAATAAACATGCAATGACATTCTGACAAAATATGATGGTTCTTCTTGCATCTTTCACAAGTCTTACAAAGTAAAATTTAAGGTGAAGGCATGGTCTTGGTCTTGGAAATTAAATATCTGGTCAGTGGAATCATAAATGCTTTATTACATTTGAAAATAATGTACAACCTATGCTAAACCATACTCATAACTTACTGAGCAAGCAAACATGAGATAAAAACACAATTACTAAAGCAAACATACCATTTTTGATTCCTTCTACAAGTCTTTGAGTTCTTTTATTATGACTTGTTTCACCAGAGTGTTCTGTATAGCAAGTGCATTGTTGTACCAGGTGAGCTACCGAGCAATTTTACTATGTCAGAAAAGCCATTCATATGGAGTTGGTTATGTGATGCAAATGTTCACTAATCATTCACTATGGTGAAGGTATTTTGAGGTCATAACATAGTATTGTGCAAGGAATCGTGTAAAAATAAGTATTTATTAATCGATATTTTTTATGAAAAGGAATAAAATGAATTGGTGTTTTACTTCCACTAGTGTTCATTTCAGCTAGAAATTGAATTGTATGTATAGGTATGTTTTTTTTTTTTTTTTTTTACTTTTGTAAGTAGAGACATTTTTGTAATGAGCTCAGGTTGGCTAAATGAAAGTTTAAAAGTATAGACAGCTTTCATTTGCCATCCTTGTCAAAGAAGGAGTAAATACAAGCTCATGGTCATAACTAATGTATGGTCGCACACTTCTAGTGTTGTTCCTGTGCAGGCCACAAAAAAAAAAAAAAAAAAAAAAAAAATTTAGTTGATTAAAGGTTGAAGAATTTCTAAATCAGGAGCTAAATGAATGAGCAGTGCTCCAGCTCTGCATGTCCATTGATTTGCAGTATGGAACTGGAGCTGAGAGTAATCTTGTGCACGCACGCAGTGCATGCAGTGCTGTGTAATCTGTGAGACATAGACTGCATGCTAGAACAGGACCGAGAACTGAAGTTCACAGTGGCACCCAACAGAACGGACGAAATAACGTCTGAACATTCAGGAGCCCACAGAGGTCATGCAGTATAATTGATCTATTTTTCAAAAAAACCCTGTGGTGCAAATCAAGTATTTAATGTTGTTTACATGTCTATCTGGTGTTTTTAATGTTTAAAGACAATCCATGTCCATGATTCATCAGTCAACACCACAGCTAAGCATTTTCTCCATAAAACTATAGTGCAGCAAAGAAAGTCTCAAAAATGCATTACCATCAAACTTGTGACCACTGCTGTCTACTTGTGAGGTAGGGATTTTCATATCAATTAGCTAATGTCCAAAGCATTTCTACCTAAGAAAGTTGTTTTTCAAAAGGTAGCTGTCTGAGATGATGATGTAACATAGTATTAGCTATTTGATAAAGTAGTCAAGCCAAAAGCTAATGATATCAATTATCGTTACATTTCCGATGTTGTAGAGAGCAATAAATAAAATGCATTACCATTCTGATACATTTGACTTCAGCGACAACTGATTTATGAAGGAATCACTCTGGCCAACTGTGTTCTTGACTCAGTCTGAGTTTTTCTCATTTTCTTTTAGAGTAGTCAGTGGATGAGTTTCTGACCATCTTGCCCAAACTCTGCTAGTTAGTAAACAGCTCATATAAAAAACACTTTATCTGCATGCTAGCAATATACTACTGTACATCACTGAACTGGGATATTCCTGCCTAGCACTTTCTGTGGAAGTGAAAGTGAAATGCTGCATAGTAATCACAAAAAAAAAGCTCACACTTGAAAGAAAGTGAAAGTGAAAGTCGTGACATTTGTCAAGTCTGGTAGCCCATATTTGGAATTGGTGCTCTGTATTTAACCCATCCAAGTGCACACACACAGCAGTGAGAAGTGAACACACACCCGGAGCAGTGGGCAGCTATAGATCCAGCACCTGGGGAGCAACTGGAGGTTCAGTGCCTACAACTCCTGACAGCACCGAGACTCAAACCAGCAACCTTCTGGTAACTCTTGCTCTCTAACCATTAGGCCACAGCTGCCCCCAAAAGATGTAGCGCTTCATGGACTTGCGTGTCATCCTTTCACAGGAGCCATGCTAATCTTCTCTGTATCGATCCAATTTTAGTATGACTAAATTTTAGTCATAATTTTAGCACGCCGTGGTAAGCACAAGTGTGACTATTATGAATTTCAAGCCTGTAAGCAAAAACTTGTGACTATTATGAATTTCAAGCCTGTAAGCTAAAATTTCAGAATAAGAGGGCCCTCTAGTTAGCATAATTGTTGCATAATTCCTCTCATAAAATAATCCCTTTAAAGCAAGTGGTCTTGTAAAGATTGCGTGATGTAAGAGGGAAGCTTTCTGACTCACGTACAGCAGCTGGCAAAGGCAACATCAGAGGAACAGAACAGCTGATGCTCCCCCTATTAACTTTCAACTTATGGATATGGTGGCACCTCTCCAAAGATATCCTGAACCCAGGAGCCATGATTGCCAAGGTCATATCTGATGAAAACATGATGAGACACCAGTTTATATTTTATCTCTCTCCCTGTTTTTTTCCTTGCGATCAATTTTTCTTCCTGCTCCCTTTTTTATTGCACGGTGGGAGATGTGAGCTTTTAATTATAACCTGAACTGGTGGGTTAATTGAACATTACAGAAGCCCAATTTCATGTTACAGCAAATCAAGATGTTACTTATGCAAATTGGGAGATATCCCTCAGGGGGGTGGGGACGCCTCTTTGGATGCCAATGTCACACTCCACTCTTAAAGTGCACACTGTGCTCTGAGTATACGTCTAGTGGCAAGAAAGAGCATTTTATGAGGTTTTTGCTTTTAAATGGGTGTGTCTGCCAGCCTTATTTTCTCATTTCTGTCCATCACACTTAATGTATCCATCACAGTATTCGAGACTGTGCCCTTTCTGAAAATTGATCAAATTTTAGAGGACAAAGAGGATACAATCAAAATGTTTAGATATTAATCACTAATTGTCAAGAGGCCCAAACTTGCAGAAATCAATCAGTTTTACTTTCTGAGCCTGGATTATAAAATCATTTTAAATATGCACTTTAGGATGCATAAATAAATCTAATTTCTGAAAATTTTAGAAACAGTATGCTGTAACGAATCCTCATTTTCTGAAATTAGGTTTAATATGCATTGCAAAGCATCAATTCAAAAAAGAAGATTCATAAATGTTTCAGATCTTTGCACAACTTGTGAGATTTCTGCTCATTACCAGGGTTCACTATTTCATTAATTTGACTATTTATCAAAGAGTTTTAGATCAAATTGAAATGTTGGGTTGTCATCTCTAACCTACCCCTTTAACAACAACAAAAAGCCAATCCTTAAAACAAATACCCTGCATTATAATTGACATCTCTTTTTTTTTCAGTTGACAAAAATCTTGAGTTGAATACTACCGTTTATCACTAGATTTTTAATTAAGCTATATCAGTTAGAGTAATTACCATAATTAGTGTAAATTCTAATGTGTTCCAGCTAGTGTTGTTTGTCAGACATAAGTGGCGCACCATTTCTTCAAGCTGTTTTATTGTTGTTAAAAATTTGATTGTGACAAATCTGCCACTTTGTTTCAATTCCCAACAGAAGTTCCACCAATGAAGCCGTTCGTCTGTAAATTATCTGCTTTATATTTGTAAAAAAAAAACTAATTAAAAACAATCTCTTGCAAGTGCATCAATAAGGAAACATCATCCATTGAAAGAAAAGTCATCAATATGTCCTTCTATTGATTATTATTTGCTGCTATTCATCTTGTATTATTTAAGCAACCATAATCTCAAGATATATGCCACAAGTGGTCTTGGGATTTGTTCATTTACAAGCTGTTTCTCCCATTTTGAGATGAGTTGCGCATGATTTTCAGTTCAGAGAGATGTCTAATTGATTTAAGTGATTTTTTTTAGTTCAGTTTAAATCCATAAACATGTTGTATGTGCAAAACTGTTACCAATTCATTTAAAAAATCAAACAAATATATCAGCCGTTTAAATAAAATCTTTCTTTGCAATGCAATGCACTTAAAATGGTCAAAGTAAAGCCAATGACATCTTCCAAAAGCACATCACCAACCACTAACCACATCAAGACTAAACTTGTGATCCAATATAGATGTCAAACAAATAAACACAGGGAAGCACGAACAAAGGCTTAAATGATTACAGTTTAGTCAATGCTAGAGTAATGTTTCATATCAAAGGTTCGCAGTGGTGGCTGAGGTGGTTGCACTGAAGCTGTGGAAGAATTACTGAAGCTCTTTACTTCCTGAAAGCTCTGTTTGTGCTGGGACCCTGAGGGAAAACCCAACCAGTGGGCCATATGTGTGTGACAACAAAAGACAAGAGTTATTTTTGCCTTTATATTCTTTCCCTCTTTTCTCTCTCACCTGCTCATTCCCACCTTGACACCTGCACTGAAGAACCCGGGAGTTGAACTTCGTTAAGGGGAGCTGTCAAACCAGACAGCAGGAACAGAGCTTGGTTGGTGGGATGAAATGTGAGCAGTCTGGTCTCCACATGAACACACACCTGGAGATTGTCCCATTCTGGGCTTTGCTAGTGAAACTTACAACCGATCTAAGACCGGCTTCTTGTGTGCGTTCCCTGAGCTGAACGTATGAATAACTTATAAAACTGATCTCAGATCTGTTTGAAACTATTGTCAGCAGTGCGCTCCAGCCACCAGCTGTTAACAGGTGCTTCAAGAGGAAATGAGAGGACAGACATCTGTGAGATGAACCAAAGGTTGTCTACCTGTGGAGTTGCACAAGTTTACGTTAGCATAATGTCTGAAATAGTTCATTCCTCACATGAGAGCGGATTTTAGGCAGGACAAACTGAATAAAAGATCTTCTTCCTATAACATTAACATTTGAGTTGGTGTGCGTTCTGATTAAAGCACAGAATGACGCAAGTGTGAGTAAATGATGGAGGCACAAACATTATGCATGAAGGATACTTTTAAAGTGTGCTCATTTATGAAAAAGGAAATTTTTTACATGATTTTCGCATTTTTTCGCATTTTATTAGAAATAAAATGCGAAAGAAGATTATCTCTTCCTCTCCGTATCAAATCAAATCTTCTCATTTTCTTTTGAATAAAGGTCTTACCTAAGGATAGACTGTTTTTGGGATCTTAAAACAAGATGTTCTTTCAATAAGACAGGAAAAACAACACCAACTCCTCAAAAAAAGGAGTTCACTAATTCATGCTAAAAGCATGTTCTCATCGCAAAACATGTTTAAATATCTTCAAATAAACAACATACACATACATAAATATATTTGATGACGAGTTTTTTACTTGTCTAAAATTAACTTGTAATTTTTACACAAGGTCTCTAATGGCAGACCCTCAGCATTTTCTTTTCAGAAAATTCTGCTATGTGCTCTCTCAAAGAAGAGACAAGTCTCATCAGCCCTTTCTATTTCACTCGGCTGACTCCTTAACACCACACTTTCAAAATAAAGACTAAAACCCGTCGAGGCGAGGGAACGTGCTCCTCAGCCTTTGCTCTGTAGGGCGGCTTGCATCAGCTCGCGAGACAAGACAAAGATAAAGACTCGGAGACGGATGTCAGAGTACCAGTCCGGGACAGTACGGTGTCAGCTACATATGCATGGAAGGATGGTTCGAGGCCAAAGGGGGTTGAAAAAAAGCACGCTGAGCCCACTTTGCTATCAGCATCAAGATCAAAGTCATTTTCTGCCACCTCGTACTTTTGCTACAGGCTCTGAGCCTGAGAGACAGAGAGACGTGGTGCACATGGGACAGGCTTGTGCTGCTAAACTGTGGCACAGAGCCTCCACTGTGCACTTTTATAGCCACCGAAGTTATTTGATTTAGCTTCGCTGTTTACTTATTCATAGTAGCATTAACATATCGCTACTCTAGTAGTTTTTCATTTGTAGTAAATTATACAACAAAATCAATAAACATCAATTATTCCAGACTTACATTTGCTTTATTTATTTATACAAGAAGGTGGGCGGATCTCAGGAACCTGATAAAAGCATGCCAAAGTTATAATTCATTCCAAAATCAAAAGAAAAAATATGTATTTACTGTAAGAAATGTATTTTGCAGAAAGGCTATTTTTGGATGGATGGATTTTTAATAATTCCCATTATTCACAATGCTGATTCTTTAATAAAGTAATTTGCAGCTGCTCTGTCAATTCTTCGTAATCAGTTAGGAACCTAGGTGTGTTATTTGATAGCAATCTTTCCTTTTTAAGCCACATTTCTAGCATTTGTGAAACTGCAATTTTCCATCTCAAAAATATATCTAAATTACGATGCTCTCAACGTCTCAATGTTAACTCATGCATTTATGACCTCAAGGTTAGATTATTGTAATATTTTATTGGGTGGTTGTTCTGCACACTTAATAAACAAGCTCCAGCTGGTTCAAAATGCAGCAGCAAGAGTTCTTACTAGAACCAGGAAGTATGACCATATTAGCCTGGTCCTGTCTACACTGCACTGGCTACCTATTAAACATTGTATAGATTTTAAAATATTGCTTATTACTTATAAAGCCCTGAATCGTTTAGCACCTCAGTATTTGAACGGGCTCTTGTTACATTATAGTTCTCCACATCCGCTGTGTTCTCAAATCTCAGGCAATTTGATAATACCTAGAATATCAAAATCAACTGCGGGCGGCAGATCCTTTTTTTTTTTTTTTTATGCAAAGTAACATTTTTAATGACCAGTTTTTGATCCTTGCTTCATTCATAGTAAAAAAACACAAAACAAAGTCATGTGACTTTGCCAAATTAGATGGGGTAACTTGACTAACCAGGGGATCGATCTGGTTCACAGCATCTAACGTTAGGCTATATGTTGTTTTTGGTTGTTTTGAAATGCCTGAGGAAAGTCTGTCATCAAAGTATTTCTGTATAATTACCATCTTACATGACTGCATTCCCAAACAACAGGCATCCACGGTCCAGGGTTCACCTCTTGAAGCAACAACCTCATTGTGTTACGTCTGCTCTCTCTGAAGCACAAGTAATTTATTGCATATGGAAATGATTATATTCATTAGCTTGTCCTAGTTATTTAGTGCCAGTTTACCAGGAAGTGATGATTTTCTTCTCTTTGACTTGTTGAGTGGTAACGGTGCTTTATTCACAAATGTTTTATGTTTTAAATGTTTTAAAACTTATGTTTATAAGTTGAATTCACATGTTTGGATGGAAACATACAGATAACCCAAGTGCACAACAGCACTACATGACCCCTGTTGCTCAAAACTAAAGTAAAGAACAGAATCCCTTCCTGTATAAAACACTAGAACACTGCAAGCTTTCTTCGCCTCTCTGTAGAAACTAATTATTTTCAGTCTTCACTTTCTTCCAGGATGCATTTGTCTATATCTAACATGAGAGATGTACAGATGGGAGGGAGTCTGGGAACATATTATTTCTCTGTCTTCTCAAGTCTTTCTCTCTCTTCTTGTCCTTGTACACCATTCTAATTCAGTCGGCACCTTTGGTTATTTATATGCTTTTATGCATCACTCTCTTTCGGCTGTCACATCTGGAGATGACAAAGGCGTCAGTCTCGCTGAATGCGTTAAAAGTTGTGTTCCAGACACACACTGTTAGCGTTAACATGGGTTTTGTTTGTTTATTGTAAATTCTTAGCAACTAACCTTGTGCTTGCAGTTACCCCGTGACCGCAGAAGAAGACAATAGCAAGTTACTAGACATTCTGAAAACTTTAATGAGATTTCTTTTGTCATTGTTACATTATTTTATGTTAATTTTATGTACATTATTTTATGTTAATTAAGAACTTTCACGTTATATTATTTTTAAGTTTAAATATACACTTAAAACAAGATACCTGATTAATAAATGTAAATAAATAAAGGCAAAGTGGCTATATATACTGTATGTATATTTTTATATTGTATGTAAGGTTATTTTTTTCCATGGAACTCACTAAATAGATGAATGCCTAAAAACAAGATACACAATTTGACAGTGCATTAAAATTCATTTTATTTTAAGGATGTTTAAATGTTTGTAACAATACAAAAATACTGTTTAGTAGAATGTTTTGCAATGTACTTATGCAAATATCCTATGCTCTTGATCATAAATGCGATGCAACTGCAATGCGTCTGAAGTATCTAAAATTAAGCTTTAAAACCTCCAAGATGAAGTCTAGTTTCTGAGCGGGAGTGTATTTCAGACATCTGAGACAGAGACTAATTTGCACTAAGTCTTGCACAATCTCTCCAGTCTCCATACTAATGATTGATAATGTTTTATTAATACTGAGATATCCTCCACCGAGGATCTAAACAAATTGTAGCAATTTAGTCAATCCCATGCACAGAATCAATCATAGGCAGCTCTGAATGATCATGCATCACTGCCAACATCCCCGCCTCGCAGGCCTCGTGGAGCCTGCAGCTTTCTTTGTATCTATAATGCAGGACAAGTTCCTCCATCCTCACCTCACAAGCTCCTCATTTCACTTCATACAAAAACTCCTCTCTCTTCCCACGGCAGCATTTACTGAACGCTGCTGCCTGGGTTTTGAAATGGACGCTTTAATTTCACTTCATCTGATTCTGAAATGCCAGAGGAAATGATGTAGAGTTTGTTTCCAGTGGTAGTTTTTTAATATATATTTGTAGAGCTAGAAGCACTTTATTTTTTACTGATATTGTGTTTCAAGTATATATTTAAAAAAGAAAGTATGTACACAGGTACCAAAATTAACTTTCTGCCAATGGCAGATAAAGTGAGTAAATGTATCATCCATAAATAGCTTATATCTATCTATCTATCTGTCTGTCTGTCTGTCTGTCCGTCCGTCCGTCCGTCCGTCCGTCCGTCCGTCCGTCCATCCATCCATCCATCTGATTATGTATGTTTGTCTGTCGTTACATTGATTATTTTAGCAGATCAAGTAATATATTTTACACAGACACATTTTTGTTGCTATTTTTATTAGTTGCTTCTACAGTACTTGTAAAAGTGCAGTATCATTTCAACCCTAATAACAACGGAAATGTTATGCATTTGGTTTCCAAAAACACAATGGCCTAATTTGATTCCAAGTAGATGCTCAAGCTTAAACTAAAACAACACCTGCTGTTCCAATCAAAAAACTAAAAAAATAAAAGACTTGCGAGATTCACAGGAGTCTGATCTTTATGCCGAATCTGACTTCAGGACAACGTACAGTACATAGCAACTGTAATTCATCCAACCAAACCCACTTGCTGAACACTCCACATTTCTCATCTTAGACAAGCAGCTTAATGCAAATCTCCTATATCTCTGACTGCTCCATCCGAGTCTGAATAAAGACTGGCTTCAAACCTGCCCATGACATTGTGGCCATGCTTGGAAACAATGATCTACATGGAAAAGTGTTCTTATCTGTTCAGTCCAAAAGCCCTTTTTGAGGGTAACACAATGGGTGGAAATGAATGCGGCTATTTCAAGAACAGGTCAAGGGAATACCACAAATATAAACAGTTCGTGAGTCTTATCAAGGCTCTGTCATTCAGTGATCTTTGTAATATTCTTGAACGGTTGTGCAAACACTAAATTGAATTTATCTTTTCATTTTATTATTCTCAAACATTGAGTTAGTTGATATGTAGTTGCAAACTAATAAGAGGTAGTTGGCATGTACTGTAGTTGCAGTTATTTCTAGTCAGCAGAATGTCTAAAGTGGAGCATCAAAATAAAGTGCAACCAAATGATCACACTTATTTTCACACTGTTTCGCACTGCTGTATCTTAATTAATGGAACATGGGCTGAAATACAGCACTGGGTAAATATGGAAGCAGGTTAATTATGCTGTTTGCTGTCGTAATCTGTGAAAAAAAAACCTCTGCACAGCTATGATAGTTTTGCTCAGATATGACATGATAAAAACAATCCAAGTATTCACGCCAAAAGTCATTTATCTTGATCACATTTGACAATTTTGATAAGACACATTTATTACCCCATTACTCTAAATGTTTGGATGTGACTTTCAAGCAAAATCCCAGCTCTGCCAATTAAGGGGAATGAGCTGCTTTGCTGTGCTGTATATAGGAAGCTCATTAATGTCAACTGGTTGTTAGCATGCTATAAAAGGGGATCTGCCTTGTCAAATCATTCCAGCAATGCTGTACCTACAACATCCCGGATCCATGTGGGACCAAGAGCCGTTACAGACTGTCATGTCTAAAATAATTAATGCAGGCCAATGACCAACATACTTTAGCAACATGTTATAACAATTAATCCATATGACAACTCACTGGGACTGGCATGCATAAAGGGACTATATACATTCATTTTGTGTCATTTTGGGACATATGAAATGTACTGTATGGTTGCCAAGTAACCAGCTGATAAGTTGAAAAACATATGCCCCGCAGAGTTTAAATATACATTACTTTATGAAAACAACTTGTGGTGAGTGATAGTTGTATTGTCTTATCAAACTGAATGAACCATAGAAAGAAAGTGCACTACACTTTTAGAGAGAGAAATATTTGTAGTTTTTGACTCACACAGATGAAATAAAGATAGTATCTGTCATATCAATGGTTTTAGGGTTTTATCATTTGAGTTTTGTACATACAGTCTAAATCCAGCTATTTTTTTCTGTGAGCAATGAAACATACAATATATATGAATAAAATAAAAATAAAAACACTCGGGTCATCAGAAAAGCAAAAGCAAAATCCGGAGCTTTGGATCGAGCTGCATTCACAGTTTAAAAATTTCAATTGGAACAACTTTTATTTTGGCGCACTCATGTCAATCGTCACTTAGGAATTAATGAAGTTATGTCATGTTGTATCAAACTGAGATAAAGCCACACTGTGACATCAGTTAAAACTGTTAATAAGTAACGTGTCCCTGATAAACTATTCAAGATCAAGAGAGAGAATCGCTGTTATCTCCTAATGAGCACCAATGGCCCAGTTCCATTCCATAGCAGGCCTCATCTAAACGAGTGGAATTGATTAATAGAGAAACTCATTAATGAATGCGAGGATGAAACACTAATCTGCATACAGCGTCAGTAAGGCAAACGGGCTCACAGGAGGTACACCTGCTCGCAATTTCCAGCTCCTCGGCAGAAGCTGCAAGCACTCCCTGTGGGACCTTTGATTTCTGGATGGAGAGACAAACTTTATTTGTTGAATTATACAGGGCTAAGCAGATGGCCCTGTTTGCCGTAATCGGAGCACTAAACACTGGATAACACAAACTTTAATGACTTTAATGTCAACTTCTCCCCCGTCTTCTGCTGGCTGCTTCTTCTTGCTGGAAGGGTGTTTTGGGCAACAAACATTGTTGTGGTCAGAAGCCCTGATGTCATTTGATGTAATGGAGACATTAATGATGAGATTACACTACAATATCAATGTTGGACAACTGGGCTACGTGAAAATTATATATATATATATATATATATATATATATATTAGGGGTGTAACGGTTCACAAAATTCACGGTTCGGTTCGATACGATACACTGATGTCACGGTTCGGTTCGGTTCGGTTCGATACGTTTTAGATACAGCAAAATGTAAAAACATCTCAACTTTTCAGAATGCCGCAAGCGCACCGCGGGTCATGTGACAAGAACCAACCAATCAGCTTCATCCTTTCCCGTAACAACGTTGAGAGCTCAGCCAAGATGAAGGAACAGCTGATCATAGTTGTATATGGATTGCAATTTTGAAATAAATTCAGTAGCAGAGCTACTGCAAGCGATTGTTAGAGCTGCAAATCCATTTATCCTTCGCTGAAATTTCCGCGTCTCATGGAGAGAGCACGTCATTGTTGCTTAGCAAAGACAGACGCTTCATGAGCGCTTCTGCCCGAGCGCTTTGGAAAGGAGGAGAAAGACGCGCTTAGCGTTTTCCAAACGTTTTTAGGCACGATATGTGAACGGCCCCTAAGGCGCTCGCTCACTCAGCACGCGCTGAAGGCTCGTTGCAAAATGTCTAATGCATTTAACAGACCAGAAATATAAGATCCTAAAATAACCAACAGGTCTGGTGTTTGGGTTGGATTCCCTGTAAGCTATAGTGTCTAAATGCTGCAGGGATAGTTTGCTGCGTGCATGTTTCTCCTTTTTTTCGTCTTTTCCCAGATAGTGCTGACGCATATATCCCAGATATTCCCGCTGGTTTTTTTTTTTTTTTTTTTTGTAATCCCGCTGGTGTACCCTGTCATGTTGCAGATGCGACATACCGTTGTTTTTTTATCCACCACTCTCTTGCCATCACCATTATAGCTTAAAGGGAATCCAAAGTGCACCCAAACACCAGACCTGTTGGTTATTGGAGGATCTTCTCATTTCTAGTCTGTTAAACGCATTGGCTATTTTGCAACGAGCCTTCAGCGCGTACTGAGTGAGCGAGCGCCTGCTGAGTAGCCTAACATAAACATATAAGATGGTGTTTTTTTCTTCTTCGGGAGTGTCAGGGGCGTTGCCTGTTACGTTGTTTGGGTTATTGGGCTACCTTGTTGAACGCAAATCATTATATTTCTTTCTCTCTCTTTTTTTTTTTTTCAAATATAATTAATTACTCCAACGAACCGTTCGGTATACATAATGCGTACCGCGTACCGAACCGAAAGCGTCGTACCGAACGGTTCAATACGAATACGCGTATCGTTACACCCCTAATATATATATATATATATAATTTATTCAATGGATATTTGACAATTCTATTAACTGTGTTACATTTTTTGCAAGCTGGTAAAACATGCATAATCAAATCGTTTAATACTGTTAAATCATATATTGCATTAAAGATTCAGCTGGGGTTCTGGAAGGAACCTTTATGATACCTCTGGATCTTTAATATTAAATTCACAGGGTATTCGTCAGATTAACTTTAGCTAAATTCAAAAGTAAGCGGTTGGGGTCAGTGGTGTTTTTTTATTATTATTAATTATATTCAGTGTTTACACATTTAATTTATTATACTTGCCATCATAGGAAATTAATTACTTATATTTTAAATATATTATAATAGAAAAGTGTTATTTTGTATTTAATAATATAATATACTGTTATTTTATTTATTTTGCTTGTTTTTTTTTTTTTTTTTTTTTTTTTTTTTTACTGTATTTTGAGCAAATTGAGTGCAACCTTTGTAAGCACAAGAAACTTCTTTCAAAATCTTACTGACACCAAAGTTTATATGTTACAAATATAATTTTTAATTCACAGAAATTTATCATAATCATTTTTGTCAGCGCTGAAAACGTTGTGGGTAGCAAATGATTATGCATATTTTTACTTATTTAAACCATTCATAACATTAAATAGTAAATGACTATGATACAGATAACTGTAACAATGACTTGTTATTAGACCTTAGTTGTAATAAATACTTATGTATGGTCAGATACATTTGCACAAGAATGTCAAAGACTGTTCTGACTCAAGTGTTTGATAACCAATAAGAATCAAACTTTGTTAAGTGAAGTGACTTTCTACAGATGTGCCATGTTCAGTATGAAGGAGCAGTGAATGCTGCATTGAAACGCAGCTGAAGTGTTCCTCCACAATCTCTATGAACTGCAGAGGGAGAGATAAGGCACTCAGTGACAGCATGTTTCAAAGAATGGTCTCAGACTGGCTAACTGAATACGAATTTTCAACAAATGCTCATAAATCATTCGAGGTATGTTCCTAAGAGCCCACCCTTGTCTACCTTTTTGGAGAGGGCAAATTTAGCTCTGTCTTTCAGTGTGAGTTCTCCAGGGCTCTGGATGGACAGATTTAAGAATAGTGGCAAAGGCTGGTGTTATTTAGGGTCTAATTTAGTTGGCTCAGAGCAAAAACAGGGACTTTGTGAACCTACAGTACTAGGTGCTATTATTCAAAAAAACAAAAAAAAAAACACTTGCATATCCAACAGCCTGGTCGATAAAGCATTTGAATAATAAAGTTTTGCTTAGTCAAGATGATGCATAAGAAATTGATTAACTGAAAAAAATAAATAAATAAATAAATAAATAATATATATATATATATATATATATATATATAAGAAAAAATAGTATAATAGTATAAAAACTATTATTTTAGACTTGTTTTTCAGTAGAAATACTATTGGACTTAATAAAGAAGTTATTACAATATTTTTAATTACCAGATAGTTTTGTTGCAAGCATAAACCTTAAAAAATAACAACTTTATTTCTTTCTGCATTAAAACCTGTAAAACAAACCACTAAACCACCACCAACAACCAAATCTTACTAAATGTAAGTCTCTAGAGTGTCAAATCTTACTACATTATGCAATTTTGCTTTTAAAATTAATGCATGTTATTGATTTTAAGGGTGTTGTTTTTTTCTTTCCAGAAAACACATTTAAAGTAGTGATTCAATTAAAACTTGATTAAAAAGAAGACACATTCACTTCAGAAGAAGAGAATGTGATTTTTCTGTTCTCCAAATTATAATGTCAGTAAATATTCTATAATTGAGTGAAAAAGAAACTTTGGAGCAATAATGAGCAAAGGTGCCAGACACTGTTGTGATTTCTGCTGTCACCTCTGCTTCATGGCATGGATTAAATGATGTCTCAAGGCTTTGTGTATAATTTATATAGCCCGTCACCATTATGCTCAATCTAGGTCAAAACATTCTTCTCATTCTTCCATTTCTTTTTTTTTCTCTATGTGATCTATTAATACATTTTGTAATATATCAAGCTGTTGATGTAAGGGAAACAAGGGAATAGTTGATCCAAAAATAAAACTCTCTCATTAAACTGGTATGGAGTGTTACACTGTGTCTACACCGGATGCAAGCGAGGCAATGCGATGGGACAAAATAAAACAGAACCTATTATAATCAGTGATGCCACGCCAAATCCCCATCTGTAAACTGCTGCCTCATTCTATTTATGTTGGCCTGACACAAAATACTAATTATGTGCAATGCTCACTTTGTTGCGTCCAGTGTAGAATGCCTATAGCTGTTGCCATGCCCAGGATAGAGACACAGTGTTCTTTAAGTATTTTTTAAATATATATATTAAATAGAGAAATAATCATTGTGCATAGAGTAAATTTTGCAGTTTAATTTTGCCTTCTGTGTTTAAGCAGCCTGATTAATTATTTAGGCAATACATGGATGAGCAAAATGCATTTATCGCATGTCTTGCTCAGAATACCTCAATTCCTTTGATTCTTAATCTGTTTGAATATAAATTCTATCAGACGGCATTCATTTCTATGCTAACAGAAAAGACAGGGCAAACATTACACTTCTAAGCCTTTCCAGCCCAGACTGCCACATGACACTGTATAATTCCCAATAATTATTCAGGAACCACAGGTCCTTTTCACTTCCTAATCTGCTCAGCTTTTGATAGAGGGACCGAAATCTGATCAAAACCAACATCGGAGCTCTCTGACACGTCTTTGGACGCCATCACAGCATGGCATTCGGTGTGTTCAAAGAAAGGCTTTTCCATGATATATTCATCTGCACTGAATAATGTGCTCTTGAGGAGACTGATATGAATGGTTTTTAATGGACCTTTCCCATTCTGTCGAGGGTTTTAAACTCGGGTTTCTCTTGAAGATTGGCACTTTTATGGTGCTGTGTTTGCCTGGGGGCTCATTTCTGACATTCACAGATTGGCAGACTTAAAAACATAAAAACAGTTGTTTGAGCCTTGGAAGGGGTCACAGTTTTGTTCTCAATTTTCTGCAGTCAGTGAAATGTTGATCATTTCTGATATTTTTAATGTTGAACATTTCAGCTACACTAATAAGCTTCAAAAACATGTAATTCTGGTGTGAAATGGCAATATAAAGCATATTAAATTGTAACCATTTCTTTCAAGTCTAGCTAATGCTACAGCCATTTCAGACATGCTTTTAAAGGATTAGTTCACCCCCCAGAGAATGTACTTACGCTCAAACTAGAGAGACGTTGTTTCCGTGGAACAGGAAAGAACACATTTTGAAGAATTGTACTTGCAGTGGAAGTCTTTTGAAACTATACAATAGGCTTGTGTAAGAAGCTTTTTAATTGAAAACCTTCACATTGTTTGACTTCAGAAGACTTGACATATGAATTATAAAAGTTCTAGGATTTAAATAAACAATAAATACAACAAATAAGCAATAAAGTTATGACAAAATTTCAATTTTAGCCATTTCTTTAACTCGGTCTTAAACCCCTATTGAGCCCACTGCATCATATGATTTAATATGATTTAAAGCCACAGATTTCTTAGGCTTTAAAAATTATTAGCATCATCAAAACTTTGCTGAAAAACCTGTTGTACAAAATCTATAACATGCCTTCTATATGTAATACAAATATAATAATTATAATAAAATCCTTATATAAATGCCCAACTTCTTTAGATACATATGTCTTTTTGCTGTGAAATCTTTATTGATAGTATTTAGATTTTATTATAGTTAGTAAAACTTGAAGATGAATGCTTAATGGAATTTAATTTTATTTGAATATTTTTGAAAAATCATGTTAAAAGTATAAACTCTTAATCATCACTGTATTGCATTGTAAATATCATATCACCTTACAGCATTTAAATATATCCAATTAAATATCAGCTTATTAGAAGATATGTGACCAATCACGGAAAGTAGGGCCCAAGTCGGTTCTGGGGCATTTTGAGTTATTTCCAACGATGTGTAACACATGGAAATCTGATAATATTTGGAGAAGTTGTGGCCATTTGAAGGTAGGCACTCAAAAAAGCTCAAAAAGCAGAAAATAGCCTCTAAAGATTTTGCAGATCTCACCTGTTCTCACTGCTGCGAGTGACAATGGGGCTCATTTACATCTCATTTAGATAAGCCATACCCCCTGTAAAGCTCCCCAGTTCGGGCACACTTTCTCTTTGTCGGGGTCTTCTTTGTGGATGTAACAAGCTCAGAAGTTTGCACTGTGCGTCTGTTTGCCTCTAAATGTTACAGATTTTCCCCATTTCTCTGTCTTTATCCCCATCAAATGTTACTATCGATATAGCCTCTGATATCTTACGGTCCAACTCGTCTGACGCCAGTCCAATACATTCTTCCTCGTCTTCATCTTCGCTCAGTTGTAGATTAGGGAAATTATACATTCTTATTATGCCGCTTTCATCGTTGCTCAGATCGTCTTCAGAATCAGTGAGCGCTTGTTCATAAGCATCCGGATTGTCGAAGAAGTACTTCAAAACATTTTCGGTGCAACGGCCATGGTTCAGCTCGTCTGCGATCATCTTTTCGGCGTCCATCTTCATTTAATTTTTATATCAGCTAGAGCCGGCCAGAGCGCTGCATATTAAGTAGCCAAGCTTCCCTCAGACGGCGGGGGCAATAACAAAAGAAACAAAAACCGGCTTATCCAGTATGGAAATACAGACAGACAATGAAACGCCCCTACTGCGTGCTAGAATCTCCGACAAACAAGTTGATTTCAACCTCAAAATGTACCCTTTTAAATATACCAATACTGCTATCTCAAACACGGAGAGGCTTCTTTGTGATCTCAACTAACAGATTCTGCAAAAAAACGAAAATCACCAATTTTGAAAAAAAAAAAAACACGCTTCTTTCTCATTTTGCTCGAAAGTTGTGCTGCCGACTTGTGTCACTGGTTTTCCTGATGGGTCACATATACACTCACCTAAAGGATTATTAGGAACATCATACTAACACTATGTTTGACCCCCGTTCGCCTTCAGAACTGCCTTAATTCTATGTGGCATTGATTCAACAAGGTGCTGAAAGCATTCTTTAGAAATGTTGGCCATATTGATAGGATAGCATCTTGCAGTTGATGGAGATTTGTGGGATGCACATCATGGGCACGAAGCTCCCGTTCCACCACATCCCAAAGATGCTCTATTGGGTTGAGATCTGGTGACTGTGGGGCTATTTTAGTACAGTGAACTAATTGTCATGTTCAAGAAACCAATTTGAAATGATTCGAGCTTTGTGACATGGTGCATTATCCTGCTGGAAGTAACCATCAGAGTATGGGTACATGGTGGTCATAAAGGGATGGACATGGTCAGAAACAATGCTCAGGTGGGCCGTGGCATTTAAACGAGGCCCAGTTGGCACTAAGGGGCCTAAAGTGTGCCAAGAAAACATCATTACACCACCACCACCAGCCTGCACAGTGGTAACAAGGCATGATGGATCCATGTTCTCATTCTGTTTACGCCAAATTCTGACTCTACCATCTGAATGTCTCAACAGAAATCCAGACTCATCAGACCAGACAACATTTTTCCAGTCTTCAACGGTCCAATTTTGGTGAGCTCGTGCAAATTGTAGCCTCTTTTTCCTATTTGTAGTGGAGATGAGTGGTACCCGGTGGGGTCTTCTGCTGTTGTAGTCCATCCGCCTCAAGGTTGTGCGTGTTGTGGCTTCACAAATGCTTTGCTGCATACCTCGGTTGTAACAAGTGGTTATTTCAGTCAAAGTTGCTCTTCTTTCAGCTTGAATCAGTTGGCCCATTCTCCTCTGACCTCTAGCATCAACAAGGCATTTCCGCCCACAGGACTGCCACATACTGGATGTTTCTCCCTTTTCACACCATTCTTTGTAAACCCTAGAAATGGTTGTGTGTGAAAATCCCAGTAACTGAGCAGATTGTGAAATACTCAGACTGGCCCGTCTGGCACCTACAACCATGCCACGCTCAAAATTAAACACGCTTAAATCACCTTTCTTTCCCATTCTGACATTCAGTTTGGAGTTCAGGAGATTGTCTTGACCAGGACCACACCCCTAAATGCATTGAAGCAACTGCCATGTGATTCCTTGATTAGATAATTGCATGGATGAGAAATTGAACAGGTGTTCCTAATAATCCTTTAGATGAGTGTAGAATGATAACTGGTATTTATATGAATTTTATGCAAGTACACTGCTATACTGTTATAAAGACCTTAATGATTTTCAGTACATCTTACTTTTTGGTCATATAAATATCCAATTCCAGCTGTTGGGCCAGCTGTTGAACCATAAGCCATAAAGTCAGATGTGTCAAACTATTATAGCCTACTCAAGAAAAATATATTGTTTTAGTTTTCTATATTATTTTGTTAAAAGGTTCAATAAAATGTTCCATAAAAAAAAAAAAAAAAAAAAAAAAGCTTCATGACACTCTAAATTTATCCATCATGTTTTTCTTAATAGCTGCCTAAGTGGTCAAACTGAGATCTATTTTATGACACAGGACAAATGAATCCATTTCAACTGCAATTTTCACTCTAAAGAAGAGAACGAGCTCTGGTCCAGCCCTGTGAATTAGCTGAAATAGGCTTCCTTGCACAACTTTTGCCACTTTAATTTACAAAGTTGTGGATGTGCTTCTCTGAGAAAACATGTTCTCTTTTACAGCATGTGGGCTCACTAAAGCGGTTTATAAACTGGAGTCCAGCTATGAATTCATAGAGGCTCGTAAAGAGACAGAGAAATTGCATTCTAAATATACACAAGCTTGCAGTTTAAATCAGTGTGCTCTGCTCTCTTTCAAAAGTGAGATCTAATTACTCAGACACTAAGTCTAAAATTGTCAGCTTTCTCACTTCATGGAGGAGTGAATAAAAAGGCTGAAACTTGGGACTCAATAAGATTTAAAGCCAACATATACTGTACCTCTGGACACCTCATATTCACTACACCCCCATGGGTCTAAGGTCTACAAACTGGAAATTTTTCTAGGTTTACTGCAACTGACAGAAGCCATTAATCTCGTAATTAAGCTGCTGCATTTCATATGCACATACAAATGGATTTTAGAGTTTAATGGTGTTTAATTGTAGAATAGGGATTTTGTGAAACAGTGTATACTATTCTGCATTGAATAAGATATTTGCTCTATAAATGAACAAAGATCAGATGTGCTAAAGTGTTTTTTTGTTTGCCGATCCACAAAGACATGGCAAAAACAGAATGGAGAGAAAAAAAAGATAACAAGTTAAAAAGTTTCTTTGTTTCTGTAGAACAGGAAAGGAAGAATTGTGAAGTGGCTTTCAGCTTCAACAAATGACAAAAAAAGAATTACATAACCACACCCTGAAAATTATCCAAAACCTTCATGCACTATTTTCCAAGTGACAATATGAATCAAACATCTGATATCGGGTTTGTAGTGTGGAGACAATCTCTCTCCACATTTCCTTGGAAAGGCTGATATTGATAGACTTTGAGAAATCAAACTGGTGTTGATTAACTTGATCCCTCTTCCTCATCAGGAGAGAAACTGGCACAAACATCTGCCTTTATCTGCCAATCACACAGAGGAAAACACAGATTCACAGACAAAACCCACATCTAATCTAATCCTACACAAACCAATCCATAAAAAAGTTGTTTGTGTATACTTGTATTCATTATTTATGCATGCCACACATTTCATGACAGTGCTTAATCAAATACAATATGCTGCTTCATATGATAATCTCTTCAACTGTTGGAAAATATGGTTCATTTGATTCATAGGCATTTGTAAGTGAAACAAATGTTTATTTGTGGTTTGTTTGTTCACTACTGTTCAATATTTTGGCAAGTCTCTTATGCTGACCAAGGCTGTATTCATTTGATCAAAAACACTGTAAAAACTGTAAAATTGTGAAAAGTAAAAAAAAAAAAAGTAAAAAAAAATTAAATAACCATTTTCTATGTTAAGATAATTTTTGTAATATATGTTCATACTTATAATATACGTTTATACTTTTATAATATACGTTTTTGTAAAATAATATATCAGTAGCTATATCTCCAGTCTTCAGTGTCCCATGATCCTTCAGAAATTAATTTTAAGATGCTGATTTGATGCACAAGGAATATTTATTATTATCATCAGTGCTGAAAACTGACTTTTTTCTGGAATTTTTTGCTGGATGTCACATTAAAGCATCCTCGATGAAAAAACTAATATTTCCATTTAAATAAAAAATAAAACAGACTCCAAATATTATCAACATACTGTATGGAAAGCATCTAAAATGCAAGCCTTTTAACATATGTACAACTTCATAAATCCTCAGGAACTTTTTTTTCTCATCTCCAGTCTTATAGTCACACGTTGCATATTGACAGTAACAAGTGCATAGACCTCGAACCAGATGATTTATGAATGCACCAAGTTTTCTCTATATTGATATATATGGAGTAGTTCACTACAGCTCTGATGCCTGTCAGTGTAATGCTGTTTTGTGTGCATCTGAAGGAGCAAAACTGCAGGCTAAACTGTAACTGCAGAGGCCCTTAATGACCCACAATGTGTGTAATAACATTAACTGTATTTGTCTTGGGCGATTTTCATTTATCTCCGTGAAGTGGAGCATTAATATTTTCTGAAACCGTGCCTTACCAAAACCATTTTTTTTTTGTCTTATATTAAATTCAGAAATGTTTAATAACTTTCAGCACATCGCAGATAAAAAATAAATAAATAAATGATTGGGCAACATTTTCAGGCTATTATTGTGCTGAAGCAGCAAACCTGGACATAAACTGTACAGTAGGTGAGATTTGGGCATGTTTTGCATATTAGATGCGGGCATTTATCCGAAATGTACATTTACTAGAGTCACACTTATTAATGGTTAAAAAAAGATAATTTTTGTAAAATAATATGCAAGTGTTTTAGATTTGATTTAAGTGCATGTTTTAAATTCAGAGTTCAAGCTGAATCTCAAATTCCTTTTTTGGATACAAATAATGGTAGTGATTTAGTTTTTCCTTATGAATGCGCTTTCAGACAACAATTTCAATGTTTGCAGTTTCCTGAAAGCTACTATGGCATCTTAAACTTTGGCCAACATTAACATTTGCAATTAATTCTTCAATTATTGATGCATGTGTGAAGAATTGCATTTAATTCATTAGCAAACACCGGTATATGCCTTGAGCGGTCCTCCCTATGACCTATTGTTATTGCCGTTGTTCTTATTATAGCATGCTATGAAGAGAATTAAACATGAATGATAGATTTTCAGGGTTCTGCCCAAAGCCTGAACTTGAATAATCATGTGGTGAAGCCCTGTGTGAAAAACACGTCACACTGGTGGCTCATCTCGTTAAGCATATGGTAGTGCAACTGTGATGGCTTCAGGAAGTTATGATCTTGTTCATGCTGTGAATCACAGCAAGCATCAGCAAAAACGCCCGAGGAAGTAAAAACAGCCTGTTTCAGTCTGATACATTTCAGCAGAAGTTTCTAACAATGCTGCTGTTGATTGATATCAAATAACAACAGCATAAACCTTGTGTTGTTGACTTTGTAACATATGCAAAGCAGATTGAGTGATGAAAGTAAACTGATGGAAGAAAGGATTTCTTTTTTTATTTACAGTACATTATTTAAAGTCAAAATTGGATACAGCAAGCGTCAGAAATACGCTCATTGCCATACTTCTGTATTTTGAACACTCAATATAAAATACAAACAGCTATTATTTATCATACTTAAGTTAAAGTTTGTGATTGTGTGGAGCCAGCTGGTCCAAATAAACTGGGAACTAATCCATCTTTCAAGAGCAAGTGTTTTGTGAATCCCTTGTTGTACTGCTGTGAATTTTAAACCTGATTCTTTGCAGCCTTATCTTTTGGAAGTGAAAATAAAACTATGTGTAGCCGTCAATTACTGATGACTCATTTAGGCTTAATTTTATTTTTGGAAACTTTAAATTTATATTTAATTTTAATTTAATTTATTAATTTTAATTACATTTACTGTACATACAGCTACATTACACACTGTGTGAAAAATGGCACATTTCAAAATTACTTTTTACTGTATTTTTGTACAAATGCAGTCTTGGTGAACATATATCCAATTATATATATATATATATATAATTATTTAGTTATTCAATATTTAATTAATTTAATGTTACAGCTGTTAAATTGTTGATATTGCATTTTTTGCCAAAATAAATAAAAATTCTGCAATAAGCAGTTTCAAAAAACAAAAATGAATTTTGGCATCACATCATTATACAATGTAAGCGGTTGAAATGAAAAAAAGGTATAGGTGATCATGTACAATTGAATTACTCAATATCAACTATACAAAACAAACAGACAACAGCTCTAATATCCACTGATATTAAATAGATATTCTACATCGTGCATCCCTACATTTACTGTAATGCATCTAAAGAAGAAAGAAAAGAGTGTGATACACAGCAGTTTGACTCTTTTTTTTTCATCCTCCATCCCTGTAATTCTGATTTGCTTCAGATCAATCTCGAGCACTCTGGTCTCAAGGATCAAACGTGATGGGAATTGGCTGGAGGTGAGAACCTCTCCTCTTCGTCTCCCACTGTGTCTGCACCTCGCTTTTTTCCCCCCAAATGACTTTTTGACAGTGGAATACAGTAATAGGCCTCTCCATTTGAACTAAACAGCCTCCTCAGCAGCAGAAGTTGCCCGGGAGCAAGGAGAAGAGCTCACGGAAATCTCATTAGGTGCAATATCATACCCTTTTCTACAGAGCCCTGTCACGGAATCGGTGAGCTCAGGAACTGGAAGTCTTAAAGGACAGCGGGCTGCTATTGAGGAAGAGCACCTTAAAGGAGCATGCCACACTTGATGTACCTCTGATGCTTTAATGTGAAAGCTACAGCACTGCAGATTAAATACCTGTGTGGAAAGGATGGAGACAGAGAAGTAAAAACTGCACAAACCAGCAATATTTAACCGTCCCAGGTGGGAAGCCAACACTTGCATACCAGGCACATATAAACACGAGCTTCCCCAAAAATAAAAATAGATAACTTCAAACAAACTTACACTCATTGAACACTAGAGGCTTACTAGGGGAAATGATCCCACATTGCTCCTGAGAAAACACTAGCAGCATATTCAAACAAATCTTCATTAAACTGGAACAGAGTTAGTCAGTCTATAGAAAGTTGCACTCGAGTATGTTCAATGCGAGGTTGAGGCGGTGAGGAACTCGGAGCCATTTGTCAAGAAGCATTTCGTTAGGCTTGTTGCTCCCTGCCGTGGGCTGTTGGTGGATGGCTTTATATGTTTAGCAGTCAATAAACATTTCCACTGCAAAACACCCACAGCGCTTCGTAATTCTTCACATTCTGAGAGATTATTAGCAAACTTAAAGATTGTTAGACACTATGTAGTCTATTCCTAAACGCATAAGTGCACTGCGCGTCATTCATGGTAATAAAAGCTTTGCAAAAGATGAAATAACTTGGCAATATCCAAAAACATCTGTAACTTTCCATTTCTAGTCAGAAATCCAAAATGCTTTTAAGCACAATAGTAATTGTATTTTCCTTCAGTGTTGGGTCGGAGCTAGTTGTCACAATTTATTATTTAAAAAAAAAAATAAAATAAAATAAAATAAAATAAACAGTTTTACTGTCTAAATAGTACTCAATAACTGATAGTTTTGTAGCCAAAAATTCAAAATTTTTCTTAATGCAAAACTTCACTGGAATTAAAAGTGTGATAACTAGTCCTGGTCTCCATATCCTCATTTTAATATAATGTGCTTTAATCACTGGCGGGATAAATAAATAAATAAAAGGATGCTTATAAAGCAACTAAATAAAATACGCCCAAAAATACAACTGTAGTCAGAAAATAAATAGATATAATTATTATCTATAATTCGTCCATTCTCCAAGCCGCTTGTCCCATATAAAATTATAAAATGAACAGTGTTGGGTAAATTACTCAAATAAAGTAATCCACTACAAATTACTAATTACTTCTTTAAGACTGCAATTTGATTACATGACTGATTACTGCATTTAAAAAGTAATCAGATTACTAATGACTTTACTTTTGAGTTACTTTCAAGTTTACTTTTAAGTTATCAAACTTTAAAATACACTACAAACAGAAACCCAAAGTTCTTTCAGTAATTTAATAATGACTGAAAAAATACACAAGTAGCCTATTATTTTTGTAGCCTTCACTCCCAATATTTTTATTTATATATATATATATATATATATATATATATATATATATATATATATATATATATATATATATATATATATATATATATATATATATATAACATATATAGGGTGCACTTCCGGCATTCAGCCTCTGTGAATATCTTCCTGAAACGAGTCACTAAAATGAATTAAATTGAACTGAGAAGTACAGAATATCTAAAGAAACCTTGAAGCGTCTATTATTAAATTAAGTAAATCATGTCGAAAACAAATATTCTCTGTTTAAATAATCAGTATGAAACGAGTGCGAGGTACAGTCTTTCCTGTCTAAGCTCACCTATCACTCTAAAAAAGGCTGGGTTGTTTTAAACCCAACTCTGGGTCAAATAAGGACAAACCCAGCTGTTGAGTTATATATTTTAAATACCAAATTTAACCCAAAAGTTAGGTTAATCCATATTTGACCCAAAATTGGGTTGAAACATCATGTGCTATAACATAACCATCTACGTGAAACCATGCTTGAGACGCGCAATGTTCACATCATCTCTGTATACAAAGAAATATTAAAGTTCAATCTCGGCTACTTTTGATTTTGAAAGAAGATGCGCTGTGAGGAATAAGCCTTGATTTGTGCAGAAGAGGCTTAATGCAGCAGATGATTCTTTTTTTTTTTTACTTATATATTTTAGTGTTACTGTGACATAAACTTGAACACATTCACTTGTTGAAATTTTCCCAAACTATAATGCCAGACTAAAATATGTTGGGTGCATCATTTTGAAAAATGTTTTCAAACGAATTGAAATATGATCTATAATTGCATCTAAAAGTTGTAGGACTCATCTGCATTTTAGCTCGCATTATCCAGTGATTTATTTAAGGGCATACTGACGTGCAAAACATGAGTTTTTGGTTTCATTTTTTACTTGTGACAATTTTATTTGCATAAGTAATTGTAATTAAATTACATAAATGTAAAATGTAACGCATTACATTACTGATTTGCCATAATTGAAAAGTAATTCAATTACAGTAACTCAACTCTGAAAATTAATAATTAAACATACGCATGCACAACTTTATGTAAAATTAATTGTACTACTACTACTACTGCTGCTACTATTACTACTAATTATTTAGGTGGAATTGTTTCTTGTTCTTTTACTGAAATAATATTAATAAGAATAATTTAGGTATTTAGGCTCTAAAAGTTTAAACTTAATTTCTTTTTTTTATTTTCTTTTTGTTTTTGCAAAAGTAATAGATCTAACTGAAAACAGAGAGGTCTGTAAGGCTTTTTGCCCGTTATCTTGACAATTTTTTTTTCACAATGTGAGCGCACACATCACACTTCACAGGTGCTTAATAACCCATTCCCAACAATTATGCTTAATTGAACCACTTACAGTAAACCTCTTCTAGGAGTGACTTGTGCACAAGCCACCAAAACTAGATCTTAACCTAGTTTAATCCAAACTTTTGCTTTCTCTATGCCAGACAACTCAAATGTGAAGACTTGTTTGTTTATTACACAACACATTGTGACTGCCATCGAAATGAAACAAGTGACACCTTTCTTTTTTTCACTCTTTCTGTTTCAGATCAGAAAAAGAAAAAAAAAAAAACCTTTGTTTAAATTGAACTAACTGATAATCAAGAGTAGTTGGATTTTATCTGACAATTCATTATTGCTTCACTTAATCAACACATCTCAATGCAACCCTGTGACCATTTGCACATTTTTGACTAGTAAACATCCGTGTAACACTCTATCCACAGCAAAATCCAACTTTGTTGTTCTCCACGCTTCGCAATATCCAAACTAAAAGGCTGTTCTCATTCTATATATGCTGCATATTTTCTTTGCACCCTCAAATGGTACTCAAAAGCGTCACAACACTTGTTCAAAGCGTCTGGCTTACCCACAAGCCCCCACCATCCCTTCCCACACTCCCTTCTGAGGTTATGTAAGATGTTGCTTTTTGAAACATCGTCTGAGCATCTTGCTATGCCCATCCGACAGTTGTGTTGTCATCCATATCCACACTGCTGTTCTAACCTGATTCAGTCAAACCCTGACTGTTAAGAGAGAGGTAGACTCAACACCAAGAAGCTGACATGCTAAGCAAACATTTTTCATAGTTTCATAGTTTAGTGTCTTTCCATGAAATAGCAGGGGCAAATCAGTAACGCCAGGTGTGCCAGCTGATGTGAAGTGTTGTTTCCCGGCATGGCACGCGTGTTTCCATGGACACCTGAGTGAGTTCATTACACTTTAAAATACACGCACAATCCTCTGATGTTTGAAGCCCCACTAAACTTTATTAAACAGAGATTAAACAAACAGGGAGTAAACACACATAAGTCCTAGCGGATGCAAGAAATAAAGTACAGATGGGTTCACGTCTAGTACTATGATTCCAAACCAGAGATGAATGTTATCAAGTTGAAATTCTCATAATAATCAGCCAAGAATCATTAGTCAACTACATTCAACCTATTAAAATGATACTAAAAACCCAGACAGAGTTTCTTAGGCAAGACTGAATCTACTACTACTGAATCTATAACTCAAAGTAGAAAGTCTGGCCATTGTATTCTGACTCCTAATTGAATGATTCTAATGAGTTGGTTCTTTTTAGTGAATCAAACACATGCAGGACATCCAGCGTAGTCCAATTTTAAAACTAACGATACTAGTAAGTTGGTGCTTTTCAGCTAATCAAAAACATACAGTACAGCATGACCGGTATAGTCTGATTTCTAAACAAATTATTCTAACGAGATGGTTCTTTTTAGTGAATGGAACACATACGGTATAACCAATGTACTCCTATTTCTAAATGAATGATTCGAGTGAGTCAGTTCTTTTAAGTTAATCAAACAAAACAGTTCAAGGAGTGTAATCCAATTTCAAAACAAATGACTCTAATGAGTCGATTTTAGTGAATCAAATTCATATGGCATAGACTGATGCCTTGTCCAAATATCCACACTTGTGGTCTTGGTCACTTGAGAGTACATGCATGTGACAGGAAGTAAGTGTGCAAGACTATCCAGATCTTAAAAAAAGATCCAAAGTGCAGTACCCTTAACGCACACTAAATTCACACTATCTTGAATACCACTCCATAGTGGTATTCAAGGCTTAGTGTATCCCATCATATTGTGAAAATAAATCTTGAGACCTTGTTCTTTTTATTAAGAAAAAAAAAGATACATAAGGCAAAAAGATTGAGAAGCACATTTCTATAATAAATGAGATAGAAATGTTCCCTACCACAATAGGAAACAATCATATCAATCTATCAAACATTGAAGAACTAGCGGATAACACTGTAAGCCTGTGTAAGCTTTTCTTTCTTTTTCTCCACTGGCTTTCTGTTCAGCAGATATCATTAAAATCTTAATTTGTTTCATATCAACTGCCAACATCAACAAAGAGTGTAAAAATCTACATTCTTTATTGGATCTGTGGGCATTCTAACACACACTGAGCAAAGTGAGTAAATGTGCTTGCACAGGCAGTTCTGCCCAAATGTCCTTGACCTAGGACACAGCCTGCAGGAATACATATATTATGCTGAAGAGTCTGGACTGGCTAGATTTTAGCCACTCTTTAGGCCTTCCTCCCCCACTTTTCTATAGTTTGATTGTTCATGTCCTGATTTATAACAATCAAGTGCAGTATCTGTGATGATGTACTTTAACACCAGCAGGGCTGGCGAGCAGAAATGGGTCTCGCTGATTGCGTCGTACGGTTCAGGGACAGGTCTGATGTAACCGAGGGTGAACGCAGTATTTCACACGTGAAAAATCTGATGAGGGAAGGGCTTCAAAGTGACTTGACACTCAAACACATTTACTACACCTATAAAACACTCTAATGGTGAGAAGATAAGACAAAGAATGACCTGAGAGGAATAGAAATAGCTGATGCTGACCAGAAAAAAAATTAAAAAATAAAATCATCTTAAATCAGCCACAAAATCGTTTATCTTTCCAAAAATGGATTTCAAGACTTAGTTCTACATTTTGTAGGAACAGTTCCAAGAAAATTTTAAATTCTAAATAAATATTTACACTGATCTTTCCATACAACACCTCTGTTGAACTCTTGAATGCTTTGGCAACAAGAAACAAGCCTTTTACATTTTATATCAAATAACAAAAAAAAATTTGTTTACTTATTTTAGTAACAATCAACTATAATAACCCTGGTTCATATTCACTGACAATCTACATCACAGTCCATTCACTAATCATCCACAACATTAAATCCACTGAGAAAGCAATATAAGTCAGCAAGTGAACATTCAGTTATTGAATTTAATGTTTTGGAAGCAAGAAAAATGGGCAAGTGAAAAGATATGAGTGATTTTGAAAAGGGGCAAAAATAATGGTTAGACGACTGGGTCAGAGCAGCTCCAAAATGTCAAGGAGGGAGAACTAGTGAACCGGTGTCAGGGGAGCTGTTCAGCCGTAGACTGGTCAGAGTCGAAAACACCTACAATGGGCACATGCGCATCAGGAATAGTCCATGGAGCAATGAAAGAAGGTTGCCTGGCCTGATGAATCATGTTTACTTTTGGATCATGGCTGGGTGTGTGTTGTTTAGCTGGGAAAGAAATGGCAGCAGATGCATTATGGGAAGAAAGCAGGCCGATAAAGGGCAATGTTATGCTCTGGCCAGTGTCTTGCTAGAAAACCTTGGGTCCTGGCAATCATGTGGATATTACTTTGACATGTACCACCTACATAAATAGTATTGCAGATCATGACCCAGTGGTGTTCCCTGATGGCAGTGGGCTCTTTCAGCAGGTTAATGCACCATGCCACCCTGCAGATATTGTTTAGGAATGTTTGAGGACCATGACGAAGAGCTCAAGGTGTTGCCTTGGCCTCCGAGTTTCCCAGATCTCAATTCGACTGAGCTTCAATGAGAAGTACTGGACCAACAAATCCCACCTCACAATTTGCAGAACTTAACGGATATACCTGATATTAGGCAGATGATTTAAGTAGCACAAGTCAGAGTGCCAAATGTAACAATCTGCATCAAGTTTCTTCAAAAGTTTTGCTTCTGGCCTGCACTGAAAGTGTGTGTGTTTGGGGGGGGGCATGTTGAGTAAATAATGACAGAGTATTCAATATAGGGTGAAATTTTGCTTTAAGATGCAGGCAAAGTAAATAATTCATCTCAATATTCAAGAAATCACTTTTCCGTTTGATTGTTTTTTTTTATTTTTTATAAACGTCTGCCTTCGTCCTCCGCTGTGCTCCAGTTTTCATTCTGAGGTATCTGCCTTTCAGCACATTTTGTCATTGAAATGTTTCACTGCATATTTCCTTATGCTCTTTGTTCATACATTTGCATCTGGGCCCGTATTCCTCCCTTACGTTTGCTGCAGTACCATCTGCTCAGAGAACAGTGGTACCTGGCCCGGCACGGCTTTGCAGGATGCAGATACCTGCCAACCCTGGCTTGGATTGGCTGTGGATGTGCCAGCCAGAGTCCAAGGAGCACGAGCCAGACTGGTGTGAAGTTAGAAGCGTGGTACCAGCGGGGGAAGAGGAAGTATTGCCAATTTACCTCAAACCAATGTCTGGTGGAGGGCATAGGCGGTCATTTTCAGATGCAGGTTTGGGACACTGAAGGCTGTATAGTACAAGGTGATAATGAATGCACGGGTTGAAATCATTACTTAAAAGCGTGATATTTTTGTTAGGTTGCTGGGTTTGGATACACTCATATTCACATGCAAATCTGTTTTTCAAAAATAATTTACTTTCTTGCTGATAAAATCCTATTTCTAGTGAGCAGACCCAACAATTGGTGCAGTTCTCTCTGTATGTCTACCATTAAGGACCATTAAGAATTTTGCATTAAGAAATTTATATGACACATTTTTTTTTATCATTTTCATTTACAAAGTATGAACAAAAAACAAACATTTAATAATATAAATAACACTATATTTTATAATTCAATACTAATGCAAATTGGTTAGTAAATGTTCTTAATTGCCAACTGTCAATGATGCAAAATGTGTTAAATGTAAAAAAATAGGCTTCATCCTAACAGTTTTTATATGTGTTTCAATAAATGAACAAATTAGTAAAAAACTAATAACGTGTGTTTGCGCGCATGCAAAAAAAATATATAGATAATATTATTGATTTACTAATTTATTGAAATATACACATAAACATTACACACATAAAATGATAGTTATATAGTCTCAGCCCCAGACATCAAGCTGAATGTCAGATGCATACGGCACAAAAAAAAAAAAATTGGAAACACTTCTGGAGTTTCAAAGTGGTCATTGAATTGGTTGAATTATACAGGATTTCTGAGAGACATGTGTCGCGTTCTTTCATGTTCCACCTAGAAACAAATATGCCGTGACACCAAAACCCCTCATGTTAGAAGAAAGCAGTCAAGTTTACAGCTGTGACAGTGAACACTTACCAGGATCAACTAAATGCTGGATTTTTAAAAGTATGTGAAATATTTAAAGTTCGCGGCATAGAATCTTTAAAATATGTCCAAGAGATTTACACACCAGTCTGTTATTGTGGGTAACTTTCCACACCCCTAAACATGATGTGGCACAAAACGTGACACAACTGGTTGCATTATCTGTCATTCACATAGCCTCTTGGGCGTGCCTTGCTATTTAAAGCAACCAAAGTTCCCAGACCTTCCGTTGTCAGTCTGAAAGCTTGGCTACACGAGACTATATATAAAAGAGGTGGCAAACATCAGTCCTGGAGAGCCGCAGCCCTGCAGAGTTTTGCTTCAACCCTAATCAAACACACCTGAACAAGCTAATCAAGGTCTGAAGGGTTATTAGAAACCTACAGGCAGGTGAGTTTTAATTAGGGTCGGAGCTCCAGGACCGGAGTTCACCACCCCTGATATATAACCTAACTTTGCCCCTAGAGGTCAAGCAATACGGTTTATATATAAATATCTTAAAACTCAAACTTTTTTAATGTTGAGACCAGAAGAAAGTTATGATCTTAAGAAAACAATACAGAAAAGCAATAATGCATGGCCTCTGTGAGCTTGAGAATGTTTGGAAAGTCATTATTTTTGCAATCTGGTGCTGCTCTGAACTTGAAATCGCCGTAATGTTTTTGTTATGGATTTGATCAGTGCTTCATTTTTCTGTGCTCACATTTTTTACAGCTTGACATCTATACCTAAAATCAATGGACATACAGATGGACTCCAGTTCGAATGCTGCCCATTAATTTTTTTTTTTTTTTTCACATTATTGAGACTCAATTCTGTGTGTGGAAGAACAGTTTAGAATGAAACGAGACTAACTTACAGTACATCATTTTCATTTTTGGATGATCCTTTAGTCAGCTAATAAGCCTTATGCCATGGTAAAGGCTGAAGAGGTTTTAGACAACTTGGTGCACAGACAAGAACAGGAATTATTATTAAACCAAATTATATTTTTCAAAACTCCACAATGCATTTGAGATTCCCCTTCAATTAGCATGAACTGAGGACTTGTAAAAGATTTAAAGGGAAATTAAACAATCAGATAAAGGACAGACAATCAGAGTGGGAACGTGTCCTCAAGGCAGTGTGAATTAAAGAGGGATCTGTGGGATTGAACATAAGAGCAACACCCTGAGAAACTGACTTTTGCTCTTTGATTTCTGCATCTCTCTTTGTGAATCTCTCCTCCACCCATCAAATGAATCCTCTGTGATGCCTATTTAACTTTAAAAAAATTAATTATTGGACTATCAGGCAGACCACCTGGTTTAATAAATGATTAATGGGATGGATTGATTAATAATGCATTGGAGCAGGTCCACTAGTCTGTTTGATTGGCAGTGCTAAGAGACTTAAAAGGGAAGGACGTGACATAGCCAGTCACAGGACTGTAGCCACACACACTTTTGTTAGGCTAACATAACATAATACAGTTCTGTCTGTCACTCCACATGAATAGTATATATATGTTTTCTTCAGCACGGATCTTCTCAGTTTCTCCAAGTTACAAAGCTCACAGCACACAAAAAAACATAACTCACTGGACCGCATCTGACGCTTGCTTTTATCTTGCCCAGCCTTACTTTCTTTCCACTTATCTTGTCGAGAGTGCGAGTGAGCAGCGACGGATATGTCCCCACTCCAACCTTTTAGCGTTCGAACCTCATCTTTCCCTTAAAGTCAAGTGGCCCATGGGGCGTGTGGATAAATCAATTAATCCTGATCTCTTTTGCCAATCCGAACGGACTGATTGCTAATGATCTGCACCCTTTACGGTTTAGCGCTTAACCAGTTCATCATCTCTCCACCTGCATTTCCAATGCTGTTTTACATATAAATTACAGACCGACGAAAAATTGGTCAGACAAAGCCATCTTTATTCCCCGGCCCCCTGGTTTCATTTGTGAAAACATTAAGACAGTGGAAATGAAAGCTGATGGAAAGGGAGATGAAGGAGAAGAGGGATGGATACAATTATCAGATGCCTGTCATCACTTACCAACGCCTCGGAGTAATCTGAAAACATGTACACCTTCACAACAACATGAAGACACTCTTCAAGGACAGAGAAGACGTGAAATGAAAATCCTTGTTACGTTTAAACTGCCTGCTAAGCTAGAGAATATATTAAAGCAATAAGCCACTGGTCGTGCGCTAAAGTGATTTCATCACGGTTAAAAAGTGTTCTTTAGCACAACATGAAGCGGGACTGCCAGAAAACTATTTCACAGTGGTAAAATTACTGAAGCGCACAGAATCAAGTGGCTTATTGCTTTTATAAAACACTGGCTGCATAAATGCAATAAAAGATACTAATGTTAAATTAATATTAATAATCAAAATTGGGTCTACAGTTAACTGAAATTAAACAGAAACCCCAATATACTGCGACAAGCCTGCTGAGTAAAGGCTATGATTTAATTTAATGAATATATGCACTGCATGTTTCAAAGTGACGCACAGCACTGTGTTCATTTTCACATTAGCAGTAGATTATGTTTTCTATTGCTATTTGGAAATGCAACAAGCACCAACCATCTTCACCTGTATTGATAAGTGCGTATAAACCAGCTGATTTCAACAACAGAATGTGTACACCAAGAAAGCTCTATGGTTTAATGTATCATGATCAATTAAACATGATTATGAAGTGTATTTTGAGTATGACTGCTTTTAGTCAAAACTGGATTTGTAATGTAATTGTTAAACTGCTCATAAGAGGCTGTTTATGGGCGCTGAAGCCATGTGGAATCCTTTAAATTGGTAATGTGTTTGTCTTGAATATAAATGACCAGTGGAGGAGGTAATGTCTCCTAACGCCATAAGAACAGTGACACATGGAAGTGCTTGATCAAAGCTATGGCTAAGAGGAGCGCAGTCTTTTAGCACTCTTGAGGAAAGTGAGGTAAACATGTTTGGACATAAGCAGATGCCAGGTGCCTCCAGATGTCTTCATCCATCTCTGAAGTGTCTTTTCAAAGATGTCTCACACAAATGGGCTTAGCCTAGTACTGGTCTGGCACACACCAATTTTTTTTATTCTTAAAAAGTATACATATATTATCAAAGCTCACATGAGACGGTGCACTAGAATGCTGATGCATTAGAATGCATTTAATCAGCTACTCAGTGAATCAGTTTGCACATTGCTTTTTTTTCAAATGTTTGGTTTTGCCGTCATCTTCAAAGGATTCAAACAAAGTTTTTTTTTTTCTTCTTTTAATTTTTTGTTTTGTTTTGTTTTGTTTTTTACATAACTAATTTAAATACATTAATTTACACCTACTTTTGATATGCCATACCTTCACAGAGAGAAAGCTGCATTATTCCATGACAGCTGTTTGATGTTGCTTTCCAGGGATTAATTATTATTTTTTCTGTTCTTTTTTTTTTTTTTTTGACCTGGCATGAATGTTTTATTGTGAAACTAGCACTGCTGCACATTGTGCCTAAAAATGGCTTTTAGCTGTCACTTCATTCACAATATAGCTCAACCTTTAGGGGTCAACCACTGCTTGAAAATATAGTTAACTTCTCAAAAAACACCATTTCTAATTATTTACGCACTGTTTTATTATTCCAAATGGCTTTCTTTATTCTGAGGAGTACATAAGATATTTGAATACTGTTTTTGTCCAAAATTGAAGTCCAAATTAGTCTCCAAATCCCTACCAACCCATGTTCGGCACATAAATAAAACAAAATAAGTAAATGAATGAATGAACAAATGAACAAATCACACTTTTAGAAGAAAAAAAAGAAGGTGACAAGGTGGTGAAAAAACACTTGTTATTATGAGACAAAGGTCAAATCAAAATTATTAAAGAAAAGATCAAATTATGACATAAAATCCATAGTTATAGCGTAAGTATAAAACTGACATACTCTCTCTTTTTCTTTCTCATAATATGTTTTCTCTCTCATAATTTAGACCTTTTACCTCATAATTTACTTAACTCATTATTGCAACGTTTATGTATACAATTATGAATTACCAAAGGATAGATTTACAATCTTAAATTAGAATAAAACAACACCATGGTCGCTTTATACAAGACTGTGACGTTTGGTTAAATTTGGATTGCTTTCAGATACTGTCTCTTTCAGATACAGACACTGTCTCTTTGAAATTGGTGGGCAGTTTATTTTTGATGCTTACATCAGCTCTCTGAAATAAATCTCCTTTTCTGAATGCAGAGGGATTCTCCTTCCTCCCTCTTCCCTACGTCTGGCTGATTAAAAATGACCAATAAGCCAAATCTAGTTCAAAAACAGGGCCTAGCCTCTGCATTTTCAATCAATTTGGGCCTCTGCATCAATGTCTCAAAGCGTTTCCCAGTTGTTTTTGCTTGTCAGCTAGTTTAGAGGGTGGGAGCAGGTTTGAGCTGTAGCGTAGCAGCAGCCGGTATTGAGGTGCTGCATGTTTAATAGCATCTGGAAAGAATGTCAGTTACATGTGTAAGATTGATTTGACTTTTCTGTGCTCTCCACAGAGATCTGTGTTGATCCCTCCGACTGTATCTCACACTCCATCTCAACCGAACACCAACACACTAACAAATGCATATCAGCATATCTTTTTTATTATTTATCTTTCAAATATGTTATTTTCTTTTAGAACCTTTACACTGTTTAATTCTAGTAAACAATCAATAACAAATTAAAAATATAACAGATATAGTAACCTGTCATGCACTCTTTTTAAAAAAGATATAAATTAGATATAATTAGAAAGCTCTAACAGTTAAAATTCATCCTGTGAAAACAGTTTTAAAATCTATGATTGTTACCATGTAAATGGTACTTTAAATCCTCTTAGTAGGCTCCTCCCTCTAGTGGGAGGTGTCAAGTGTCACTACAATATTTTCTAATCAAATCATGTTCTAATCTTAACAAAAGACATATGCTTGGAACGCTCATGTTTCTATATTTGATGATTAATTTGTGATAGAAGTAATTGAAGTAACTGTGACATATGTATCGATTTTTGACACGAAAATGTATAAAAAAAATAAAAATAAAAATCAGTGGAGTTTGAGTGTCACCCGGTGGCTATTTTTTTGGTATAGCACCTAAACAAAATCTCACTGGAACCTCAATTTTTGTAATATCAACTTCAAATTTGAAACATAACATATTTAGACATATGGCTTTGATTTTATAGAAATTTTAGATTACAAAATAATTTATATCTTAAGCAATAATTGATTTATAAATGATTGAGACCAACTTTATTAACTTCATTCCATTTAAACATTAAAGTTGGAAATGCATAATGCATTTTCACATCTATGTTTAAAAAGGGGAGGTGACAGTTAAGAAGCTTGTTCACAACCACCCAAGCAACCACCTAGAACACCCTGAATCTTACTGACAACCTCATTAAAAACCATGTAGAACTCATTAGCAACTACATAACCACCCAAAAAACCACTGCAACATCTTGAACCCCATTATGATTCAATAAAAAACAATCTTGCAACAACCTGGAAACCCAACAGAACATCCTAATATTGTGATGCCATGTTTTCTAAAACTCACATTTTATTCTGAAAACGTACTATCATTCAATTTCACATAACAAAAGCATTAACTATATATTTTAACGTTATTTGCCAAATTTCACTTTTTGGAGCATTCAATCATAGCTTTCTACACTCAAGAATTATTTGATATGTGACCATGGACCACAAAACCAGTCTTAAGTGTCAATTCTTCCAAATTTAGATTTATACATCACCTGAAAGCTGAATAAATACGTTTTCCATTGATTTATGGTTTATTATTATCTGACAATATTTGCCCATGATACGACTATTTGAAAATCTGGAATCTGACGGTGCAAAAAATATATATAAATACTGAGAAAATACTGTCCAAATCAATTATTAGCTATCCATATTACTAATCAAAAAGTTTTGATATATTAACAGTAGAAAAATTTACAAAATATCTTAATGGAACATGATCTTTACTTAATATCCTAATGATTTTTGGGCATAAAGAAAAATCTATAATTTTGACCCATACATTGTTTTTTTTTTTTTTGTTTTTTTTGGCTATTGCTAAAAATATACCCCAGCAACTTGGTTTTGTGGTCCAGGGTCACATATAGCATTCTTCATACTAGCTGGTTTAATCCCAGATATTTACGCGGATTAATCCCTTCACTGCCATTTATTCTGAAGTAAATCACAACACAGATCTCAATATCATCAAATTGCTTTGCTCTTGAGTGGAGATAATAATAAGAGGAGGTAATAATCACTGGAAGTGTGCGAGGCAACAACAATAATGGCTTTATTCAGATGTTGTAATCTCAGTAGATTTGTGAAGTTTAGCCACACTATTTTCCAGCATGCGACTGCTAACTCGCACAATTATCGCAATCCATCAACTCATCCTTCAGCATTATTCTACTGAAAAAAAAAATGTTTTATTTAGCTTCTACGCTTCTATTCCTGTGGGCTGCAGATTGCTCGGAATTTAATTTGCGTCACCATGCAGGCCGCTTGTGGCCAAGATGGGTGTTTCCCACTGCATTCTGGGATACGGAAACCCCTGACTAGCATTAAGTACTGATAGCACTCACCCCCTGTCAAAAAGAATGAAATGCATGCTGGGAGAAAAAGACTTCTGTGTGTTCTGTGCACACAGTGATATGCCACACTTGTTTATCACTCATTCTGTTTGACGTGTTTCTCTCTCTCCACTCATCACCGCTTATTCAGTTAATTACCATTTTGAGAAGATCGCTCTTTAACACCTACGTTTGACTTGCCGTCTTATTTATCATAAAATACAGCAACAATGGTTCCATTTCCATTAATTACTGATCCTCATTAGAAAATATTAATCATCTTACTCCCAGACATTTTGTACAAAACATAACAAAAACACACATTTATATTCTTATTTGGAGAGCCACATATGGATCACATTTCAGCATATTTCACATTCAAGGCTGCGGTAGAATAGTGTGTTTGAAAGGAATATTGCACTTGTAAAAGCACAGAATCCTGGGAAAGAGACCTTTGCACTAACAGTGCTTTTTACTACTAAGACATTCACCTTCACATCATACTTTCCATTTGCATTGTCAGTGCACAGCACAATGTTTACATGTAGCTTAAATAGTTCAATACTAAAGAAAAAGTTTCTATCTTCAGTGTTTACCACTGAACAACAAAGATGAATTTGGCAATCAATGTAATCATGAGAAGCAGTGCTCTGAATTGGTGCTCAATGTCAACAATGAATCCTACAAGAGGACTATATATACATTAGTAATTTATATTTCTTTTAGGACATTTTATACAACAATAAACATCGCTTTGACACTTGCGAGGAAATAAAAATGCAGGCTTGCTGGATCGGGACCTAAATTGAGGAAATGATCAGTGAGGAAATCCTACTTCTTAAAAGAAAACAATAATACAGCAACACCTGCATCTAATTTTATCCCATTATCTTCATATTACTCTTGCTTTATAAAATTTTTCACTCAAATGGCCATGCTTGTTCCCTACAGAGCCTCCGCTGAAGCTGCCATTATTCACAGATTAATTAGTGGATTTGAGAGCAACGAGAGAAAGAAAGATCTCAATTAGAACAGAAAGAATGGATTAAGTAAAAAGGATATGAAAAAAAAACCTGCCAGATATTGTCATTCAACAGGTAGATATGAATCTGCGGCACACTGAAGAGTGTCTGAATCTGCTAGTGTTCACCTTCTAGCCCTTGGGTCACAGTTATCGCTACAGTCAGCAACTACCAGGCCAGAATCTAACTGCAAACCTTCTAAACATACAAGAAACAACCATTTATAAACCATGTGTGTCATAAACACTCATTGTACAATTAAAATCAACACAAAAACACCATTTATGTTGACAATGAGAATTTTCTATTGAAATGAATCCACTGATTAATTTTCAGACCAGGGAAATGTATAAGTAAATATTGCAAGTTCTGTTTTCACATTGACTTTAACTTCATTATTACAGTAGCTTGAACTACAACTGGTTTGTAAAGCTAGCAGTAAGTCTTTGTTCCATACTGCTATGAGTTTGCCATTTTCAGTAGGGTGCTATTCATTTTTCAAGCAAAAAAATGACCTGGTTTTGAATGTTTGGAATGCGGTTACACTTGAGAGTTATTTGTCTCAACAGGCGAAATTATCTCGAAGGGTAAAATGTTTGTGGTGGCTGTTCATTTTTGTCTAGCAAAGGCATTTTCAGTGTTATTTGTCTTCATTTACATTGCTTGCCAAATACTTCATGGCAGAGCTACCATTCATAACAGAAAAAATAAATAAAAATGCTTGCCCTTCAGCTGTCCACACACAATCCCATGCACAGGATATGTCTTTATTTAATTGTTTAAATATTATATATATATATATATATATATATATATATATATATATATATATATATATATATATATATACATATATATATATATACATATATATATATATATATATATATATATATATATATATATATATATATATAATTTTTTTTTTTTTTTTTTTTCACTCTTACTCAACGTGTCTTAGCATTTAGCATTTAGCATTTCTTAGCATTTAGCATTTCCAGTCTTATGTTTCCAAAATCCATATATGTTTTATCAAGTTTGTGCATTATTTGGTCAAAAAAGGCTACTGAATAGCAGGATGGTTTTGTGGGAGAATACATTATTAGTCTTGGCATTACAGCTGAGGTACGTTTATGTGCTTTTATACAGTTTCTAAACCTCAATATCACTCTGTTTGGAAATCAAGTATTAGTCAAGCAGGTTTGCAATGCGCTATTCTTTGTAAAGCTGCACTGCAACTATATATACAGTATTGTGAAAAGAACTGTAAAAATAAAAATAAAATGTAATGGTTATATATATATATATATATATATATATATATATATATATATATATATATATATATATATTTATATATATATATATATATATATATATATATATACAAAATGAGGGAAGATGAATTAGTTTCATATCGGCAGAAATAGATCTGAGCAAGTTATCAGCATTATCGTGAGACTGTGTCACATATGACAACTGGTGCTAGCTGCATATTTTACAGGGTTCTCAGGAACTTTTGGTGACTAATTTCTTACTAATTGGCCACAAAAAAAAAGAAAAAATTATCTCTTTCTGCTTGTTGACAAGAACTTCTTCAGGGAAAATCACTTCATTCACTCCAGCGATTGAATAGTCATATGGTTTTAACATAGTGACATTATTTGTTTTTCTGTTTTTCATAATCATGTTCAAATATGTTAAAGATACTGTTGTTATAAGCTGTATACATTAAATACAGAGTCTCATAAGCAATCACTGCTACATATGAATATGCATAAACATATTTACATGCTCATAGATCAACAATACAATAGCCAATGCTAGTGCTCAACAACTTACAAAAATGCACAACCCAAAACCCCTAGCACTCTTCAACTCTGGGTTCTGTGAATCTGTGATATACAGACAGCCACCATTAATCCTCATCCCCATTTGCATAATAAAAAATCATTATAAACTACAGCTGTTTCTTTATTCATGAAGTACCTAAGGGAAGAAACTTCTGGCCTACTCAATTATTCCTTATACTGCAATGACACTGAATACTTAATGAAAGTCATCTTTTTACTTTCCCTATTGTTAAGTTTCCCTGTATACCTACTGAGAATGAAATATACTGAAGCGACTGAATATGCAATTCATTCAGCACAACTCTAGGAAAATCTAATTAATGAATACGATAATGGCAGAAGCTCTGAGCCACAACGATTGAGTTCTGCTGGTGGGATATACTGAAGTTCATTCCCCTGAGGTTACGGTCTCCCCATATCCGTCCTGAAAGTTTCCACTGGTTGACTGTCATCTCACTGATAAATGTGTCGTGTTAGTGAGCACAGTGTTTAATTAGAAAATGCCCTCAGATTTTACCTAAAGGCAAGAAAACATCTACTCTGACAAGTGAGGGAAGGAAAATATAATGGGGAAGAGGAATTACATCTGAAATGTAGTTGCTCTGATGTGATATGCTGTACAGGAGAATTGTGGAAAATGCTCATTATAGCTCACTGCAAAGTAGTCATTAGTAAAGAAAGAAAGAAAGAAAGAAAGAAAGAAAGAAAGAAAGAAAGAAAGAAAGAAAGAAAGAAAGAAAGAAAGATCACATAATATTATAATGGTTTAATAAACTAAATGTTTTTTAGAACAATTAACCCGTTTAATCCAACCAGTTGCATTTTTTATTAAAGTGCTAAATGGTCTAAAACAGTTATCAGTGTTTTATTAATAATAATAATTAATAACAGACCCTTTAAATATCCTATCAGGATAACTCATGCCCAAATGACATATACTGTAAGCAGCCTGATGGAAAACAAAAAGCCTTATGTGTTAATAAGTGATTTTCATAAAAATAAAAAATGGATTTAAAATTAAACAAATAATAATAAATAATAAATAAAAAAGTGCATTATTTTCTTGTTCTGCAGAATTGTCTAAAAATTGTATTCAATTATGTTTGCAAATTTATACTGGGTCTTATTAATACCGTCTCATGGGGCCATACAAAGAGTAAAATATTCTTGTTTACAAAGCTAATAATCATTTGAAATTAAATGGGTTAAATAACCACCAATAATGCAGAGATCAGAGGGCAATATGTATATAATGTTATTACAACTCATCGTGGCTCTGTATGAAATGGGATTCATTCTGTTTTTCTCACAAAATCTCTGCTAGAGTGTTTCATGTAACAAACAAGACATTTGCATCACCTAAAAATATCCCTGCTGAAAATAAATAAATAAATAAATAAATAAAAACATCCAGCCAGCCTAAGCTGATGTGATTTCTTAGCTGTTTTGAGATGGTCTCATAGCCTGGCCAAGCTGGTGTTTAACTGGTTTATGCAGTGGTCAAGCTGGTCCCCCATCCTGACCAGCTTAAATGCTACTAAAATCCCTCTAAAACCAGCAGATACACAAATATAAAGGGCCAAATATAGAGGGAATTTCAACCTGATTTAAACAGCAAGGGACAGCAAAGCAAAACAGTTAACTCTTAAAATTCAAAATCGTGAGTAGCAACTGGTGAGCCAACATCAGAAACAACCATACTGTCATACTGTAAGTGTGCACAGGAAACGTGTTGCACAGAAAAGTGTACTTCATTTTGCCTAGGTTAATTAAAGACCAGGCCAGTTAAAAGTAAATAAATAAAAAAACTGGCTTTAAATGCATTTGAAGCAATCACTTGGACATCAACAATGGACATCTGTTCATCTCTGCGCCCAAATCCATCACACACACACACACACACACAGCCTTTACACACACGCGTACCTTCAGACACTCACTTAGATCATGAGGGGATAGTGCCCTGAAAATCCTCAACAGGTTTTTCAGCGTGCGCAAAATAACTGGGTGTTTTATTTATTATTATTTTTTATAATGTATTCATTTTTCCACTTACGCTGCTGTTTTGGCCGGACCAGTGCACCATGGCTTGGTTGTGAGCGGAATCCCCAGTGAGCGCGAAGGTAGAGCTGGTAAGTTTCAGCTCCTCCTGTCGCGATGTGGCCGATCTCCGCTCTTCCCTGTTCCATCTCAGCTCAGAGCGGGGGACTCTCCGCGCATCCCGCGCGGTGCTGTTGCCCAAAGACGGCGGCAAGCGCGCACCTGGGGGCGAGTCGAGTCCCTGGGTGCTTCTACGCACTCGGTGATGGGGATCTCCAGGGGCTGAACCTTTTGAACCTGAACGTTTGAGGTTATAAACTTTGCCAGTACTGCGCATCGACTTCCATTTATCATTGCGTAGCTTTTTCTCCGAGGGGAGCCTGTCTGTATTCCTTTTACGCAGAGAGTGAGCGTGTACGCAGTTGTCAGTTGCGCTGCAGTCGGCTTGACCAGTTTCAGCACCAGCCGAATTGAACAGCGCCAATGACCCGTCTCCATTTTTGTCACTAACTTTACCAAAATCGACACCACTGTCCATCCTCACCAGTAATTCCCGACCGCTCCACTTATCCAGCAGGTGACATGACCTGCAAGTTATCACTGTTTTGGTCACCGGAACCCAAGCGAACAATACCAAAATCAGGGTGCTGAAAACATTAACCCGGCAAAATCCGATTCCTCTCTCCATCGCGGATAACAACACGATACAGTGTCCTTTTCCTCTCTTTAGCGTCAGTTATTGATGGAAAGAAGTCCTCATGCAAGTTGGAGCGCGGTGATGCAGCCACAGCTGAGACGTTGTGGAAAAGTGCGATTCGGCGAAGCGCCCCAACTTGAAGGATTTGATCAAATGAAGCTCTCCACGCGCTGAGGGGAGGAGCTCGGGGGATTACAGAGGAGAGACAGACCATAAAGACACGATTCTTTCCAGTGCCACAAAATTGATACGTATTCACCCAGGCATTTCCCAACAATGCTTAGTGCTATAAAACATAGCTAATAGGCAACGGACGCAATTTGAGCGCTTTTGCTCGTCGAATTGCTCGTCAGTGACGGAACTTTCAAACGCATAGAAAATGAATCTGAGTACATCTGAGCAATGTGTGACTTTATTTATTTTTATTTTTTACATGCTTTACAACAAATCTCTTGTCCCTTACATTTCAGATATTTTGCATTTCCCCTTCCAAAATACTTATTTAATGATCTTGAACAAAATGTTAAATTATAAAACTTTTTGACTCAAAATACGAGACAGATTTAAGGATTATGAAAAAAAAAAAAAAATTGTAGAACAAATGACCTCAAACTAAACTTTAAAGATCAAAGTAGGTGTTAAGTATATAATATATTATGCATATATTTATTGTTGGTGGATGTTACTCTCCTTCTCTGTCTGTCCATGTGCCCTTCCTCTATGAGTTAAATGCACCGCCTTGTCATTCTAAAAGCATTAAAATGACTAACAGCTAGACAGGCCTAGACTCACAGTATTAAATAGATATATTGTATTGGATTAATAGCACAGCTATGGACAGGCCTCCAGAGATGAGAACACACTCATCACTTTCTCTCTTTCTCTCCCCCTCTCTCTCCATAGGTGCTCAAGAAGACACTATGGTCCATCATCTTATATCCCACCTGCACATCATAGAAATCAATGCTATTCAAATGTAATCCACCAGACACATGACCAGGTTATCTGTTAAAACCAATGAGGATATTTGAAGGCCTTATTCTGTGAGCTTCGAGCAGGTGAAAGTGATAGAAACTCTTAGCACAATAGCACTTCCTGGAACAGATCTCTCAGATTCCTACAAGATATCCAATGGACAGAGGGCAGAATGTCACTGCTGGTTTCGGATCTGTTGGAGTCTCTCTTTTTGTTTTGTTTTTTGCTTGCAGTCAACTGGTTTGAATGAGACAAGCTAAGTATTTCTGGAAAACCAGGCACTTTTGCTGGTATTTGTCAAATCTTTACTTAAGCAGATGAAGCGTGTCATCAATCCGAACAAGTTCTTCTGTTTTGCCATGCAGTTTGTGCACATGCACAGAATCCTGGGAGTGAAAGTTTCAAGTTTTGGTTTCATGTCAAATTAGGCACAGGTTTCAGCCTGCAAAAAGACTGATATGTTGTCATCCGTGTTCCCAGGGCAACAGCCAAGGATGGCTATAACCGGAACAGTCACAGATATCATGAAAGCCAAAAATGGCACAGATCATAGCAGAAGAATGACAGAGCTCATTTGATTGGTGCTCAAAGCAAGGATGTGGTTTTAATCAAGGCTGAGAGTGACTTGTGCAGCAGCAACAGTTGAGAGACCAATAATTAGCTAACAGATGACTCACAGAGGCTTTGCATCAAAGGAGGAAACTGAGAACAAAGACAAAAAAAGAACATCATACCAGTCAACCACCCAAGGGTAAGCGCCATCTGCTGTAAAACCTTTAGTTCTCATGTCCCAAAGTGAGCGTTCTTTTAATGGAGCTATTTCCTCACATTATTTGGTATTCTTTCTCTGTAAGGTCCAGTGGGAAGGTCAGGAGCAATCGCAGAGCTGGAACTCATCATGTAATATTTAAACACAGTTCAGACTCTTGATACTCGTGATCTTTCACACTCTAATAATTCATAAAAATTACATAGCAATATCTTGCCATAGATACCTACACTATAGAATCGTGTCATGTATCTGGATGAATGGGCTTTTAAATTCTTTGGGCATGTACTTGCAATTCAGTTCACGTTGTCAATAGAATCAGTGAGGAAAGATCAAATCAAAGTTCTACAAATAAGGCAGATGCTATTTGCACCCTGGTGTAAATAGTAGCAAATGACATTTGGAGCATGTTGTATGAAAAAATATTTGCATTTGTATAAAAAAAAAAAAAAAACTAAATACATAAATATGGCACTGTATGTATGTATGTATGTATGTATACCGTACCGTATATTATTTTTAAGCATGTCAGGCACCAGCAGAAGTATGTGTATAGTCTGCCAAACAAAATGCAAACAGTTTATATATTATGCATAAAGGGAGGAAGGGAGGGAGGAAGGGAGGAAGGAAGGGAGAGAGAGAGTGAGGGGAGAAAGGCAAAAGAGAGAGGGAGGAAGGAAATACATAAAAGTAGTTGTGAATTTTCATATCACAGTCCATAATTTTGAATTGTCAGGAATATCAGAACTGTGAGATATAAACTCAGATTTCTGAGAATAAAATTCAGAGTTATGAGATAAAAAGTCACAATTACCTCTATTATTATTATTATTATCATTATTAATTGTTTTTATTTTATTATTATTATTATTATTATTATTCTATGCCAGAAAAAAAATGAAAAAAGGGAACTGAATTGCAAGATGCAAAATTCTGAGGAAAACAAAAAACAAAATTAGAGTAAAAAAAATTAAACTTAGAATCCTGAGGGAAAATGTCTAATGATAAATGCAACTTACAATTTTTATTTTTATTTTTATTATCAAAGTTTTATGTGCAATTTTGAAATAGAAATTTGAAATAGATTTTTATTTTTTGCCAAAATTAAGCTTCCAATTTCTTCAAATGAATAGCGTAAATGTATATTTCACCCAAAAATGAAAATTCTGACATAATTTACTCACCCTTATGTCTTTCCAAACCGGTATGGAACAGTTGGTGGGGGAAAAAATACTATAGAAGTCAATGGTTACCACCAACTGTTTGATTAGCTCTCTTCAAAATATTTTCTTTTATGTTCAACTTAAGTAAGCAATTTATAAAGTTTTGGGTGAAATATCCCTTTAACTAAGTTGATTTTAGATTGGACACATGGAACTATTGTTTGCCTCCGAGGCTATGTTTACATGGACTGCAAAAATACATAGGTCTCATTATAAATATGTCACTAGCCCAATTAAACAATGTTTACAATGGCTCTTTCTGAGCTATTCTATTTATGAGATACAGTTTTTTTTGTTTGTTTGTTTGTTTGTTTTTGTTTTTTTGTCAGTCAGCACATGCAGCTATACAAAATATTATTTTCTATTATATTTCTATTATAGTCTTTATGTGAAACATGAGGTTAAGCATGGTGACAGTTAAATGAATCACAAAATTTTGGTTACCAGGCAATACAAATAGCCACCACTCATTTAAATTGCACACTTCACCTTTAACACTTGTCTATTATTATGTATTTAATTATAAATATATATTTATTTTGTGTCTGCAACATACAAAACATAATAGTTGACTTAGAAAGCCATGTAAACTGCTTAATCTGAACATCATTGTATTGGAACAAGACCAGTATGATTACTGCAGTCCGCATGAATATATAGTGACTGTCTGTAACTTCTGCAACTCTGGCCAGCATGGTTCTTATTGTAATATCAAAAGCGATGCCTGCCAGGATGCCAGCTGCTCCGTATTCACCGCTTTCACCAGCAGGACTTTGTAGTCGCTCCTGTCTCAACAAATTTACCGTGGCACCTGCCGATCAAAGCCCCTGGTAATCCGGCTTCCTCTTTGCTTCCATTCCCCCAACCTACACCACCCTCACAACTTCAGTAATTATTACAGAGAAACTAGAAATATTAGATTTTCAGCCAAAAACAACAGTTACTTCTGCGAGATGAATTAATTTACCCCCCTTTTCACATTAATCTTTTATTGGAGTCTGGTGTTTGGCTGGCAAACCTAATAACTCAATTTGACAGATAAGCCATTATTTGGTGTTTTTACATTAGCTGAAGAGTTTTCTCTAGTTTTCAAATCATCGAGACCCTAAATCATCTCAAGCACTCAACAATGTGTTTGCCCCAAAAAGCACTGGCGGTTTCCTGACAAAATATAGCATTTTCCTCTCAAAGGTAAATGAAATAATAATTTAGAAAACCAAATAATGTGCAGGACAAAACTGCTCAGGGAAAAACAAGGCAAGATTCAAGGGTATATGTACATTTTTGAATGGGTTCATTTTTATCAATTCAGCCATTTTGACTTGTTGATTCGTACACGTATGTTATGTGAAATAGTTTATAGGACAGTACTAAATAAAAATAACATGCAATTTAATGATCACTCTTATTTTGTTACATTTGTTACAATTTTGCATATTCTGCAAGGGGTTTGAAACTCATGAGCAGAACTGTAGCTTAGAATGCTTTTGCAGAGTGTCAGAGTCAGAAAATAACCAATTACTGTAATTGTTAAAAAGTAATCAATATGGTAATCTAAAATATGTTTTGTATGTAAACTGATTACTACCCACTGAAATTGTAAATGTCATGAAATACAGTTAATCATATATATATATTTTTTTTAATTTTTTTTTTGTAACTATGTTACATGCATTTCCTTACTCCCCAATCCTGCCAGTGCATGTGTTATTTTTCCATAGCTGCAATATGCTGTGTTTTTCACGAACTGGCAAGCCAGGGTGTTGAAATCCTATTGGGTGGGTGAAATCACAAATACCAAAACAAAAACAGACATTCTGACAATGGACATATATTTCAAAGGAGAATATCTGGCTGTAGCATTGGTTTTCGGAGAAACAAGTATGTATTGTATATAACAAGTATTTAAAAAAAAATCCATCACCATTTGCCCAAATACTATAATTAATCCCAACCCCCCTTTTATCCCCTGATTATATAGATCCCCCTTTTCTCAAGCTAACCAGAGGGAAACCTTATACAAAACACTTAAGAAGTTGATTGTATGAATATTTTGTGCAGTTGGTCTGTTGTAAAACTGTGCTGCATTTCTGAACTCCCATCTCCAAACTCCAGATCACCATTGTGTTGTCAAATCAATTCAAATTCCAATTCAAAACCAATTCACAAATTCAGAAATTTGTTCAAACTTTTTTTTTGCAGTTCAAGGAAGTGAGCTGTGCTCACTGCACATTCAGTTGTTACATCATTGATAAATGCAGCACTTTTTGCCTTCCCATTTACCTTCCTTTGACTACAGGTCCTTTACCTGTCATGAGAAAAGCAGTATTTCTTTTCCCCAAATGCTCATTTCTTTCCATTGAGACACCTGCATCAGTGCCAGTCATTCAAACTCGCTCTCCTCCTGTGGTCTTGATGACTGCAAGTGCACCTGCAGTGTCACCTACAGTTCCCTGCCCCTCTCTCTCTTACAGCCCCTACATTTTCTACCTGTTGGGCCTCTTCTGCCTGTTGTGGTGCTTGCTGTGATTTTATGGCTGTAAGAATAACTTACAGGAGAGTTCCTCTGCCTTCTACGGTGGTTATGGTGATCGCTGTTCTACCTAATTTCCACCTTCTGTCCACTCTACCAATCATCCTCCGCATTTTCTTCTGCAGCTGTGTGGATTTCCTGAGTATATAGCTGCACACCCAAAGAGAGATCAAGTGGCTTCTGTTGTCTGTACATACCTTATGTCTGATGTTTCATGCTGCCTCGTTTGCAATCTTACTGGCCTTCACTTAATCTGCAGTGCTTCCCTTGCACGCTTTCCCTCTTTGATTGTTGTTCCTCAGCCAAACGTCTCAAGTATTTTCATTGCGTCAAAAAAAGGTTTTGAAACCTGATTCACTGAAAAGATCATAAGGCATAAGGCTGAATTGGACATTGCAACCAGGGGTAATAAATTGGGATTTTGTATGTGGAAGAACTTGGCAACCAAGCTGCAAATAGTTTTCCTTTTTTTATGAATCGAAATTCTTGAATATATATATATATATATATATTATTATTATTATTATTTTTTTTTTTATTATAATTTTTTTTTTTTTTGAGCCCTTATCCAGAAATATGATCTTTTCAGTCATACCAGCAAACGTTTACTTTGTCAACCCTAGACATGCAATCCTTTGGTAGATGGTTTTTCAGTACTTTTAGCATGCATTCTGAAAGCATATTAACCACTTCAATAAGGATTCATTTAAAAAAAATTCCCTCAGAATTCAAAACTAAAGATGGTTTTAGAAGCAACCTCATACTGCTCATGGATTTAGCCAGAAGTGTTCCTCCTAAAATACACAAAAACTGTAACCTGCAGAGGATTCAACCACTGACAAATTGCTCAACTATGCACACTAACAAGTTCACACACAGCCGGAACTCTCAGTTCCCTACATTGTTTCCTATTGGTGCTCCAAAAATATTTCTAAAATATCTTGTGATCTCCATGGTTCATATATTCAATTATTAAAAAACTGAATACAAATATGAAGTTACATTCATATACATACTGTACACTATATAAAACCAAACAAGCACAATTAGATCACTTCTACATCCAGTGCCCAAAACTGGCTTTCTTTACTTATTTAGCATTATCAAGCACCCTTATCCAGCATCAACTTTAGGAGAACATTATTTCTCCATGAATAATGAATCATTCACATTCAGTCACTGGTTTTAGGAACACCCAAAACCCATCTTTCTTATTTAAGATGTAACACGCAGCCTTGAATTCAATCATCAAAGCAGCTACAATGGGCACAAATGCTCTCAGACTCAGACATCACACCCACGGATCACCCACAGTTTGCTCGCTGACCGTCTAATGCATATTGCACACACAAAAACGCAAGAACTGGCAGAAATTGCCAGTTCCGACCTCCAGGAGTTAGAGGATTTTTTACAAGTTACCAGGTTGATTCAATGAGCACTTTTAAAGAAAACGTACTGTACATTAGTTATCCACAGTTTTATCTTTGAGATATATCTGTGAAATAATCTGCACTTGCTATTTTTGAATGCAGAATTGCTGTACATCTATGCCATTTTCCTGAACCAGTGTACCATTTTAATCTTTAAATGTTGCATGTCAACAAAAAGTGTGAGCTTTTTATGACTGCCTGACACTTTGGTCTTAGTGATTCTTGTCTTGGCTTCATTCAACACATTTACCAGGGCACCATTCAGAATAACAGAGCTGGCCCATAAATTGGAATGTTTTTTGGATTGGCCACAACCCAACGGAATTTGCATTATCGTCAAATGGACTGACAAGAAGAGGAATTTACTAAACTGAAATTCTAAGAAAAACAACACATTCTCTAAAGCATGCGTTTTGTCCATCTATCCATCCAGGAATTAAACTGGAATTTTCAAAGGCACTCCCATTTCAATTCCTAATGGTGCACAACTCCTGCATCAGTGGCACTCAGCAAGCACATATTTCATAACTACCAGAGATGGTCCACATGCAAAACTGTGAAATTGACACAGCAGTCACACTCTCTCTCGAGGGTAAAGCTGACTGTCAAGCTCAAGACCTGTCGTTACAAAACCAAACCAAACTTTCCAAACCTTTTCTATTTTTGACTTTTCCATTTCTCTATTTTGGCAATGTAGGACAAACGCCACTGGGATCCTAATATGATTCTACCTATCATTTGGTATCCATCCATTTCTGAAACATATCATCACTTGGAAAGACACAGCAGTTGAGTTGATTTTGGTGAGCAGCTCATCATTGGCATGAATAATATTATATTGTCTTGACAGACTATTTTCCTCACCAAAGTTCTGAGAAGTCTGATTGTCTTTGAATACATATATCTGGAGACGACTCTGCCTACTGAATATTGCATGAACCTTTGCAATGTACAGAGCACCCATTCATACGATTCCCCCAGAGGAAATTTCCCACAATAAAATTCCCGGGTAATGCCATAGTGCCAGTGAGCCATATGCATTCCCAACTAATGTGGTTAATCTTTCCTGTTCTTTTTCCGTTTCCCATTTTGAGGAGTACTGTTAGCGTCAGTGGCCGTGACTGATGTTGCAGATTTAAATTTCCTTACCTAGCAATCTGTCATCAAAATGAACAGCGGGAGCAATAATTCAGCGTGAAAGAATCATATTTTCATTAAAAAGTTTAGGTTGCATTACAATTGCAGATAGCTTCGCTGACATCTACAATTACATGCTAATGTGTTTTTGTAAGAACTCTCTCAGAAATCAATGTTTCTTTCTCTCTCTGGTTGAGAAACCTGTAAGATAGAGGAAAGATAACATTTGATCTGCCTGATTCGAGTGTAAATCCTCTGTTGAGTGCTTTTAAAAGCTTACCCACGGGGAGTAAAATATTCATACTTGCAGTCATGCGTTGCCAGTCACTGAGAGTGAGACGACCACAATAATTAATGAGGTTTTGTTTCAGCCAACAATACTATGTGTTCAAATCACGTGGACAGGCAGAGAATGACATACTCTTGACATTAAAATCTGGTTCGATTTGATACGGGCTGAATAGCATTCCTTATATGAAACCTTTAAGAAGTTCAATTTGTTGATGGATTATGGTTATTTTGACTATTTGACAGTGTTGGGAAGATGTATTCTGGTACTGATACTTTAATCACTTCTTTAAATACAGGATACTTGAAAACACTTGTATCCAATCACCACATTTAAACAGATGTGTTCTGAAGTTAAACAAAAATCCCTCCTTGCACTTCAGAAGACTCAAGCGCTATTTTGCAAAGCAACCTGCAAGTTTGTAATTCTATCTAGAGCACGTAATCACGCACATTATCGCATAGTTAAACCAGGAATGCTAATCAGAAATAATAATACGTTTAATATAACACCAGCATTCGGAATCCAGGCTGTTTGGCCATATCTGTAGAGTCTAACAAAGTGAGGGTCTTGTGACTTATAGCTGCAGATAAGTGCATGTACATTACGTCCTGGGCTGGGGTGGAAACCGGCTTTGGACTGAACACGAACATTGTTCTGAGGGTTTGACCTCTGTGGGGATTTGGAATGTAAGGCATCTTCCTCCATGACCGGCCTCCTCTGTACCAGCACTCTGCATGCAGCAATGGAACTATAATGAACTGTAACAGTTAGACCTATTATAACAAACTATCAACATTTCAGATATTTTATGCCATAAGGTGTGCCAATGTTTTGAGCAACATCTTTCTATACAGAAATGTATTATGTCTATATTTGTAAGACAATAGTTAGCATTATCCTTTTTTATTAAACAAAGGAAAATTGCGGCATGTGCCTTTTTTATATTTACTTTCAATTTTCATTTCAGAATCATTATTAAAAAAATAAATAAATATATATATATATATATATATATATATATATATATATATATATATATATATATATATATATATTAGTTCTACTTTAATGTTAAACATTCATAAACAATCATTTAATACATTTTTATCCATGTCAGCTGCCGAGGGTCAGATTAATTTACTGTCAAAACAGGCTCATGTTTTCATGTTTTGATTAACATTAATTTAATTAAAATCCTGATGAAAGAACTGAAATGTCTTAATTAAATCAGTCATTCTCGTCAGCCAAAATTACAGAGCACTTTAAAATCCCACATGGCCAACATTCTTTACCTGCATTAAATAAATCGGGTGAAAATACACCCCAAAAAAGATCAGAGGGCTATACAGCATAAGCAACAGTTTATGCAATTCAGTGCAACAAAGACTAACCTGACATCAAGGAAACAGAACAATCCCTTTATAAGCCAACAGCTCAACACAGAAGTGCAAAACCCTCCAGCCATTAACCTGCAACTGAAGGACAAGGATCGTTCATTCAAGGACAGCAATGTAAAGACTGTGGAGAAGATAGAATTGAGAGTTCAAATATAATCTTTTCAAAAGATGCTATCTGTGCAAATCATGTGATTATTTTTTTTTTTACTCTAATTAAATACAATAAAAAGATAAAAAGATATACCACCAATATATAATAAAATAAAAACCATCATATAAAAAAATTATATTAAAAAAACAATGTGCCAATTAAGCAAACTAATATGCTATTTAACTTAAACACTACAATAGGTTAAGTGCAAAATCCATTATAAATATTAAAATAATATTCAATATAGTATCTGAATGAATAAAACATAATGGCATTTCTATAATAGTGAGACAAACCTATGTAAATATTGGCATTTTTTGGCACTCAACAACTTGAACAACCTAAGAGCTCTGTAATATTGCATTAGATGCTGCTTTACACATGCATGGGAAACATTATGGCTTTGCTTGGCATTTATTCATCATAAAGTACGGTAATGTACAATATATATTAAAGTGATCTGTGAGTGTAATTTCCATTGCCATTTGGAAACCCAGCCACCAGATACATCAAATTGTTGACTGCTATTATAACGTCTTCACACTTTTAGCCTGACACTTGTGCTCTAATTTACACAGTACTGGTATCCATATCATAAGAAGAAGCGATTTCAACAATGGTTCACAAATCTTATGACGCTTCATTGTGGAATGACATGCTAAGAAATCCCTGACATCCTACAACTGAAGAAGCAGTTCGGATGAGTGGCAAAACACCTTAAATGAATGAATAAACAAACCCAGATGCTCCAGAATAAGTACTGCCTGCCACATTTCTTTCAGAACAGCCTGCAGCTGAGACTGGGAGAATAAATAAGATTTGCTGAGTAATCAGTGCATCATATTTATAGTCAAATAGACACTTTTGCAGGCAGATCATTTACGTGTTTGAACACAGTGGAAGCTTTACATTCAAACTCTACTGCTTTCTAAAAGAGCTTTAGTTAAGGAAACCGTTAATCAATCAACCAATCAGACCAAAATCATTAAAAAGCAATCATGAATTGCAATCATGCAATTCAAATTTAATCCAAGCAGAATTAATATTGACTTACATTTCATATAAAATTTGTAACTAGACTTTCAGAAACTTTTAAAGTTTGTCTTAAATTTTTTATATATGTGTGTGTGTGTGTGTGTGTGTGTGTGTGTGTGTGTGTGGTTTTTGAACTTTTTGAAATGTAAATGTTTTATGTACCACCTAGATGTTTAAAAAAAATCTACGCTTAACAAGAAATACATAATAATAATAATAATAATAATAATAATAATAATAATAATAAAGTAAAAAAAAAAATAATGATGTTGTGTACAGGACTGTGGAGACCTGCTGGGAATTTCACAGTAAAATACAGAACATATCTGATGATGAAATGTAATGATTGACACTCACTGGAGATACTTGATATTCTCCTGATATACAGTATAGCATATGCTGGATATTTTCAGGCTGCCCTTCAAATCTGAAAACAGATCTCCACATCTTTCCCTTGGTTCCTTCATCACAGTTTGTCTAAGAGCACACGGGATGGAGCAATGGCAGTTGAATCCTCAGCACCGTGTTCAAGATGTTATGGCCAAATCGCTGGAATTCAAGCATACAAATAATTTTCACTTGAATCTGCTGGCCGGATGTGTTCAACAATAATCCCAAACATGGCAGTCAGATGATTTTTAACGAGAGTTAATGGGTGTTTTTGAACAACACTTGAAAAACAAAACTACAAACGGCGCATTTGGGAATGAAAATGTGTAACTGCCGGAAAACGAGCAGGATGGCATGACAAGAAGCTAATCATACTTTTTAAACCACTGCTAATTTAGCATTCGGGCAATGATGCCACACGTCCTGCTTTGCCTTTCCGCTGATGATGGATTTGACATACATATGAAGGGCAGAGGGAAAATGAAAGACCACCTACCAACAATCTTCCCTCCAAAACTTGAAGAAAATTTAAATAAAAATGGACATATCATGAAAGTTAAAAGTAAAAGGGAAAAGATGCAAAGCAGCGTTCCAAGAGTTGTGACAGGATATCAAGTGCAATAAAAAAAATATATATATATATGTTCTGGCTGCGAAAATATAATCTCTCTCTCTCTAGCTATAACTTTTCCTCTACTACCCATTTGGACTTCTTTCTACTAAGATGTGAGCTTTTGGTGTACCTTTATGAAATATAAGCAATTATGGACAATTTATTCCTGGTATTTATGCTCAGCAGCATTAAAATGTGTTCAGAAGCAGCATTTGCCGAATGAGGCTTTTAGAAAGCAGAAACAGATTGATGGAAATTTGTATCACATGCCCTTCGATCATATATTTGCTGGCTTTTTAGCAGCTCAGGATTCAAGCGCACACTATCCGCAAAGTATTTTTTAGATGAAAATGTATTTTGCAATATTTCAAATTGCAGATGATCATAAAATGCAGAAATTAATTGAACCTAAGAGAGACATGGTGCTGCTAATTCAGGGCACAAGTGCAAGTTTGTGCATATGGTACAAAAATTAAAAAAGAAAACACCAGAGGATTGTAATAAAACATCTTGAGATGTAACAGTCTGATAAAACCCAAAATTTCATTTTTAATTGCTGCTCATTCAGTGCATATTAATTACTGTTAACACATTAAAAAGTTCAAATTATACAACTTGTACAAAAGTAATATCTTATGATTTAAGTTTAATGACTTGTGTGCACTTTTGTTACTATTTACTGGTTTTATCTTGTTTTACTGTTAGAATGTGTAGAAAATTATATTAAAAATGACTAAAATAATGATGAAGATTTTTTTTTTTTTTTTCAGATTGGTAAGCACTAAATTAAATAAGCTTCCAGCTCTCAGGTTTATTTGTGGAAATTAGCTAAAATGCTCACATGCATCCTCTGTTGTTTTGGGGATATTATAACCCTCTGCAAGGTGGGTTGATAATTTCTGTCCATTAATATGTATTCTCCACACAACCCTGTCTCTTCAATCTCTATCTGTTGAACCTTTTAGTTACCAAAGCACAGGTGATCTGTTTTGTTTATGATGCAGCCATAAAATCTGAAATTTGAGAGCCGAAACTGTGTTTTTACTAGATGGATCTTTTGCCACAGGAAAATGTCAAGGCCTGAAATGTAGAGAGACCATTACCATAAAATTAACATTTTAATTAAACCAATCCATAAACCGCATCAAAATCCTTCATATTAATAAATTCATTTCTATTTATTGCAATCTGCAGTGGACTTCAAATAGTGGGCCTATCCTGACCTGAAATGAAACTTCCCACATACCTCTGTCAGGACCAATTATAGCCATTACTTTTGGCCACTTTGGCTAAATTCTGATCCATGAATATGAATCACGGGTCAAAGGCTGTGTGATTTTTTCAGAGGGAGAATCCCACTGGGACAAGCGATGAGGTAAAGCGCTTGTTTCGGGGCATGATTAGGCTATAACTTCCCAAGTTCTGCAAACAAAAACACAATCAATATTTAATGAGTATCAATAACAGCATGTGGAGGAGCTTGCAACCTTTTCTGACCTCGGTAAATGTAAGTTAACTTAAAAAAGAAAAACGCCATGGACCAGGAGGATGTTGTTGCCATAGACATGAAGCATAAGACCATTACTTCTTTAATCTTAATAAGGTACGTTTTTGTGCTAAGGAGGAAACGGATTTAAAACTTTAAGTAACATCTTAATTAAACCATGTTGAGGTTATCAACCTCTGTGGGGCCAGTTATAATTGTGTTTAATCTGGTCTTATTTTCACCCGGGCAGCTCAGTAAATGCTGGCCTCTGCAATTACGACTACGCCACGCTTTAATGTCTATGGTGCTATTGAATAATGTGTCTTTCATAACAAAAGTCTATTACTTTTTGTTTTATTTTTGGTTCTTTCTAAGCCACTGAAAGGACGTGAGCCAGCTTTACACTCACGTTGCACACTATGGCTCTATAAGTCAAGACACGTGTGCAAATCATCATGCAACAACATCCATCAAACCAAATCATGATATAATCAGGTCATGGGGCAATTTCTCCACATGCGATGCATTATATCACAATATATTTTTAATGAGGTTTTCTAATAATGTAGCATAGGCTCTGTTACACCCACGGTCACACAAAAATATGTTTCATTTAATAATCGCACCCTTAATAAAATAGGAAACTTGTAGGCATCTCATTAACTCAGTGGAGTGGTTGTTGTGGTGTGCAGATCATTGTGAAAAGGCAAAGCATATTTAATTGGTCTTAAAGCACCAATCTGACCTCCTCCTCCTTCTACTAAAATAAATAAAAAATAATAATAATAATAATAAAATGGTTTTGCATTTCAGGAAACTAAACAGTGTTTTAAGGAAAAGCACAAATGGCTACTGTCTGTCTATCTGTCTGTCTATCTATCATTTAAATGAAATTTAGGAGGAATGTGTAATATACGTCCCTCTGAATAAATGATTTATGTATTAAGTTGCTTCTGCCTCACTTCTCATATAGCGATGGCACCACTGATCCGAGCTGACTCTAATGCTGTTGAATGGGATTTTGAATATAGCTAGGTAAATTAATTATTTGTGTTACTTAAAATGTTCATTTGGAAGGTGATTATGTGAAGAAATGTGGTCCCTATCTTTGCTTTATCTCCTCTGAGTTGTTTAGTAAAGTGAAAATGAACTCTCCTCCTAAAAGGACTTTTACTGCAGAGATGTTTTTTCTTAATCTTTAGGAAATATTGATAGTGTTTGTGACCTGAGAATGCATTGGGACATCTTGGGTTTCCATCATTATAACCTGGAAATAAAAAGTTTACAAGAAGGAATGAATACGCAATATTTCAGAATTTAGGTCACAAGTCTAATAAGCAAAATTGTGACACTGCCGTGTTGTCCAGACCATCTTAATCTCATAAGAAAGCATTTAATAACACTTTCTATGAAGCCTGTATTTTGTGAAACATTTTACATGATCATCTGGGTTCCACATGCAGCTCGAGCACATGCTGTTGTAGTAGGAATTGTTCACCCAAAAATAATTTACTCTCAAAATCGTGGAGCTGATTGACTACCATTAAATGATTGCATACCAGATCATATGACAGACTGCAACAGTTTGAGTAAAAAATCTTTGTGTTCTTCTGAAGAAACTAAGTCGCCCACATCTTGGATGCCCTGGGGGGGAAGCAGATAAACATCAAATTTTCCTTTTTGGGTGAACTAACCCTTTAAGTAAACAAGGCAGTACATAGCTTGTTACATTGTAAGATAATAAGTCAACACAATAGAGTTAATGCCCAAATTAACACAGAGACCTCAATACTCAATACTGTGTAGATAGTGTTTGAATGGGTCATTCTCAGCAGAAAATGAACCCCTGGATGTCACAAAACAGCAAGTTACTAAACCTAACAACAACAGGGAAAATGTAATCTTCTCATTCATTCATGCCCCAATGCATGATGGGATCACCAGTATCATAATATTTACTCAAAGAATTCTTGTAAACAAAACAAACAATTCCAAGTAAAATGTACTTATAAGTTCAAACTTTAATTTCTACAAACTTGACTGATCTTTGTCTTGCATGCTACAGAAGACAGAAAATCATACAGGTTGAGAATGACATGAGGGTGAATAAATGATGACAGAATACACATTTTTGGGTGAACTATCCCTTTGAAGAGAAAGGGCAATATGTCAAAATTATGAATCGCTATATGTTTGATCAGAATATAAATGGAGGTTGAAGACTTTTGTCTACAAAAATGCTACTTTGAAAATCTATTGCCTTTGTGTTAAATGTGTTAAATTTTAATTAAACGCATGATGAAGCCCTTTCGAAATAAAGCTGTGAATGACGCTGACTGTGATAACCTGTTCTCATTCATAGTCCACACACTCTGTCTCTCAGTGCATGTGACTTTGTGTCTCACAATCCACAAGCTTCTGTTCCACAATGCACACATTGTTCATTCAGAAGGAATAGACATTGCACTTTCAAGTTTGTGCCACTGGGTACTTTATGTGTGTGTGTGTGTGTGTGTGTGTGTGTGTGTGTGTGTGTGTGTGTGTGTGTGTGTGTGTGTGTGTGTGTGTGCACATGTCTGTCTGCTGTGTGCCCGGAACAAAGGGCAGTTAGCATTTAGAAGAATTAAGGAATGTCAGCGTCTATCTGATGGTGCGGGGAAGTTCTTAAATCTCTGTGCTAGAGCAATCCGTCTTTGTCCAGCCATCGAACGAGAAAAAGATAGATGCATTCAATAACGTGGTCTTGAGAAATCTGCAGGAAATGATTAAGAGTGATAAATAGGGGACAGGGGATTTTTTTCTCACATCCATTTGGCATCTTTTATGCCTTTGGTGCCACAGACAAGGACAGAAGAGAGAGAATATAAGACAACTAGCTGCCATCGAGGCAGATGACATTATGGGCACAATAAAAGCACTTTCTAACCACACTTGCACAGCAGTCAGCATAGAAAATGTAGAAATCGCCTTTTGACAAAGAACATTTGTGCTGTGTCTTTAAACGTACTGTACCAGGCAGTTTTGTTGTTAGCTGTGCAAACTATGCGTAAATGTTTTGGATGCAATTAATACACTAATATTTTACATTTCAGTGTATAACTTTCTTTCTTTAATGAAACAGTTTATCTTGTTTTGCTTATTTTTTTATTTTTTTGTTGAACATATTTTGGAGAAATTTGGCATTACGTCACTTGCTGACCAATGGATCCTCTGCAGTGAATGGGTGCCGTCAGAATAAGAGTCCAAACAGATCATGTAAACCTCACAATAATTCACAAGTAATCCACACAACTCCAGTCCATCAAATTATGTATTTTGATGCAAAAAGCTGTGTTTTTAAGAAACAAATCCATAATTGAGGAGCATTTTTAAATGTTGCTTCTGTCCATAATCCATAGTAATGCTTCCTTTATTGAAAAAGTCCATCCCCTGTTGTTCTCTCACATCAAAATCCACCGACATATTTGTTTAGAACATTGTTGGACTATTTTCATTTGTAAAATGGTGCTTGATCTGTGCATATTTCTCTCATGATTCAAACGAGATGACTTTTTCCACAGAAGAAATCAATACTTTAAATTGAGGAACATTTTTGGCGGCAGCGACAGTTTGAAGTTAAATTTAAAAATGTCTTAAAGATTTTTTTCTTACAAACATGCAGCTTTTCACAAGACATGAATTGTTGGACTGGAGTCAAATGGAATATTGTGATGTTTTTATCAGCTGTTTGAATTCAAATTCAGATGGCACCCATAGACTGTACAGGATCTATTGGTGAGCTAGTGATGTAATGCTAAGTTTCTTAAAATCTGTTCCGATCGAGAAACAAACTCATGGCCTGAGGACAAGTAAACATTCAGCAAAATGAACTACTAGTTTTTGCCTGAACTAGTCCTTCTGAATTCATATTCTAAGAAAGAAAGAATACAATTGCATGAAAGTAACAACAAAATGTGGATTTTTGGGGTGATTTATGAACTTAAAAAACTAGAATGTTTCTTATATGACTCTCTTAAATTTCACTTAATTCATCTGAGAAACAAGACTAACTGGAAATTAAGTTTTATATTCATGGAATTTGCTTTCAGAAAAACATTTTCCCAGATTGTTCTCTATGTGTCTTGTGTTAAACTAATTTCCGCCCTCTGGAACAGATTTAGTTCAATTCAGCATCCTGATATTTAATGGTGCATAATTAATACATTCACATTTCACATCACAGTGTCAAACTCTTTTTTGACTCTACATTAGCAATATAGTGCCCGCTGAGAAACTCAGAGAACGAAAACTGAGCAGTGGTTGGATTTCAAGTGTCACAGTCTCTAGACATCTCATCACATTGATGGGCGTTTCAGGTGAGCATTGCCTCATCACTTCAAGATCTCAAACCCTGACCTCCATGCCAAATGAGCCATATACTGAGACAGAAGTCAATGGGAGAACATCATCTATAGACAGATGCTTCTCGGAAAAAGATATCTTGGACTTTCTTTCTGTCTAGGTCACTCAGTAATCAGCCAATCAAAGTGGCCCATGACATATTTATAGAAATAGTTCAATAATCTACGAGTTCATAGTAAAAAAGTTATATTACCAGTTTTATCTTACTACATTTTTAATATAAACTATTGTGTTTTTTTTTTGTGTTTGAGGTGGCTTATTCGTACGAATTTGTACGACCTCACTCGTATGATTTTATACGATTCGTCTAAACCCCAGTGACGGTTAGGTTTAGGGGCGGGGTTAGGTGTAGGTCATTCGTACAAATTCATAGGAATTGTGGAACTCGTAAAATACGTACGATTTGGCAACAATCTGTACGAGTGTGGTCGTACGAATAAGCCACCTCGTAAAAAATGTATGAATTGCTGTGAGATCGGGTTGAGAATTGTAGGAACATAGTATTTTATATTACTTTAAAGAAAATAATGTTAGATTTAGTCTCTCGTTCTATTTCAAATAATGTCGCAAATGTGAATAGATTTAATTTATTAAAAACTATTTAAAGTCTGCAAAAATGTGCAAATGGAAAATTAAGTAAATCTTATTTTTTTATGCTTTTCTATGAGACATTATATCATCATGTGTTATAATGCTTATTATGCATTCATGCTCTTTTGATTCAGTTGTGCCTTGGAAAAATGACCTTTGGCCCACTAAGAGAGCTTCTTTATATCCAGAAAGAAAGATTGTGCCTTGCAATTAATTTTGATGAATACGCTTTTGTGGTATAGTCAGTGTGAAGGCCAAATTTCCGTGGCGCAAATGCTGTCTTGAGTTTTAAGCCCATATTTTCTCCTTCTGTCTCTGTTTATGTCTCCTTTTCTCTCTCACACACACATTCTCTCCCTTCTGTACACTGCAAACATTGACCAGCTGCTCCTTTAATCCTTTTAATTCTCTTCTGTCAATCCACACTGACGCTGTTGACAATAAGCTTATTTGGCAAGACTAGTTAAAATACATGTATGATGACAGCTAGGTCATGGGGACCAAAGTTTGAATCCAACCTGGGTCATGTCCCAATCCCATTCCCACTCTCTAAAGGAAAAACATGATGTAATCAGATAATATTAAAAAAATAAATAAATTAATTAACTTGATAAATATTCATCATCAAGAACCATGATCAAAACTACACAAATTAAAAAAGTGAGGTTAAAGAACAAGATTAATCAAGCTTTATTTGCTACAAGAATAAAAATAGCTTTGTGAAGTCAATTTTTAGAAGTCGACAACAAGACAAGACAAAGATATTTTGACTAAAAACTGCCACTTTTATTTTCGCATGCAGTTATTAGTAATATTAATGCATTTCAATGTTTATTTTAAGGACACTTCTGTTTGCTTTGTATGATAATTAATTTTCATGGTTATGGTTTATTTTTGCACTGTTATGCTACAATTTAAGGATTAGAATTGACTTTTCTTCAGTGATGCACGAGTTGGCAATGACATGAACTGTGGTTCCATTTCTCACTGTGTTCCGTTTTTGCAAAATCTAAAGCAAAAATATGAGAATAAACAATTAAGAGTTAAACGAATTAAAACACAGATTTAGAGTTTGTGTTTCTGGAAACTTAATTCATCAGAGCCATTTCCAAAAGTAGCCTGCATTAATATAAAAAGCATGGTTCGAGCTGTCTAATGCACAACTGGTAAATGATGACAGAATTAAAAATTTTGGGTGAACTATCCCTTAAAGTGACATTATTAACTGTCAAACACATCACTTAAAGATAGCAAGAGCTAAACATGTTCAGTGTCCCATATCCCATTCAAGATTAGCAATAATTCACACAAGAAATACACAAGAAATGCTGGGGTGAAAGATGTTAAACAAGCTGATGTCATTATCATATGGGGATTAAGAAGACGGTCTGTGCTATGAAAAGGCAGAAGTTTTAGAGGTGTGGTGATAGACTTTTATAATTTCACGTGGTTATCAATTTTGTTTTGTTCCTTGACCATAAGAAGACCCTGTGAAGGTACTTCAGAAACTGGAGGACGAAATACAAAACAACTGATGGATATCAGCACTGATAAAGAGCAATCAACAAGAATAGTGACTTATTTTAGCAACAGGTCTCAATCTATGCAAAACTCAAATAATAGGATGGAAAAGTAAATTACATACAATTATAATTTCAAATTGAAAGCATCAATTTCCTGCAGTGTTATTTAAAAAAAAATAATCAAAATAAGGAACTAGTAACTATTAACAGGACAGATTTTAATGCAATAGAATAGATGCTGCAATCGAAATTGATATATACTGTAGAACAACTGTGATACTGTCACATGCACATATTTTGGATTACAAAACCACGGTCACAAACGTTTGCATGGAACAACACCTGGTATTTTTAAGCAAGCACTTGGTGCTCATTCAGATCACAAAGCAATAACTAAGGCGCTGGAGGTGTTCATGGCAAAAGATATGTAGCCCTAATCAGTCTGATCAAAGACTGGGGTTTCACTATGATTAAAACACATGAGCAGAAATACGATTAACTAATATAAAACTCAATTAAATTAAAACATTTATTTAAGTTTTTAATATAACTGAAAAATATTTATTAAAATAAATACATGTAAAAAATAAACAAAACCTCAGAAAACATTCTGATTTATTTTAAAATGCTGTTCATGACCTCTTTAATGTTGTTTAGTTTTTATTTTTATATTTTCTGTTTTCATTTTAGTTACAGTTCCGTTGTAAACATATTATTGTGTGTTTAGACTTTTTATTTTTAATGTCTAAACAGTTCTCATTCATTTTTTTATTAATATTTTTTATCATTTTATTTCAGTTTAAATGATATTCCGTTTCAAATAAAGAAAGTATTTTTATTTTTTAATGGTTTTAGTTTTGCTTAAAGGGATAATTCACCCAAAAATAAACATTACCTCACGATTTACTCACCATTAAGCCATCCTAGGTGCAGTGGCGTACCACACATATGTGAGGCCTATCTTTATTAACCCCCTGGAGCTGTGTGGAACACTTTTTATGATGGATGGACGTTATTTATTGGACTGTTATTGAACTATTCAATATTAACACCCATTCACTGCCATTATAAAGTTTGGAAAAGCCAGGACATTTTTAAATATAACTCAGAATGTATTCGTCTGAAAGTAGAAAGTATATATATATTGTGAGGGCGAGTAGATCATTGGGTAATTTTCATTTTTGGGGTGAACTATACCTTTAACTATAGCCCCGCTTTGCACGTCCAAGTGCCCCATCTTAGAATAGCTTAGATGTGATATTTTTCTGCTAATCTTTGGTCTCAAACTCAATTCCTGGAGGGCCACAGCTCTGCACATTTTAGTTCCAACCCTAATCAAACACACCTGATCCAGCAAATTAAGCTCTTCGGGATTAAATTTCCAAGATCTTCCCAACTCTGCAGAGCTGCGACCCTCCAGGAATTGAGTCTGAGACCACTGCAGTAGATGTACAACATCAGCTAACATCTTGAAATCAAGCAGAAGATTCTAGATTTACTTGCTGACATATTTATACATGATATCTCAGACCAATGCAACAGCAATTATGACACATTTAAAGGGGTCACTGGATGCCCATTTTGCAAGTTGATGTGATTCTTTAGGGTCTTAATGGAAAAAAAAACATACTTTGGTTAATTTCTCAATTGTAGTGTAAAAAAACTAAATTTCTACCTTGTAAAAATCAGCTCTGTTTTCAGTAAGCAGTTTTTTAGTCCATGTAGCTTTAAATGCTAATGAGCTCTGCTGACCCTGCCCCCCTCTTCAGTGGGGTGATGAACTGACTGTAAACTTCAGCCACGAAACTGACCAACTGACAATTTGCTAATTTTTATTAAAAAAAAAAAAAAAACTATACCTCTTTTGTAAATGTAGTTGGAACACAAATGATTTGCACTAAAATAGACACATTTAGCCAGATCGGGATTGGAACATTCCCTTTGACAACAAAAATAACGTTAAACCTCTGCGTCTTCAGCTGCTCTGATGTCGGAAGTAAATGATGACTACTTTATTCATTATTACATCCAACAACAAAACACCTCAATCACTTAATCTGAGACATTCTTGTTTTTTCTCTGCACCAGAGTCGACACAACGACGGACAGCCTAATAGCTCACTCGGGGCGGGTCTAAGGTGAATCCTTATTTTGTCAATCAACTATAGTGGGAGGGGCCTGTGTAGAACTACATGATTCTGACAGGAATCTCAGAACAGCCTATTTTGAGAAAGGGTTTTTTTAAATCATTATAATATGGATGTGTACACACACTTTCAACACACATTTATCTTCAAACAACTTGTAAAATGAATTTTGCATCCGATGACCACTTTAAGTGGTCTGTGCAGAATCCTGACATCTATTCTGCCTTAATAGACAAGAATGCGAAGAAGAATGTCAAGGACTGATATTTTCTGACAGTGAACTGAAACTGGTACAGGAAATTATTCATCTGCTTAACCCCTTTATGACAATTACACCACTCTCGAGCCCAGAATCAACCTCCTCTGTGTCAATGATCCTCCCTATGCAGAAAGTGACTGCACAATGATACCAAGAGATGAACAAAGTCAAAGCATAAAGTCTGCCAAGACACCCATCAGTCAGGACCTGGAAAACAGATATACAGAGTCTAACCTTCAGGATCATCTCCTCAGAATCTCATTCATTGATCCAAGGTTTAAGGGTACGTAAACACTACAGTATAGTGTATGATGTGGGAGAGAATACTGCCAATCCAATCAAACACTGTCAACAGAGCCATTGTTTTTTTGTTTTTTTTTTGGAACTTTGCAATGCATGCTCTTGAAGTGTTGCCATGTCCACTAATTATAAGCAATGATTATTAAGCACATTTGGATTTGACTCATAAAAGCAATCCAATTTACAAAGTTAATAAATTCTGTAGGTGCATATTTTGGTATGTGGCGGATTTCCAAGATAACACATTTGGATTTATGTTTATTATAAACTTGTTTTAATTTGACTTTTTTTAATAGCAAGATCTTGCAACACTTAAGAGCCAAGAACTAACTTATGTATTTAAATATGTATTCAAATATGTATTTAAAACATTGGTGGCGAGAAAGAATGTTGGAGATTCTGGAGCTTTTAAACAGCTGAAAATAAATCTGAAGCATTTGGTGATTTCCTACCAGTATTAAGAGAGCAAAACCATTCTGACCTTCATGTTTTTATCTCACATATTTGCTGTATTTTAAGGCATTAAAACCTTAGACTGTCACATATCAATGTGGTTAATAGCTCTCACTTGAATGCTCTATACAATTTACTTTTTTTTCTATCAGCACAATGTTGACATTAAAGCTGCAGTTGGTAACTTTTGTAAAAATATATTTTTTACATATTTGTTAAACCTGTCATTATGTCCTGACAGTAGAATATGAGACAGATAATCTGTGAAAAAAATCAAGCTCCTCTGGCTCCTCCCAGTGGTCCTATTGCCATTTGCAGAAAGTCATCCGCTCCCGGTAAAAAACAACCAATCAGAGCTGCGGTCCGTAACTTTGTTTGTGTTCAAAATGTAGAAAAATTTATATAATAAGCGAGAACACCATAAATCCATTTTCCAAACCGTGTTTTTATCTTATCCTGAATCACTAGGGTGCACCTATAATAAGAGTTTATATTCTGACTATTTTAGATTGCTTCGGGGGTACCGCGGTGGAGTAACCCAGTACCTTTGTGATTCTTCATAGAAGTAGTTTCGGCTAAGATGTTCTTCCGCAAGACGCAAGCAGTTCTGTTTATTAACTGCTAGAGCGTCAAAAGTTACCGACTGCAGCTTCAAGTTGACTATAACACTGAAAAGAAATTAATGAAATCCATCTCAGGTGATCTAGTCAGAAGTCGACAGAATTCTGTGATCTGATCAACACTTAAATAACCAAGAATCAATTTGAGAAAATTGTAAAAACCAACCTCATTTACAGTATAGTACTGAATGTGTACAATGTGATTCATAGAAAAACAAACATTAAGCATAAAGCTGCATCCTTAAACCTGACCCTTGGTGGGTCCTATGAAAACATACAGATGATAATGTATGAATTTGCCCAAAGTACCATAGCATAGACCATTTTTGCCAAATCAGTGTTGGAAAGGACGAGGAACCACATTTGAACTCATAATGCATCAGTATCTCAGAGCAGATGTAGCCTACTAAAATCAAGGTCACGGCTCCAACACATCAATTTTGAACTACTCCAACAACAGAAAACGGCACAACATCACCTCTACAAACTCTAAATGACAGTGGTCCATGTTCATCAGTTCAGCTGATCAGCTGGACCTTCCTGTCAGAATACGTCACACATCTCTGCACTTAACGATCTCATCCAGACTGTGTGTCTGTTTGCTCAAGATTCACGCAGACGATCGTCTAGCTTAAGGATTCCACAGGGACATGTTTGCTTTTAATAAGACAAGAAAGATGCCAATTATAGGCCCTTTGGTTCTTTCTGACCCTCCAAGCTATGCCTTAAATTGGTTAGTTTCAAACACATCACGCTGGGCTGCTCTCTCCCAGTTATGAACTCTTCTCTTCTCTTTCTAAATGATCAGCAGCTTATTTAGAAAATGAAGGGAATGGTAAATGTAAATGGATAATTACACAAGTAACTTGTTCACATACCAGCCTCTGATTGGTTATTTTGTGCATTAATTCTGCACATCTTTACACATTCATCTTTGTGGAAATAATGAATAGTAGCATACAGTTTGTAAATTACTGTACAAACCTATTTAAATCAAACAAATACAGTAGCAGCCCAGTTTCCCAACTAGTTTAACTAGTCCACTTTCGAGTCCCAAAGAGGAGCTCCGGAAGAATAAATGGAGGAGTGATGATAATGAAGCACGAGTGTGGACCAGGCCTGGATTTATGTTGTGTTTTTTGTTGTTGTATGCAGCAGTCGTCAGTGAGGGGCTGCCGCATTTACTTATGTTTTGTTCATTTAATTTTAAGTGTTTAAATGTTCGCCAGTTCCCACCTCCTTCCTTACCTTTGTTACAATGGTGCCAAAACCTGGAGGGAAGGAGGAACATGCTGTCTGAGAGCTCTTGCCACTGTGGGAATCCATGGTGCCACTGAGCATGGTGAGGCATGGATGCTCGAAGAGGGCAGGAGTGAGTTGTGGAAGAGCGGTTGCCATCCGTGAGGGAGCGGAGGAGCTCTCTGTCTCTCCTTATCCTTCCATCTCCTTTTGTAGAGCACAGTCTCATGGGTACAGCCTTTCCTGCTCTGTTTTGGAGAAAATACCAAGAGCATTCAGAGGTTCTTCATTACTGTCGACATAAAACCAATTGCATACAAGCCAATTGAACATTTGTTCCAATTGAACATTTTATGTTCAGCACATCATATCACAGAAGTCTGACAAACTTCTACATGCTCATCCAAACAGCAGTGTACAACATTGCTGGAATCTTGGAAGAAAGACCAAGAATCAAAGAATTAATGGCAAGTTTTATCAGTGCAAAGAAATAATTTAAGAAAGGGTGATTTAAGATAGCAGTGCTTAAATCTAAAAACTGTTGAAGGACGTGTGCATCTGTTGTTGCTCAGGTATAGGCATCAATAATTGCTAACAGTACAGGTCAGAGTGTAGTTGTTTCAGTGGAGGAGTTGATAAATGATATACAAATCCTCTCAAGAGAGACAATTTTGTGAAGTTTTTAATCAGCTCTGGTAAGAAATTAGAAAGAAAGTTTAAGCTGTATTAGATGACATGGATAATCCTTTCACCATCTTCAACATTGAGGCTAAACGACAGAAGTACTACAGAGAGAAACGGAAAATAGTTGAATGCATTGAGGAATCTACACCCGGGTCCCAGTTATGGACAAGTTTGTATGTATATGTTCCAGTTCTAAAAATGTTTCAATCCATGATTAAAAATGAAGAAAGTAGTTAAGGTTTTTTTAACAAGCAAGTCAACACCATAAGGATATTTATGAAGACATTTAAGACCCTGTCATATGGGTACATTTTTTGAAATTGAGATTTATAAATCATCTGAAAGCTGAATAAATAAGATTCCATTGCTGTATGGTTATGTTCTTTATGAATAGGACAATATTTGGCCAAGATGCAACTATTAGAAAATCTGGAATCGAAGGGGTGTATAAAAAACAAAAAAAACAAATCAAAATACTGAGAAAATCGCCTTTAAAGTTGACCAAATTAAGTTCTTAGCAATGCATATTACTAATCAAAATTTAAATTTTGTTATATCTATGGTAGGAAATATACAAATTATCTTTATGGATCATGATCTTTATGTAATATCCTTGAATAAAACAAAAATCAAGAATTCTGAGCCATACATTTATTTTTCTTTTATTTCTTTTATTTATTTATTTTTGCTATTGCTAGAAATATACCTGTCACGGTTTTACGCTGCCTGAAGGAAAACGGAGTCGAGGATAAACGGAATAAGGTTTTTAATATATCCAACACAGGGGATATCCAACATGGAGCACAGAGGTAGACACACGTAAGTAGCAAGTGGTCACAAGTGAGGACAAGTGAGCACAAGTGAGGACCCGACAAAACAGAACTGAAAGGACAAGGCTTAAGTACAAAGGATAATGGGGAAACACAGGTGGATGGAATAACTAAATTAACAGGGACATGGAACACATGAGGAATAGAATTGACACACCTGGGAACTAATCAAACTAAACACGGAAGACAGAAACTGGGTCACTGGGGCAAAAACACTAAATGAGTCCAGGTGTGTGACAGTACTCCCCCCTCCCGGTAGGTGCGTCCTCGCACCGTAGAAACAACAGAGGGAGGCGTGGGTGGGAACTTGGGAGGAGGTTCCGGTGGAGGACGGACTCCCAGGAGGGGGCCAGCAGACAGGGACCACAGAAGGAGGAGCCAGGGAGGAGACGACGGAGGGAGGAGCCAGGGAGGAGACAGGAGCAGGAGGAGCCAGATGGTCCACCAGAGACCAGCCAGGACGGAGATCCAAGGTGGAGTCAACGGCGGGAGGAGCCATGGTGAAGGAGGGGTCGACGACACCAGGGGGCCGACAGGCGGAGACTGCACCGGTGGGTGAGGAGCCCAAGATGGAGCAGCACAGCCGCAGAGCCAGGGTGACGACGAGGATCCGGAGGGCCTAGGTGGAGCTGAAGGCTCAGGCGACCAAGGTGGAGGCGGGGTCCTGGCAGACCGCTGTGGAGCCGGAGCGACCGAGGATGGAGGTGGAACCGGAGGGAAGGAGGAGCCTGACAGAGCCGGAGGGATGGAGTGACGAGGTGGAACCAGAGGAGTGGAGTCCCGAGGCGGCGGATGGTCGACGACTGACCAAGGTGGAGCCGGAGGGACGAGGGAGCCCGGTGGAGCAGGTGGGATGACAGGCCACGGTGGAGACGAGGGAGATAAGAGCCAAGGCGGAGCCGCTGGGTCGAAGGACCGAGGAGGAGTCCAGGGCTCGGAGGCTGGAGGCGGAGACAGGGCCTTAATGCGCCAAGGCGGAGCTGGAGACTGGCAGTCCAGCGGAGAACCATCGCGCCCCGATGGCGCGGACTGAGGGTGAGCTGCGGGACTGACTGGCACCAGCAGGGATGGCGAGGAACTGGCTGGTCTAGGAGGAGGAGAGAGGAGAAGGATGGGAGGAAGGACAGGAGGATCAGGACTGGACGGAACCAGCGAAAGAGGAGTAGAGGGACCAGCAGGTTTGGGAGGAGGCGGGAGAGGGAGGCTGGGAGGGAATACAGGAGACACAGAAGATTCAGGGCTGGGCGGAACCAGCGGAGACACAGAAAAATCATGGCTGGGCGGAACCAGCGGAGACACAGAAGATTCAGAGCTGGGCGGAACCAGCGGAGACACAGAAGATTCAGAGCTGGGCGGAACCAGCGGAGACACAGAAGATTCAGAGCTGGGCGGAACCAGCGGAGACACAGAAGATTCAGAGCTGGGCGGAACCAGCGGAGACACAGAAGATTCAGAGCTGGGCGGAACCAGCGGAGACACAGGAAACTCAGGGCTGGGCGGAACCAGCGGAGAAACAGAAAACTCAGGGCTGGGCGGAACCAGCGGAGAAACAGAAAACTCAGGGCTGGGCGGAACCAGCGGAAATGGAGCAGAGGAAATGACTGGAGGAGGTAGGAGTGGGAGACTGAGAGGGTATACAGGGGAATCAGGGCTGGACGGAACCAGCGGGGAAACAGGAATATTAGGGATTACCTCCGTAGACCAGTCCATCAGATCCAGAACTTGCTCCATATGACTTTCAGAGACTGCATATAGCTCACCCTCAGTCGCAGGAGTGTGGGCAGGGCTTTCCTCCACGCCCTCGATCTCCACGAGGACTCCCACGATGCACAGTGTTGCCGGCTCACACACCTGGTCAGTCGCGCTCTCGAGATCCGGCTCCCTGTCAGTGGATGGCTCGGACTCTGCGGCTGCGGTGGGCTCTGGCTCCGTGCGGCGTGATGGTGGCTGGCTGGCCTCTGGGTCGGGAGTGGGACTGGCGAGATCCTCTATGGGGCAGATGGTGAAAGATGAGCCATTTCTCGCCAGAGTCCACTCCACGAATGCGGCGAAATCCTCTCGAGGACCATCTTCGGACGACAACGCTCTGCATTTGGAATTCAGGCTGGTGTTGTAGAAGGTGCAGAGCGCGCCGTCCGGGTAGCTGGTGGCATTAGCTAATAGGAAAAACTGTCTGGTATGGTCCTCGAGAGAACGTCCTTCCTGCTTCAGCAGGAGGATGAGGAATTCGGGACGATAGAGGGGATCCATAGAACACTACGAAACAAAAAGACTTTGAAAACACAAAAACAAAACGGAGGAAAAAAAACACGCAGTTTTCTATTTTCTTCTTTAGGTCGGGTCTTCTGTCACGGTTTTACGCTGCCTGAAGGAAAACGGAGTCGAGGATAAACGGAATAAGGTTTTTAATATATCCAACACAGGGGATATCCAACATGGAGCACAGAGGTAGACACACGTAAGTAGCAAGTGGTCACAAGTGAGGACAAGTGAGCACAAGTGAGGACCCGACAAAACAGAACTGAAAGGACAAGGCTTAAGTACAAAGGATAATGGGGAAACACAGGTGGATGGAATAACTAAATTAACAGGGACATGGAACACATGAGGAATAGAATTGACACACCTGGGAACTAATCAAACTAAACACGGAAGACAGAAACTGGGTCACTGGGGCAAAAACACTAAATGAGTCCAGGTGTGTGACAATACCCAAGCGACTTAAGACTGGTTTTGTGGTCCAGTGTCATATTTGTGATGAAGAATACATAATTTTATGGGATCTTCCCACCAAAATTACCCCTGTTTTGATGAACATCCATATTGTTGCCTTGTTTCATTTTTGAAAAAATACAGATTTGATGCTGTACTTCAACCTCTCATTGATAAAGTCATGGTTTTAGAAACTTGCTGCTTTAGAAATACAACTGCTCTTTCTGATGCCCCTTTAAGTGGCACCATTTTGCAGGTAACAGGGGACAACTTGGCTCTTCATTGACTATTAGGATTTGTAGAGTCCTTCGGTGAATCATACTGTTGTCAATTTTGTCTAACTGTGAAAAGTGACTTTCAAACTTTTTTCACTGAAAATGACCCAAATTTGATTTTCTTGTTTCAAAAGATTTACATGTAGTTCATTTGTAAGGATTTACTTAAAAATTGCTGGCTTAATACACCTCTGAGAACTACTGTATGCAGTTGACATAATGCATGATATACAGTGAGGTGCGGTATAGTATGAACTGCAGCTTGTTTACCAGCACTTGGTTAAACATTTGTAGTCTGTTAAAGAGTTAAGTGGAAGAGTTCAAAGTTTTAATCTATTAGCAATAAATACACTCATAAGCACTCATATGAAGTTCTACATATGCACATATCTGTACTCTGTACTGTACTCTGAAACATTTTCCAATGTTTTTTTTTTTTGTTTGTTTTTTTCTCTGAAAAATATTTGAGCGCATAAGAGAAAGCACATATAATTGGTAGTGTGTTTACTTTTTTGACACTGATCCTGGAACTGTTTACTTAGGAAGGTCTTGCTTATGAAAGTTAAGTGATTAGTTTGTTAGCTTTGTGTTTGGCCTTCTTATTGCTCTAACATATTGAAGTCTACACCTCAAGGTGAATTCTAGAATAAATGTAATTTAAAGCAACTGGCATTGTGGAATGCTGAAGAAAAAATGAGAAGAATGGACTGTATTTGCAGGTTCACTGACAGCTTGAAACATTTCAAAACCTCAGAGTTTAGTGAAGGTTATAACTAAATAAATGGGCCCATTATGATGACTGATGTTGTTTACCTTATTTCATGACCAGGTTGAATATAAAATGTGTCAATGTTGTTGGCTGGGTCTTGTAAGGACCTTTAGCCTATTTTTAAGCTTTGCTTTGAAGATATTACTCATTTTAAATCCACATAAATGTGCTTAAATGGTTTAATCATCTTTGATTTGAATGTATGTATAAAGACTTAGAAAAGTTCTTGCACATTACGTATATGTTCCTTAAATGTTTAGTTTTTTGTTTTTGTCCTATTTTAGCTCCTGGACACTTGAAAGTAATTCAGTATGTCAACCCGTCTCTCTCCCTCACACACTTTGGTTGTCTTACTTTATCTGTCTTTCTGCATCTGACTGTGAGACATCTGTCCTTTGCTCTGTCTGTCAGTGTAAGCAGGTGCCTTTCTGACTCCTCACCTGTGTGCTTCTATGTTATGTTCAAAGCTTCACACTCACACACATACACACAGATGGAAAGTGGTGAAGGAAAGGGTGATGAGTTGGTAGTTCTCTGAAAAGAGTACTGGATGTTGAATAAAATAAGGTCCAGTTGACAATAGAACTTTCCGGCTGTAAATAAATTGATATTTGAAGCTAATTATAGGATGAATTAATTTCAGTTGGCTATAGTGTCAGTCTTGTACAGCCTCACTTAACGGCAGGATGTGAATACTAGTGAAAGAATCTGGAGGATGCATTGGAAATAAAAACCATGAAGTGGTCGCTGCATGGCACAAAGAATGGCACAATTCATCTCAGTCCAAAATGATTTTATTGCATTACAATTATAAGCAAATTGACAGTAATTTATTTTTACAGCTCCTAAAAAAGAATTAAACATTTAAAAAAAAAAAAAAAAAAATCTTCTGTGAAAGAACTGGATGCTCATTATTAAAAATATGCATAAAATGATACTAACTCTGAACATTTCCTATTAAATTATTTATAAAGTATCTGTATGCACACACAAACACACACACACATACACGCACACAAATATCTAAAAATGAATTTGCATCGTGCACAAGCACATGAACTCATAGAGGACATCCTCCAACCAACCAATCAAAATTTGAATGTGCAAAGTCTGAACTACTGAGGATGCAAGACCAAAATTTGCGTACTTTGTATTGAGAAATGCAACAGACCTACGTCACCAGACTTTTTGCATAATGTTCACGGTACTTAAAGACTGTGGTGAAAACGCAGAAAGCAACAGGTCTGGGGGGAAATTGTTCATGGGGAAAAAAGTTCCTGGTACAATTATTACGGGTAATTTTGGTGAAAACATGGCATAACAATGTCTCATTAGAAATGGTGCTTAGATTCTCAGAAAAATGTGAGGTCACATTGCTCAAGCCCCGCCCTGAGTGAGTCATATACATGATAATCAAAACCAAACTGATGTTTTTAGGCTGAGTATTTGAGGTATGAGCTGTAACAGCACAACCCTATTCTAGAAAAGGGGGTGTGGGGGAGCAGCTCATTTGCATTTAAAGATACAGGCAGAAAGTGTGTTTCTGCTTCCACTCAAAACAGACATTTTCAAAATGATATATGATCTGTTGTGTATTTTGATATGAAACTTCACAGACACATTCTGGGGACATCCTGAGACTTATATCATATCTTGTAAAAAAAAAAAAAAAAGAAAGAAAGGGGGGCATAATAGATTAACTTTAATAATTATTTTAAGAAAATGTTTAAAATGAATTAATTTCAATCATGTAATTATTTAAAAAAAAAATATGCATATAATTATATTAATGCACATCGTGGCAGCCTTTTTTCTCCTTTTTTTTTTTTTTTTTTTTTTTTGATTGGTTGGTTGGTTGGTAGATGAAGGCAAAAAAGTTTGCCATTTCTCATGTCAGTTTCTGTCTTTATAAATCTGATTTGTTGCTCACTTTGGACGTGGGATATTAAGGATCAAATCAGTTTGAGTGTGCTATTTATACGTTTCTAAAGGTCCCACATTTGAAGTGGCATGAAGGTGAGAAAACAAAGACAGAATTAAAAAAAATTGTGTGAACTATTAATTTAATAAGCATTTAATGGACCAAAAACATAGTTGTTAAGACCTTACGGAATGGCGCAGAATATTAAACTGCAGTAAACTTGCCAGCTCCGGCCCATAGCAATAAACTGTCTGCTCTCTTTAGCCAGCTAGCATATATCTGCTAGAATTCCCTTTCATCTCTGCATCTCCTCTCTCTCTCTCTCTCTCTCGCTCTCTCTCTCTCTCTCTCTCTCTCTCGCTCTCTCTCTCGAAACGCAATTTCATAGAAGTATGAGATATTGATTCCATAAGCAATGTGCTTGTGTCCAAGCTGTTACATTAGCTGTAACCCCAATCAGGAGCATGAACGTGTGGGGTTCAGGCATAAATCTCTCTTTTTCACTCTCTCTCCCTCTCCAATCCCTGGAAAAGACCCTTTCATTGTGATGTATTAAAGCCAAGCAGGTCTAAATATCCTCCGACAGGGCTCCAAACACAAATCAAAGTGCTGGGCAAGAGCAATATTTAAAACCATAGGCTTCATCTCCATTGAGGGAAATCCCGCAGTGTTAGAGAGGAAAAAAATCAAATGCCTCCCTTGTCACTTCCTGCACAAATTAAATAAAGCACTGTTTAGTGGAGCAAAGAGCTGCATAGGTCTGACTTAGAAACACAGAGTGGTTGCGATGGGAGGGAAGCGGTTGCGGGCAGTTGACTTTAGATCTTATAGCTCATCTGAATGTGACAGGTCTTGGCAAAATATAGAATCGAAGAATTGTCTCTGTTTTCATTCATGAGCTGGATTTTGAATTGAATTGGCCACACGCTCCACAGAATGTGGAATTGGAATTGACAGAAAGAGGTATTGTCTGAATTATTATTCAAATCTCTAAGGTCATGTGTTAAAAAACCTTAAAAAGGCTTCATGTTCAGCTTGTAAATTAGCACAATCTGGGAAATAAAGTGTTCTTAAATTATGGTCTATTCAATAAAAGATAATGTATTAATTAAAATTAAATATTACTGAAATGAATAATAAATGCTGGGCCAATTACTTATTGAAAATTAATGTACACCATGGAGTTGTACTGCAGCCACAGCATAAAACAGAGGGAATATTTATTTATTTATTTATTTATTTATCTATCTATCTATCTATCTATCTATCTATCTATCTATCTATCTATTTATTTATTTATTTATTTTAATGTATTATTAAAAATGACACTTGTAGCAGTTCAGTCAGGACCATTCAGGCAGTATAGGAAACAATTTATTGAACGTTTGGTTTGGCGTTATGGTTCCATATGGGGTTCAGCAAAACTATGAGCTTATATAAATATCAGCTGCCAATAATAACCACCCGGAACCATCAGCATAACATCAAGATAATGAAATCGGGACTGCTTGGCAAACTTGTCTTGTTGCAGCAATCTGAAACGGAAGAAAGAAAAACAACGGACAGCCAAGGTGTAGGACATACTGTAATATACGGAATAAAGTATATTGATATTACGGAGGGAGGGATGGTGGGTTGTGTTTTTAAGAAATGGTAACATACGGTTCAGTGACCACCAGAGATTAGAACTCATTTATTACATACATACATTCTGTTGTGCTGACACATTGGAGTATAAGCAACAGAAACTGCTGTATCATAAAACTGACTCTTAATTCTGATCGTGTTGAAGGAAAATTGATTTGATACTCTGTGGCATTACCTTGAGGATGCGGTAGGTCTGCTCTTAAAAACAAGATTGCATTTATGTGATCCATCACTCCAAATACTCTTCCATCTACTTCTCCTGCCATCTTTCTTGTAGCACTAGCTTTACATTCATTTAGCTTGTGGTTAAAGCACCTCTTACTGAGCTTCAGTGTAGAACAGACACTGAAATATTCCCCCAGACAGGAACATTAAGTACCTCCTTGAGCAGAAAGACCTCATATGTTAAAGATATATTACTGTAAAATTGCATGAATTGGTGCATACTGGTTTAGTTTGACCCTCTGAGGATGTCAAATGTCTTGCATAAGGCAATTTCTTACCTAGAAGTCATACGTCAGGTTACTCATTTGATCTCTGACTGTGAGTTGTTTTTTAATCCTCCATTACTGGCAGCTATAGAAAATTCTGCATGGAGACTCTCTCTTGTTATGAGTGGATGAGTCAAAATGTCTGGGGGAATGTGACTTTGCCACACAGCGTTGTGTCATTAGTGTGACCTGTCATGTTTTTTTGCAGTTTGCTCATTAAAAGTCTCTGTTGCTTTCTCCGATGCCGGATCAGCTGGAACTTAATCAGTGATTCTTTATGCAGGCTTTTTTTTTTTTTTTTTTTTTTTTTAATACGCTACTGAATAATTAGGAGAAATGAGCACTAGGGAAGTTCTTAGAATGGGAAATCCTCATTAGTCTTTTTAAGTGTTGAGACATAACATTTTTTAGACAAGGTGTTAAAAAATAGACTTAAAGTCTGGTCGCCCTCAAGTTTTTTGAGGGTTTTTCAGATAATGGGGAGATTTAGGAATGGATGGAGGTCTACATAATCAAATGTTCACTGGCAACACTTGAATATCCTGAAGACAATAAATAAAATCTAATAAGAATAATTTTTATACTGTTACTCTAATACTGAAGCTGCTGTATCTTATATTCTATGTGGAATAGTTGGCTTATCTGACTGGTTTGTAATTACAGTATTGATCAGAGTCCACAAGAAGGAGCAGAGTCTCTTGGCACTAATGCCCCTGTTCTGGGGGAGGGGGGAGGGGGGACTAAGCTAAGTGTGTATTGGCTATAGAGTTTTTTTTTTTTTTGCAAGGTTAATGGAACATTAATTATCATCTGATTCATTTAATTTAAGTAGCCACAGTTTATAAGTGGAAAATTATCGAATTAAGCGAATGTTTGATGACTTGTAAAAAAAAAAAAAAAAAAAAGATGCTTTATCATAAAAACTTTTTTCACGTCTGGGATTTTAAAAATGAAAAAGAAAAGGAAATGTAGCTGATGACAAAGCAATAAGAAAAAAAAAACCATTATGTAACACCTTAATTATATTAACTATCACTTTTGATCAATTTAACGTCATTGCTGAAAGTATACAAAAGTAGAAATGTTTAGTTCACACTAATACATATGTTGAGGGGATGAATCTAAATTGAACATTCTGTCATTATTTACTCAGCCTAAAGTTGTTCCAAACTTGTATGAATTGTTTTTTTCGACCAAACAGATTCTGGTTCCCATTGACTATTTTTTTGTTTTTGTTTTTGTTTTTTTGTACCATGCTATGGTAGTGATTGGGAGCCAGGTTAGCAACCGTTTAGCTGATTCCCACATTCTTCAAAATATATTTTTTTATGTTCAACAAAAGAAAACTGCTCATACAGTTTTGGAAGAAGTAAATGATAACTGAATTTTTTATTTTTTGGGTTAACTGTCCCTTTAAAAGGAAAACGCAACCGTCTTTCCATATTCCACTATGTTGTTCCCTCAACTTAAACGAGTTGATATGTTCCTCTCCAGTCTCAGTGTGTGTACTCAGTCACTAGCGTGTGGCACCACTATGCTGGCGTTTAGCTTAGCACCATTCATTCCTTGGGATCCAAACAGGGATGAATTTAGAAAGCTACCAAACACTTCCATGTTTTCCCTATTTAAAGACAGTTACACGACTAGTTACACGAGTATGATGACAAAAAATAAACGTTGCGATTTCCTAAGCAAATAAAAATTATAGCTACAATATATGGCGGAAGAGCACTTCGCAGCACTTCGACCTCGGCGCACTAATATCATCACTCCTGATGGTGGTTGTATTGATGGAAGTTAGAGGGAGAGGGGGAGGGGAAGTTTTAAGGAGTTTGGATCCCAAGGAATGAATGGTGCTATGCTAAAAGCTTGCATAGTGGCACCATGTGCTACAGCGATTGAGTGCATGCACTGAGATGGGAGAGGTACATATCAACTCATCTAAGTTGAGGGAAGAACATGGAGGAATATGGAAAAACAGTGGTGTGTTCCTTTAAGAATGGCCCAACAAAGCACAGATGAAAATGTAATATCATTGAAGATGAAGGAAAATTGGGATCTGAATCAAGAGTTGGAACGATATTCATACAGTTTAAGACACTATTTAATATATGTAGCAGAAATGTGTTCTCTTTCTTCTGTTCATTAAACAGTTTTTCAGTCATTCGTTTAAATCATAGAAAAGTGAGAGAGGTAAAGAGGGAGAGATGGAAGAAATCAATAAACTAATTTCAAAGTTTTGAGAAAGTACAAACTTTCAAGCAGCCAAACCAACGGCCATTTACTCTGCTAAATTGTTCTCTGTATTTGACGTAACTGCACCAGAGGTCTGAGTTGGGACTGACAGGTGCTTTAAGACTTCTGTCAACTGATGTCAACTGCTAACGGCTTAATTGTTGACCTGGTTGAGTCAGAAAGTTGGAGCTACTTTGTTTTACATCTAAACGTCTTATACTTGCTGTTCATGGATTTCTTTTATTTTGCTTAGACTTTATAATGAAGTCTCAAAGGATCAGACTATGCTAAACAAACAGTTATTTTACAGGGAGCTGGGTGTAACAAAATATAAGCTGAGTCTTCAGGATTAGAATTGAATTTGTCAGTGTGCTGTTTGTAGAAGGAGAAAGCAAACACATTTTACAGAATGTGACTTATATTAATAATAAAATAAATTTTTAAATTAACGAATTATAAATTATTTCTTTAGTCTTAACATTCTTTACATTGACGTCCATGAAAGTATATTAAATTTAAGGACAAGCCACAATCAGTAAACATGCTGTAGACAATATTTACATGGAACATAGACATTGCATAGGTAGGGAAAAAGAAACTAATTCTGATTAACTAGATATAGTATCGCATACATATTTGTCCATACACATATCCAGAAAATATACAGCAGTGTTAAGTATTGCCACTGTGTAGGCTGTTCCATTTATCCAATATCATTTTTTTTTAAGTGGTTTTATTTTATTTTATTTTATTTAAAAAGAAGTACTTAACACAAAATGGCTGGACAACTCTGGTAAATACTAAGATAAGACACTAATCTAGGGAAGAAACTGTTCTTATTTCTGATTATTTCTGGCTTTATTGTCCTGAGTCACTGTTTGGAGGGTAGTACTTTGAAGAGTTGATGAGCAGGAGGTGAGGAATCAATGACTACATTTCAAAGCCTACTTTTTTGACCGCGACCCACAAAGCACCTAAGTGAGCAGCAGTCTGATTGCAAAACACAACTGGATTGAATTTATTCAGTTGCGATAGGACTCTTAGACAAGCTACTTCCCCTTCACTTGGAATCATGAAAAAAAATATATGTTTTTTTTTTGGGGGGGGGGGGGTGAGTAGCCCACATACAGTAATTTCTTGTCTTCTCTAGGCACTCTTCTCATCCTGTCTGTAGATTCATTGTTGCTTACACCAATCATGTCAATCACACCAAAGCATCATCTGTAAACTTCTGTAGAAATCTGTAGGAAGATCTGAGAATGCAAAGGTCTGTCTGTCACTCTAATATCATGAGTCAGAGTGGCTGAAGTATGAAACCATGGCCTATTTGCCCTGTTAGCAAATTGTACAAGGTCCAGTAGGGAGTCAATTATGGTATGAGTTGGTTAGTGCAAGTGGCTCAGATGTTTTCATGACACCAAAAGTCAAGGAGAGTTATATTTTGTTTTTGTATCTTTGGTGATGGAAACAGGCTGGAATTGAAGCCCAGGACTTTTGAATTGTTGTGAGCTGATCAGCACAGAGCTCCAGGGAGAAATGGAGGGACAGTGTCTGGACTGGTTGTGTTTTTGGTTGTTTGGCCTCTGAGGAAGCTTCCGCATTGAACATTAGTGAGGTTTGGGATCCTGCAGGACTGTTATAATGGTGGAGGATACTCATGTTTGATTGATGTGGGTGGTATAGGGTTGGAGGAGACTTTCAAATCTGCCCTTGTTAGGGCCATGGAATGCTAGGTTGTATGCCAGTTGGAGAGAAATCTCATATTTTTGCAGTTGGAACAATCCTGCAGGCATTTCTACACTGAGCATGGGTCATTGGCTGAAAACGTCATCCGGCTTTGGATAGTAACCCTGAATTGGCAGCTCTGACTTCTCTCACTAGTTTGTTCTTGGCTGCCTTGTAGAGGTTTTTATGCCCACATCTCTAGGTCTTTGTTTTTGCCAGCAAAGCTTTTCCATTGTAAATCAAGGCTTGTTGTGTTTGGCGTTGGAAGAAGCCAATCAGTACCAGCACATTGTTTAGAGTTGTCTCATGTAGACGAGTCTCAATAAAACAAAGGGCAATTGAAAACTTGTTATGTATGTTTGAAAGGCACAAGAGCACTAGTGGTCCCTCTTTATTACCCATCCTACTTTATTTCAAGCCTAGAAATAAAACCGTCGCAATATTTCAAGATACCTAATAAATCTCATGGTGAGGAAAATGCCGTAATCTGGTGGTACCATGTTCCTGGTTTGCAAAAGATTCTTCTTGGAAAGTCATTAGACATTGAATTAGTTTTAGAATTTAAAAATCAACATTAGTTCATTAAAATGAACTTCATCAACCCAACCTTACTATCTAAGCCTATAAAACTTTTTGACATTTCAAATAATAGTTTGTGAAGCCAACATTCAAACTTTGTCTCGACAGACGTTTCTGGTTAGAAAAGCTCTTTATTATTTGTTTTGTTTTGTTTTGTTTTGTTTCCAGGGCATTTAAATTTGAATCACAATGCTGCAGATTGTTTCCTCAATTTAAACAAACTTTAATTAAAATATTGAAATCAAATCAGAAATGTAAACGTATATATATTTTTTTTTTATAATTTAGTTGAAAACTTGGAGTGTCTGGGGTTTTTTAGAACACTTGAAAATGCGTATGCACTTCATTCTCTTTGCGCTCTCCATTGTATTCTATCATCGTTCTTCTCTATCAATAATCACTATTTTGACCTTTTCAGTCCATCACTTGTCTGTAACCTTATTAGCAACCTTTGTGGACCTTTATTTGAGAGCATGTGCTAAAAAGGTGGAACTAATCAGATCTCTGAGCTGACAGTGGACCGGCAGCAATCAAGCGTAATGGAACAAGCCTGTGAATCAATAGCGCTAGCAGTGATCATGGACTGACAAAGGTTGTTTAGAAGTAGGTTTGTGCTAATTGAAATCATTGAGTATTCTGATGACCGTTCTTTGCCTAGATCCCATGGAGGATTCTAAATGTTTGGTGAAGATTATTGGAATGGGCGCGCAAATTGATGTGGCTGTATCTCTTTTTTGCTGATTCACAATTTAGAAAGCTAATCTGCTTGATGAGTATTAAATAACTTGGATCGATAGGAGCGGTAATACAGATTTAATGGTTATTTCTGTACACCCATGAAGGTTTGTCAATATACTGTTAAACACCCCATCTGACATCAGGACTCTTCACTAGTGAGGAATTTAGCGAGAGAGCACATGTCTGTGACTAAGTGAGTAAGGTTGTTGAGTCTGAAGACAGGTTTAGTCTGTTTCTGTCCATCGGTTTCACATTAATATTTCCAATTACGTATCTTTGAAAACATGACATATATTCTGAATGTCACATATTGATTTTTAACAATGGCTATTATTGTTTGTAACCTATTAATTAGTGGTGCTCATTAATATTTAGGGACTGAGCCATATTGACTGACTTAGAGGTAAGAACTAGGCAGTAAGCAATGTTGCAGCTACTCAGAAACCCACAGAGAAAAAAAAAGAGCTATCCAGTAATGTCAGAATTTTAACCAATAAAAATAAAATGATATTTATTATGATATGATGGCTGAAATATAAGATAGAATGAGTTATTAAATAAATGTATAATTGTATAATATAATTAATAATAAGTGATCTATTAAATAAAAAAATAAAAATAAAAAAAATAAAAAACTTTTTGGTAACAGTTTACAAGGTTCCATTATTTGGTGTTGGTTACATTTACTGCAGCATATATTAACCTTTGTAATCCTTAGTTAATAAAATACAACTTTTCATTGTTATTTCATTGAATGATATTATTAATAAACCTGTATGACTTGCTTTTTTGTGCCAAACATAAAATCATATATTTTGAAGAATGTTGGTAATCAAACCATTTTTGTGACCAGTGACTTTATACAGTATGACACGAGGGTGAGTAATCAATGACAGAATTAAATAAATTTTAATACATTTTTGCAAGTTCTATCCCTTTAACAAAAGTAAAGTTAAAATCTCTTGTGCAGTGACTATAGACTCAAAATACAACACTGTGCATGTCACGTTGCTGAAGTCTCACCCCTGGTTCACTCTGTCCTGTTGGCTGTGGCAACTCCCAATGTAAATTTCATCAAAAGTTTAAAGATGTGTCAAACGGGAATAAAATGACAAAAGCAAGGTCAAAAAGTGACATGTTAGTGATTAGATTTGAGCAGATTCCCTCACAGCACTCCGAGTGCTGTTCTCTAAGCTCCGAGCCTCCATTGGGAGACGACTCTGAAATGTCTACAGTCAAGGGGGCTATTAGTGAGATTGTATGGAATGCAGTGTTTGATTTAATTAATCTATTGGGAGAAATCCCCATGCAGATTTACTTACATCTGTTTGCCTAACATTACTTCAATGATCCTCTGTGCATACCTAAATAAACGCATAAACATTCATGCAGACGTGGTCGCCAGTGTCCTGCTGATATTATGAATACTATGATGAGATCGTTTTGATATACATTTTGCTGGGACTCACATATTAATAATGCTTGTGCTTTTCTCGGGTTTGGTGGTGGGCGATCAAATCAAGAGGCAGCTGTCAGTGATTCTGGGAGTTTTGTGAAAGTGACATTTGGCTTGGCTGAAAGGTCCTTGAAATGCAAAGTAGGGTGATTAGAAAAAAATAACCCGGTATGCCTTATCAAAGCACAGGCTGGTCCTGCCGTTCGGCTCATTTGGAATCCTCTGTATTTGTCCAGTGCTTTGATACATGCGTGTACACACTCTCTTATCCCTCGGCTTAAGTCTTCAATTGACACAGACAAGGACACTGTGACAATTTAAGGCTGGATCTCTATCCTCGCAGCTTGCGTTTTCATCCTGACCTATTCCAGCACATCTGCAGGATTTAAGCTCCAGGCTCAGTTAATCAAGCTGTTAGATGTGATTGAATGGGTCCAAGTGAAAATTGTGATTTTACGGAAAAAGTGACAAAAGCACCCAACTACTACAATGTTCGAGGAACATTGTTTAGTAAAGTTTTTATTAGAGTAAATGTACAGGATTCCTTTAATATCTTTATATTGATCAAGTCGAGCTTTAGCTAATTAAAGGCCCCTATCACAACTGGCCCTATCTGTGTTCTAGTGTTTCAGGATCTGCTGATGTCGATTCCCAGGCTCTTGTACTTGATGAGCTTGTTGTTCTCTTTCTCCAATACATTGTGGTCCACTGGTATCATGACGTCAATGATCAGACACATTGTGGCCATTGATGCCCAGGTGGTTTTCACTGATGGTCAAGTCGGTAAACACACCTCTGTGTCACATGATGGTACAGTCATTGGTGTTCACTACTGGTTGTGTGAGATCCTCATTCTACTTGTCGGAATTTCAACACGTCTGCTTGCAACCTTGTCGCTCCTTGTAGGAAAGGCTCCTGGTGTTAAGTGCTTGATCCTGGTCAACAGTGATCAGGTTCTCCATTTCACGAGTTCACACTTACATATAATTAGCTGAAGTATTACAATGCACATTTGGCATGCTGTCCGAGGAAGGGGCTCCGAGCTCGGGAATGGCCCAAACCTAGAGAACCCCCCCCCCCACCCCGTCTATATAAAGTGTAAAATGAACTCTAGTGGAGGAGATGGGGTGGAGGGGGGATGCTGATAGACCATCAATGGAGACAGGTAGGCTAATTCAGCTGTATTTATACCCTAAGGTTGATTATCTTCACAGGTTCCACCTGTGCTAATTAGGCTAAGTATCTGACGTGCTCCCCCCGAAACTTGTTATGAAACTACATTTCTCCCTTCAGGCCAGAGCTTCTCAACATTATTATTAGTAGTAGTAGTAGTAGTAGCATAGTCTGTGGAAAAACATTCATCACATTTTGGAAAATGTTTGTTTTTAAATGTATAAAATATAATACAGTTTATTCCTTAAAACACATTTTCATTGTTTTGAAAGGTGTTTTTTTTTTTTTTTTTTTTTTTTTTTTGCTACATTGGGAAGTGTACAGTAAAATATGTATTAACAATTCGTATTATTGTTATTATTATTATATATATTTTAAACAGTCATTCAAACATAACCTTTAAAACATTTTGGATTGTTTTATTATTATTATTATTATTATTATTATTATTATTATTATTATTATTATTATTATTATTATTATTATTATTATTATTATTATTAAAACATATAAAAGCATTTATAAATTTACAAATTTTCTAAACATGTCAAATGTTTAGAAATATATATAGTGCCAAAAGTTTGGAGACACCTTCTCATTCAACGAGTTTTCTTTTTTCATGACTATGACAAAATTGTAGATTCACACTGAAGGCATAAAAACTATGAATTAACACATGTGGAATTGAATTAGAAGGTGTGTCCAAACTTTTGGTCTGTAATGTATGTGTATATATATATATATATATATATATATATATATATATATATATATATATATATATATATATATATATATATATATATATATAAATTGATACACGTTTTTGTACTAATAATTTTTTTTAACACTGTTAGTCATACTGTACAGCAAAGGATTTATCAACATAAAACCCTAAAACTGAATCACGCCTCACTTATAAAATGCTGGCAGCAGCAATGAGATAACACCAATAGTTTCCCCAAGTGATACAGTTCATAACTGTAGGATGTTCATGCTTCCAAATGACACAGCAACTGTATTGAGCGTGCTCTTACAGGTGTGTGTTGCTTGGCCTTCTGCATCTTCAAACACAGCTCACACAATCAGAACTGAGAATTATCTGCTTTATTATAACGTGTTTTGAAGGTTTTTTGGAAGCAATATATCTTTCAATAATATCCTATGTATCCTTGGAAAGTTATTTGCTGTGTAAATGATAGTGTACAGTAGTCACAGAGGGCATGTCTCCACTGAGAACAGAACAGCTGGAGACTGCTGCCTCGCTGAGTTGTCTGCATGACTTCCCTTTTGAGGTTAATATGAATCTTGCTCTGGGTTATGCTGATATTAATGCAGGACGAAGCTTTGGCCCTTATGTAGGTTGTTTGACCTTAAGGATGATCATATGTTTTATATTTCCAGAAATATTACAGAAAAAGTTAAAATTATGAGATAAGAAAAAAAAATGTGAATAAAATGTAACCAATTGTGCCTCTGTAACAAGATATATTTTTAATTTTACACCAGTTCAGTTTTTGATTTTACTTGAAGAATATCAGTCCTTTAGAATACTACGATAATGTCTATTGGACTTCTTATTTTTTCATTAATTTTCTTTGTTACCACAAACTGTTTTTTTACCTAGAAAGCATAAAGTGCTTAATGAAGATACATCAGGCAGAGAAAACGAGAAAAGTAACTTTAGTAATAGTATGCGATGAAGGTCAGAATGAATAGAAACGTTTTAAAATATATATATAGAGAGAGAGAGAGAGAGAGAGAGAGAGAGCATTGGGTTCAGATTTTCTCAAAGGACCTTTCAATTGCTCTCTCAAATTTTAACAGAGGTTGAGTAAGAAAAACACAGATGTGCTCGATACTAAAGAGATCTCATTTGTGATTTTTCTTTCCCATCTTTCAAAGAGTCCATGAAGCTGTATGAACCTCATAGAGCGATAGAACCGAACTGTCAGTATGAAAACTGTCACATTGTTGAATGATGTCAGGCAGAGATAAGTAGCATGAGATTTGCGACGCCTTGCAGACTCGATTTTCGGCAGCTGAGACGCTATTAAGTTGTTATCCATTTTGCCAAAGAAAAATGCCAGAGTGGCACCCAGCCATCCTTCAAAGCAGCTTTTTCCACTTTGTTTTCCTCTCTCACTTCCATTTCAGAGAATATCACAATTACCAAACCCCCATCAGCAACCCAAAATGATTCAGGCAGCAAGGGAAAAACTGAGCCAGGAAGGCTTGATTTAGCTTGGAAAACAGTAGGCCTGAGATTGGGTGGCAGTGACATTGCCCTCAGGGTAAAAATCTGTCTCATACAGCCTTTCCCTGATGCTCCTTTCCTGGAAATCTAGACACAATGGTCCTAGTTGAGAACATCAGATGGTTATGAACCTCAGTCTGCTATTGCATTTCATCTGGTCCACGAGTGGAAAGTGAAATAAAGCTTGATCGATTGCAATACATGCCTGCAGCTAGACAAATATTTGTTTTTGTTTGCATATCAAATTATGTGATGTAAGTATGAGTGAGTGTGTTTGTATCCAAGTGCTGTGGTTACAAGCATCGTATAGCAGATTTTAAAAAGCATAATAAACTACGCGTCCCTCCCTTAGGCATCGCCTATGTAGACTAGACGTTTATTTTTGCAAAACCTAGTAAACAAATCTGGTGATGAACCCAACGTCCTTTTCATGCACATATTCTATCTTTAATTTATTTTGAGCATAAAATTAAGAAACATGCACGCTGCCGTTCAAAGGTTTGGCATCAGATTCTTTTTTTATGTTTTTAAGATTAAATTTTTTATGCTCATCAAGGCTGCATTTATCTGTCCAAAAATACAGCGTGAAAAAAACAGTAATATTGTAATATTATTGCATTTTAATGAATGCTTTTATATTTAAATATACCTTAAAATATAATTTGTTCTTGTGATGCCAACCTGAATTTTCAACATCCATTGCTCCAGTCTTCACATAATCATTCAGAAATCATTATAATATGATGATTTATTATTAGTGTTGAAAACTGCTTTTTTCTTTTTTTCTTTTTCATGGAACCTATGATACTTTTTTCAGGATTGTTTGATGAATAACAATTTAAAAGGAAAAGCATTTCAACACATTCTGTTACACCAAATACACAAAATAATTAATCTGTAAAATAGCATTATATGGCCCCTTTAATAAAACAGGCTACTTACTAGTTTCCCTTATGTGCATTTTTTGTCTGTACTATATATTGTTGTATACTGGGTTTACAGCAAAATAAGCTTTGTAAATAGATTACAGCCACTGCGCCTTTCTCCCTTTTGTGCAAACACAAATTCTACAAAAATAAGTCTCAGTCCACCCTGCCATTGCTGACTAGTCCATTCAGTTTCAGTTCACATCTGCTATTCATCACCGGATAGATAAGACCAGGCAGATAGTGCCTGTTCACAGAATCAGCACTGACAAACTGTTTATACTGGTGTGTAAAGCATTTATATTGTGTACAATGTTTAGCTTATGCATTTCTAAATGCATAGATTTTATTTAATGCATCTGTATGAAACCTCTGATGCCTTGTGGACTAAGCATGCTGTAGGGTTGCCTCCAGGAATTGCTGTTCTTGGAAAGAAGATTACATTATTTATTGTACATAGCATTAAGTTTAGCTTGAAAAAAATAAAATAAATTGAAGAATTGGCATTCCAAAGCAAGAAACCGCTAGTAATGTGTTATTATCTAACAATGAGACACATCTGTTTTAATATGGAGAACGTTCAAATGAGGTGGAATATTACCCTCGGGCTATTATATGTGTTTGCACGTGTACGTATGAGCTGGTCATGTTTCTGAGTGTGTGCTTGTGATGTGTTTGTGTCTGCTCACTGCACAACTTCAAAATGTTCTCGGGAAGCTGATGCAATTATTAATTTATCTCTGAGATTTATATCACAGTGATGTGTAAGCTGGGTGTTTTTGTCTGTTTTGCTTGTGGAATTGGGAATGACTTGTGTTCTGGTGTGAAGAAACTGGTTTTGATCTATCTACACAACAAAGAAGTTCTTGAAACATCTAGACATTTCAATTTTCTGCCACTCTAAGTAAATAATTTAAGAAGAGGTCTATAATACTGGGAAAAAGCTATCCCATAGCATTCCCATTCATTTCAGTTGCTGCTTGTTGTCAGCTGGCACAGGATGACTGGAAGTACATTCAATTTTGAGTATGTGACATTTTTTATATTTTTTACATATTTTGAATGTGCAGGGTTAGGGTTAGGGCTATGTGATTTGAAAGAAAGGACAAGCTAGCTAGATTATTTGATGCTAACTGATACTATAAGATGACAAGCTCTAATTTCATTTTACACAATATTCAAAATGCAGAGAAAAATATGAAATATAAATATCAAATTACTTATACACTTCACATCCAATATTTCCTGAGGCTAATTTCCACTACTTTTTGTAATTGATTTAACTTGGGCGTACCTACAGGAGTAAGGTGGGATAACCTGGGGCTGGACACAGATGCTAGTTAACATGCATTTATTTCAGATGAAGTGTTCTGGCTCTGGTCACTGGTTTCTACTGCACATGGTTTCTGGCTGTCACATGATACTTTTAAGTGCAACGCAAACTGTCTCCTTTGTCTAAAGATGTTTTCTGATGTTTTTGAGTAGCAGTCTCCATGGTTAGCTGTTGGTACTGAATCTCACTTGTCAATTCAGCCTCTGTTGTTATTGAAAAAGACAAACAAATGTTTTTTTGTTTTTTTATGTATATATAAACACCTTTATAACAAGATATATTTGGTGGAAACAAATTTGTAATACGATATGGATGCTTAAAAGATATAACATAGAAAAATATATAAAATATATACTTTTTAGATACTCATAGGCTACTAGAGAACACTGATTAACAATTCGTGCTTTTCAGCGTTCAAGGACGAAACCTCACCAGGCAGACACACAGATCTCTGCCGGACTACTTGCGGATGGTATATTTTTTTGGCCTTGTGAGTAACCTCTGATTCTTTCATCTCTTTAACTCCAGCTGTTTTTCTGTCTTTATCTTGTGCTGAAGGGGAGTCAGTGTGTGTGGGTGTGTTTTCAATGACAGTTCTCCCCAGGGGCTGCTTTTTAATTACAGTACATCATCTGGTGATATAGTTATGTGGGTCTGTTACTGTTAGTACATGTGACAACTCCCAAATCACTGTAGCCACAAATGACAGCTCCTTGAAATATCATGCTTCAGCGAGATTCACAAGTGAATATCTCACATATCTCACCACTTCAGATTATCAAAGATAACAACAATTTGTTTAAACAGTTTCACACGATGATAGACGAGGCTGGACCAAAACCATTCACTGTTTTGTTTTTGTTTGTTTTTTTTGTTTTTTTTGCTAGTAAATTCATTTTGTCACACCAACTATGTCAGTCAGTTTCTAGATGATTTACATTCACAAAACCAGGTCAGATGTAAGTTTGTGCCAAAGAGATGAAAGAAAGCAATTAGACTATTCTCTTCCATCTGAAGAGCAGACTGACACGTATTCTGGCTCCACTGTCAGAAGCCGCAGGGCCTGTGATTAAATGGCTACAGGTCCAAACAATAGGGCTTGATTTTACATGAAACAGCAACAGACTTTGATTGTGCCGTATACTGGACAAAAGGTTGTTTTCTGTGTGTGCCAATCTTTGATGAACGTGAATCAGAAGCAACCGTTTTGATTTAACATTACTGAAATGAGTTCAGAATCTCAGATTCAGATGCTATGAAATATATAATGTGATGAAGTGGACACTGTTGGTGTTTGGTAATGGAGGAGGTTTTGCTTTCTATTGAATGGGGTTGGTTATAACACACCTAATATGTTTTTAAGCAATAATTTGCCAAAAATAATGTTATTCCAAATCTGAATCTCTTTCCTTCTTCCATAGAACACAAAAGGAGAAATGTTGAAGAATGTGCACACTCCATTTTCCACGTGATAAAAAAAATAAATTAAATTAACTTAAATTTATGTATTTAGCAGACACTTTTATCCATAGCGTCTTACAGTGCATTCAGGCTAACATTTTTTTACCTAACATGTGGTCCCTGCGAATTGAACCCACAACCTTTTGATCAATCTGAAACTTTATGTAGCTATGAATCACGGCTGCTGAGTCATTATTATTAATTACAAGTTTGTTTCAGCTGAAAAGTTATGGATTGCCAGTGAGGAACAATAGTCCAGGTTTACCTGAATTACCATTTTGGAGGTTCTAATGAAATGTCTATATACTGTATGTCCTCAGGGTTTCCAGATTAAGAAGATGATCTTGTGCCATTATCATCTGAATTAAATATACATTCACATGCAGAGAAGTAATTCATTTCTCCTTATTTGAGTTACAAAGTCATTGCCATTAAATGTTAAAATCCAAAAAAGGTTTTCAGCATGCAGATACCAGTATTTCCCAACTGGTGGGTCATTAAATATGGCTAAATATGAATAATAAAATAAGTTCATTCATCTGTCATTTGGAAGAAGTTAGTCAATGTAGCCAAATGCCAACACGGACAGGTTGTGTGATGTGCCTTGAAAAAAAAGCAAGTATTTAACATTCTTCAATATCTGTCATGACTCTGCTAAAAATGAAGTTAAACAATAAAAAGGAAGAAATTAAGTCCTCTGAAGCAAGATGTCACCATGTTTTAAACGATAGTGAACATCAGTGATTGCACTACAAACCACATTCAATAAAAAGTCAGACTTCTGGTCTGGTCAAGAACACATCAATAACATTTTGCCATTCCGTTCCACCTTGGCAACTTGACATTTTTTCCTTTCAGAAGCTTTCTTCCTTTTTTTTTATCTTTACTTTTCAGTGTCAGCATGCCTGTGTGTTGTATCTCTGCTGATTGGCAGGAAGTGAGTCTCTGCATTTCATCTGCCTATGACCATGATTGAACCATAACACTGAGAAAAACCCTCTCATTTCATCAAGCAGCATCACCAGCTGGGTGGAAGAGCAATTTGTAAACACTACACTTTAAAGGCTCCTCATGTTCTAGCTTACTGATGGATTGAGGACCTGAAGGACTCAACTTGAGTGTCATGTTAGCCCTTGTCCTTCATCTAATCCCAGGCGGTGAATGTTTCTATCTTTCCTGTGTGATTCATCAAATCTTTTAATATGCATTAAAAAAAAATGTATAAACTTTTTTTTCATCATTTTCAAGGCAAAACAAACACACACAATTCCATTTATGGAAAACAGTCATTATTTTGGCAATTCTGTTTGGTCAGTCATGCTGAAAATGCACACTTCACCTTTAGTTGAAGATATTGTTTTTGAAAATATGGTTTAATTGTAAAGTTTATGTAAATTTATCTTGCTTTATATTCAAAAGTTTGATTCAAAATCTGTAATGTCTCAGTTACGCATGTTAACCCTCATTCCCTGAAGGAGGGAACGGAGACTCCATATCGGTGACTGACGCAAAATTGGATATCGCTTCGATAGACCAATCTACTTCGAGTGTAAACCAAACGAGCCAATGCACATTGGCATGGAATTATTGCATCAAGCTGCCACTGATCACAGCGTGAGTAGGAGAATGCAGCAGGTGCAATGCATACCATGTTTTCGCTGAGGAGGCGAGCCAGAGACCCGGCAGCTCAGCGATGGTACAGCAACCATGGCATGACGGTACAGCAACGGAATGTGGCATGAAAGAGGGCATGAGGGTTACCATACATAACTGAGACGGTTCCCTTTCAGTAGGTCACTCTCAACGCCACGTCGGTGACCGACGCAAAATGAGACCCCTACCAAAGCGCCATGGGTGCTGCCCCTTCCAGTGCCCAAGAGGGTATAGAGGGGTGCCGGTAATGATTTAACCTCCTGTCCCCTCTAAGGAACCAGACGATGAGGTCATGCTTACCCAAAGACTTCCCATTCACGGGGTCATGGTACACAGCAATAGCGGTAACCTGGACTTTGAGGGATGAGGGTAACAGCATTCGCTCCAGCCCTTGCTGCAGGTAGGAAAGCACGACCGCAATCGGGCATCTTCGGAGGTCTTCTCAGTGAGAAGAACACCAATCGACGAACAGATTCCACTTCAAGGCATAAGCGTGTCTCGTAGACGATGCTTTTGCCGAAATGATGGTAACCAGACATGTAGTTTCCAAAGGTCTGGGCGCGGGTGCCACATGGTGCCCCATCTCTGAGTCAGTAGATCCTTCCTCCAAGCCAAGGATGGGCTGTCCCGAGGAGGACTAGTTCGGGGAACCAGGTCCGAGTGGGCCAATATGGCACCATTAGCAAGACTAATTATACCTAAAACTGCCTACATTGCATTCAGGATATTTTTTTAGCAGTTCATGCACACATTAGGAACTGAAACCTTCAATCTTTTGTATAAGCTATAGGGAGGATTTCATTATGATGTTGCATAAATATTTTGTATACCATATAAATAGGATAGTATCAGTGTTCTCCTATTGGTTCTTCTTTAGATGATCGTCCTACCAGCACATTGTATGTAATGTTAGTCTTTTATGATGAAAAACATTTGAATGCATCCTGAATGAGGTAATTAAGACCCCACTTCCACTCTGCCAGCACGTCTCCCAAGAGTCCCCACCAATGTTATGGATGGCAATGTGAGAATCATCACTTGCTGTGCAAACAAAACGCCTTATCGCACCCTTTTTGTAATGACACAGTGATAATTCTCATACCGGACATGATGGAAATCATCTAAACCCCTTCACTCAGCTGGTTTTGTGGCTTTGTGCTTTGAAGGCCCTGTCAGCTATTTTTAGTGCATCTGCAGTATCTTCTCATCACTGGTGTTACGTGTTGGGCAATTACCCCATGCTCTGAAGAGAACAAGGTGGCTCTGAAACGAAAGGCAACTATCTTTTTTTTATTTTTTCACTCCTCTGAGTCATCTGGTAACCAGGGACAATCAAGAGCAAAGACTACAGAGAAAAAAGAGGCAAAAGAGATTTGAGGACAACAGTAGAAAGTGTTCTACTCCATGAACTCACCACTGAAACATCAATGATTAAATTAAACATGAGCTGAAACACAAAGGGGGAGATATTTAGGAGTGAAGATCCTTAGGTACATGACCATAATGAGCACAGATTGAACATTTTAAATCAGATTCATTTCATCTTTAGAGAGCTAACCCGCCAACAGTAAACACAAGTAACACACATATACTATTATACGCTGTAAGCCCTAATGTTGTTTATAAATAAAAACAATTAAGTTGTATTTGAAATGTCACATGCAGGGGTGTGAAGTAACGTATTACAAATACTCACAGTACTATAAGTAGTTTTTATCAGAAATTTTTTTTTTTTTTAGCAGTTTAAAAATTGCTTTTACTTGAGTCAATTTCAGCATCTTCCTCTAATATGTTAAGATACATTTCAGATTTCTCCTGACAAAATTATCTGTATTTGCTAGCAAATCTACATGGCCTGAAATTTAGCGTGAGGTTGCGTGGGTATTGCATACAATGTAAATAGCACCCACACGTCACGTTCATAATGGAGTAAATTCCACTCGCATTTACTTCAGTATATTACTGCACTGCCACGTCTCTCCCTCGCGTGCATCCTGCAGCAGTCACTCAGAAAATTTGGTAGCTTGTTGACTCCTGATGAGTTTGTGTCCTGTTGTGTGCTGTAAAAACAAAATGCATTGGGAACACTCTAAAACACCTGGAAATGTGTAAAACAGCTTAACATGGCTTAATGTCCCGAAATTGGAGGACCAGATTCAGTATGCACCTTATCGATGACCCATTGCGTGGTGTAATAAAACTGCAGCCTGTTAATAAAAAAGTTTTTTTGTTTGATCCATTTTATACAATCCGCCTTCATTTAGCCACTGCCCTCATAACATAAACATAACAATTTGAGTAAATGTAGCTGTGTAAAAGGCAAAAGGGATGATACCCCCTTCTAAAACAATGTGCTTTTACGTTTAAATTATACCATAAATTATCATGTTCGTGATTCTCATTTCTTTATCTCAGAACGCTAAAACTGTCACCATTTTGGAGAGAAATTGACTCTTTTTAATCCCTTTTTAGACCCATCTCATGGTGTGTGATGAACTCTAACACGAGTTTCTAATGGTTTTTTATTCGTTGCATTGTTCTAAACATTAATATTTTATGTGCAACAATAGCATGCCATGGTTCAGTGGCCTCACACCTGATTATAAATGTCTTTTTTTAATCATTATGATTTAAATGATGATGATTGTACAGAGAATAACTCTTTCATCTTTTCATCACTTTTCATCATAATAGTTTTTCAGTGTTGTTTTGGTGTATTTAAAAGAGTTGGCAGTCAAAATAAAACTAATGGTTGATAGCTATTCTTAGACAAACATCAAAAGATTATATGAATTACAGTTTTAACAATGTTTTCTGAATGTGAGCGTAGAGCATTTATTATAATCTACAGCTGAGTACTCACTACTCATGAGTACTTTTAAATAAGCTACTTTTTTCACTTAGTTAAGTAGTTTTCTGGGCAAGTAGACTACATTTTACTCTGCTTACACTAATTTTATTTTTTATTTTTTCGGGAACGTAATGGTACTTTTACTTGAGTATATTCTGTTCTCTTTCCACCATCACAATTTTTGTGAAGTTTTTGAAAGAGGTATTTTATGCTCACCAAGGCCTTTTGTTTTTTTACAATACACAACAAAAAAAAACAGTAAAATTGAAAAAATATATGCAAGTCTTTGCACACTGAGAATAGGCTAAATAAAAATCCAGCCAGTCATGCTAAACTGAAACAAATCCTTGATCAAACTAAGACAGCAATGAACTTCATATCATTGTGTCTTCTGCGCATTATAGCTGGAGGAAATACTAATAAGGCCTTGGACTGGACTAATTGTTGTTAAATGCATGATAAAATCATAGGAATTTATTGGCACATGTAAATAAGAAAAGTTTAAAACAAATTATTAATAAATAAAAATATATGTAGAATTATGTTTTTTTTTTTTGGACCAGCAATGATACTTAATGCACTATTTTGTTTGTGAATCATTCTCTTGTTTCACTCATATTTGATACACATTTTACTCACATTTCACCCATCTATTCCAACCAGAAACCCCCCTGAAACTGAACCGTCGTGGTGATAAACTTCCAATTTTTCAAGCGTATAATAGATGTTGAATTGTTCATTTATGAAGCCATCGGGTCTGTCAAGTCAGCAGTCAAGTGATGATTAAATCGTTCATTTCTGCTGTAATGCCAGTCCTTTTTATGGCATAATGGATTTTGAGAAAGTGATTAGCATTTTCTTCCATCTATGTCTTTCGTCTTTTGTTTATGCCACTTGTCTTTTTTTTTACATTTTAAAGGTCTCCAAGTGATGAATAACACATGAGATACATGGTTCCAGTCTAATAATCCTTCTCAAAAAGGAAAAAGATTAAATAAATAAAGAAGGGGGGCGGGGGGATAAACAGTTTCAGCAATTAGTGGATTAGTGAGATATAGTGTTCCAAGCAGTTCCTGCAATTAGTTTCCAATTAGTGAATCAGACATTGGATTAAAAAATTACAAGTATACAAAGCAGTTTAATTTGATTTGTACTATTGTTAACTTCGAGAAAGACCATGATGTTAAAGGAGTCAGAGTGTTGATGTGTTGATTTTAGTTGGGGGCGATTATAACACATGAACAAGAGCACACATCAAAGTAATAATATTGCTTTAAATATTATTGAACAGTTTTCATTGAATTAGACAGTTTGTCTATTCGGAGCATTTGGAGAAATGTAGCATTTCATCACTTGCTCATCAATGGATCATCTGCAGTGAATGTTTGCCATCAGAATGATAGTCTAATCAGCCCTAAAGTCTAATAGACTCCAGTTCAACAGTTAACATCTTGTGAAGTCATTAAGACGTTTTAGTTTTTAAATCATCATTTCCGACCAAAATACCAATTCTTAATACATAATGATGCTTCCTTCAGTGAAATAGTCCATCGGTTGGTGTGGGTTACAAACATGCAGCTTTCACTTCTCAATATATTAAATAATTGCCTGAGGTTGTGTAGATTAATTGTGTATTATTACAATGTTTTCAACAGCTGTTTGAACTCTCATTCTGGCAGCATCCATTCACTACAGAAATGATCTCCCCCTACTCTGTACTTTTGTTTTTTACTATATATTAGAGCAGTGGTTCCCAACCAGGTTCCTGGAGGCCCCCCAACACTGAAAGTACCATATCACCTTAATCGAACAAACCTGATTCAGATCATCATCTCATTAGTAGAGACTCCAAGACCTGAACTGAGTGTGTTAGACAAAGGAGAGATGCCAAATTTTGTGTTGGGGGCCTCCAGGAACATGGTTGAAAACCACTGAATTAGAGTAACTTATTTCAGCAGAATACCCAGAGTTTCTCACAAGCACTGGAGCAATTTCACTCCAACACAATCATAAAACTGTATCAGCTGCCAAGAAACAACAAGAACAAAATATTCTATCCCATTATTCTGCTGACACTTCCATCCACTTTCTTCCCAGGTGAGTATACAGGCCATTCACATATTTAGCGTCAACACAGATATGAGATGAAGCCTGCAAATTCTGCTGCCAACTCATGAATTGAGAGATAAAATGCATGAGGCTTCAGGTATTATAAATTACTGTGATCTGTTCTCTTCACAGGAGGCTGTAATAGAATAACCCCAGAGACACTTTGCCAAGCTGAGCCATTTAATAGTCTTGGGTCATAGAGCCTGTTTTATGATAAAGCTTGTGTTAGATGCACTGCAACTTGTTAAATTTAATGTTCAAAGTGTAACAAACGAGAGGTCATGCTCCTGTCCAGATCTGCATTGTCAACACGCCTGCGCTCCATGATTTCTAACTGATACAGTCAGATAAAACCCCTCACAATAGTGAATAATTTATAGCTGTGTATTAATTTCATGGTGCAATAAGATGTTGGACTGTGGGTGGGTGAGAAGAATCTATGGGAAAACGTCTCCTGTGCTTAGAGAGATGTGAAAACCCAGGCGCTGACTATGAAAGGCTTGCAGCTCTCACCAGTGTAATTGCTCTGTTTGTCAGCTTGTACTGCAATTTCCTCAGTGCTCTTGTTGCGACCTGTATCTGTGCTATTTATAAAATATCTTGTTAATTCTGACTCAGATAATAAAGCAGCACTGTTGATTTGTTGGTTTCCAGCTTAATTATCCTGAAACTCATGGAAATCAGGTTGATTACCACTTAATATGATGTGCATATTCTTTATGATATCATCAAAAAAGTAAAAATAATAATTGTAATAAATTGGTAAGATTTAAATGCAACTTGTAAAAAATATTTGGTATCTTTGGTTTGCACTCAGTTATTTAATTTATACAGTATATAATACTATAATACTACTAATAAAACTAAAACTGAAATAAAAATAATAATAAAAACTAGAGCCATAATATATAGATAAAATAAGTAAATAAATAAAAATGAAAAAACATAAAAACTAATTTAATAAAGCTTAAACCTTTACAAAAGATCAAATTAAAATGGAAAACAGAAACAAAATATTCAAAATATACACACACAAAAACACAATAGGATCACAATGATACTAAAATAGCACCAAAGACTTTGCTGTTAATTTGTATAGCGCTTTTTACGATACAAATCATTACAAACCAACTTTATTTTTATTTATTTATTAACAGAAATAATTATATAATGCAATCACACTTGTAGCAATATTTGTTAGTTCTATTTGTTGATTTAGGGTTAGCATCATCTGAAGTCCTCTGAGGGGGTCAGCATCATCTCTTCTCAGGTGTTCTGGATCCAGACTGGAGCTTGTGTAAATCCTAGTTACCATGGGATGTAAATCCCAGCAGAAACAGAGAAACAAATAGAGACATCATTAGCGAACATTATCAGGAAGGCTATTCCAGAGTTTGGGAGACAAATGTGAAAAAGCTTTACCTCCTTTAGTTGACTTTGCTATCCTAGGAACTACCGGAAGTCCAGTGTTTTGTGATCTTAGGGAGCGTGATGGATTGTAACGTGGTAGAAGACTAGTTAGGTAGACAGGAGCTAAACCATTTAGGGCCTTATAGGTAAATAATGATAATTTGTAACTGATATGGAACCTAATAGGTAGCCATTGAAGAGACTGTAAAATTGGGGTGATATGATCATATTTTCTTTATCTGGTAAGGTCTCTAGCTTCTGTATTTTGGACTACCTGTAGCTTATTTATTGAAGATGCAGGACAACCACTTAGAAGTGCATTACTATAGTCCAGTCTAGAGGTCATTAATGCATGAACTAGCTTTTCTGCATCAGAAACAGGTAACATCTTTCGTAGCTTGGCAATGTTTCTAAGTTGGAAGAATGCCGTTTTATAACATGGGAAATATGGTTTTCAAAAGACAAGTTGCTGTCTAATATAACAGATTTTGACTGTAGAGGAAGTAACAGTACATCTGTCTAGTTGCAAACAGTAGTCTACTAGATTCTGTGTACTGCTTTTTGGTCCAGTAATTAATATATCTGTCTTATTCGAGTTTAATAGCAGAAAAATATTGTTCATACAATCTTTTACAATTTTAACACACTCTGTAAGCTTAGTTAATTTAGAACTTTAATCTGGTCTCATGGAGAAATATAGCTGAGTATCATCAGCATAACAGTGGAAACTAATCTCGTATTTTCTAATAATATTACCAAGGAGCAACATGTATATTGAAAATAGAAGGGGTCCTAGGATGGATCCTTGTGGCACTCCATATTTTACTGGTGATACATGAGATTACTCCCCACTTAAATAAACAAAATGGTAGCGATCAGAAAGATAGGATCTAAACCATCTTAGAGTCTGTCCTTGAATACCTGTATAGTTTTGTAATAATAATCAACACTGACCTGCATGCTATCTATCTGTCTGTCTGTCTGACTGACTGACTGACTGACTGACTGACTGACTTACACACTCACTCACTGACTCTCTCACTGACTCAATCACTCACTCACTGACTCACTAACTGACTGACTCACTCACTGACTCACTGATTCACTTACTCACTGACTCACTCACTGACTGACTCACTCACAGACTCACTCACTCACTTACTCACTGACTCACTAACTGACTGACCCACTCACTTACAGACTCACTCACCCACTCACTCACTTGCTGACTGACTGACTGACTGACTGACTCGCTCACTCACTCACTCACTCACTCACATACTCACTCACTCACTCACTCACTCACTCACATACTCACTCACCCACTCACTCACTTACTCACTCATTGACTGACTGACTCACTCACTCACTCACAGACTCACTCACTCACTTACTCACTGACTCACTCACTAAATGACTGACTCACTCACTGACTCGTACACTAACTGACTGATCCACTCACTCACTAAACAGACTCACTCACCCACTCACACACTTACTCAGTGACTCAATCACTAACTGACTGACTCACTCACTCAATGATACACTCACCCACTCACTCACTGACTCACTCACTCATTCAGACTAACTCACAGACCCACGCATTCACTCACTCACTCACTCATTCACTCACAGACTCACTCATTCACTCACTCACTCACTCACTCATTCACTCATTCACTCACTTACTTACTCACTCACTCACACACTCGCTCACTGACTGACTGATTCAAAAACGTATTTCCATATAGGACCCCTAACTAAAGAAAAACACATGGTGTTGTCTTATTTTGTGGCGATCCATGCAGGACCCCATGAAAAAACTCCAGTTCAGTCTAAACTGCTATATTAAATATTGTAGTCATGTTCCAGATGAGCCACTCCTCTAACATCAGAGACTTAACATTTTTTGAGGGGGTGTGGGTGCCCAGACAAAATGAATGTGCATGATTAAATTAGGATGTGCATGCACATATGCCAGCACATATTTCCCATCACACCTATTTTAGTGTTGATTTAAAGCCCAGCTTCAGGAAATCCAAATAAAATGAATATTTAATAAAAATTTGATTTCACAAAACTTGCAGCTGAATCATCTAGCTCTCTCAGCTATTGGCTGTGACCAGTAAAATTGTCTATAAAGTGTCTATATTCTTATTGGAGCAAATTTATGTGCATCAGACTTTCAAAACTGACAGCAGAGCTTTAACAAATCACACTGCTTGACTGCTGTTTTTAATCTATTATTATACATTGTCATACAATATCTGAAAGATTAGTAAAATAATATAAATACTTGTCAGGAAAAATAATGATCTTTGACTTGATATGTAAGGAAGCATCCTTTTGTTCCGAGGTGTCTCACACAATTGAAAGTCTGTGAGTGGATTTTGAGATTGCCAGTCTCACTCTCCAGACCTGTAAGCATTATATGTGCAATCCACATTCTAGTCTCGATGACCTTTCGCCAGATTCAGACATACTTGTGAATGACAAGCACATTGATTCTGTAGCAGAGCACTTTGTCTCCCGTTAGGTGCCAGTGCAAGTGATTATGAAAGAATACAGTCCCATTACAACAGAGATAGATCAGACTGACACAACAGGAACTTGTGTGTGCTTTTGTGTGTGCTTTCAAATGTAATAAATTAGTGTCATTACATTTTTTGTTTGTTCATTTGCTTTTTTTATTATTATTAAGGTGGCATGGTTTATTTCTGTCTTTTCATTAAAAAAAATATGATGGAGATTAATAGGAAAGTGTAACTAGTAACCATTTCCTGTAGATTTTTCACTTTATAAATATTTTTTTGCCTTCTCTTTTTCATTAACAACAGTTCTGACAATCAGATTGCATCTAAAAAAATAATTTCAACAAACTTCAACAAAACTCATCAAAATGATGCAACTTTATTAATAATTCAATTTTAATTTTAGAAAACATAAGTTATATTTTTTTACTTGTAGGCAGCTTTACTTCAGTTATGACAACTTGAATGACTTTTTACAGTGTTTGTAAGAAAAAATGTAAAGTCTGTATATGGCTTAACAAACCTGCTCTCCCAGATATCTCCTAAACCACTGCAAAGAGCTGAAAGCTTCTGGTCTCCCCATCCGAGCGCTCTCACAGAGCATGCCTCCATTAGTGCAAAGCGAAGGACCTCTTTTATGGTGCTCTGCAATCATTTTTTCACTTCCTCAGAGGTCTAGGTCTATTTAGGCAGGCAGTGACTGGTCCTACACAAGCTTAAAAAAAGAAACTTCTGCTCTGATTCTTCAAAAGCACTCTCTGAGAATTCTATAGTGAGCTCTGATGACTGTAAAAATGTCTTCTTGTCTGGAAACTACAGGTAGTAATTGAAGTAATTTGTAATGGTGTGACCAATGGCTTATAAGTGCTTCCTGGTTACCAATTTCTTCTTTACTGACTTGCTGAAGCAAATGAACCTCAAGGTCTGATAGACATGCAGAAAGTAATAGAAGCATTACAACTTCTGTGTCACAGCAACACAGATTTGCAGATATGTACAGAATAAGCTGATTATCATATTCCACTAATAACCATAAAAAATTGAACAAATGCTAATTGATGTACTATTCTTTTTTATGGATGTTTTTGTTTCTTATCTATTCTTGCTAATTCACTGACTATTTACTGTGCAAGTTGAGTCCATATGCTAGTACTAATGAGGTCAGAGAAGTCTTTGGAGGAGCACAGCTGCCGTTTAATTAGTCTGTGTGTTTGTGTGTTAAAATGACCCAGTGCTAATAAGCCCATTTGCACTCATTCCACAGGCTCTAATTCTTAATTTTTTTTCTTGCTCTTGTTATTCGTCCTCTCTAGACTTATTATGTATCAGGCCAAGGTTTGTAGATCTTAAAACTGCCGATTTAAAATCAAAATTCTCTGTCTGATTTCTAAATTCATGTTCTTGGCTCCCTTCTCTCATTGAACTTGCATTTGTCTCTGAAAAAAAAAGTTGTAAAATGTAAAAAAGTAAAATGGCTTTCGAGGGTTTGTCTCTAGCAGACCACTTCTACCTCGTCTGATTTCCAAGCTTCACTCTATTTTGATAGTTATTGCTTTTTTAGGTTAGTTGATGCTTTGGGGTTTTTAGGTTTTAAACTACAATCTTGGTATTAGATTGTTATGACTTCCCTCCATGACTCTATTCTCCTTTACCTCTGCCCCTAGTATTTAATGCCTTATTGATAAAATAATAGAAATATGAAAAACTCATTGGGCTGAGCATATGTTGCGTAAATGCTAAGCATATGTTGCATACATTTTCAGATCTCACTTCACCTTGAGGTAAGGTCGTTCACTCAAACTTGTAGCCTTGGGCAAAAAAAAAGGCTGTTTTGAACCCAGAATATGTTATTTTTTTATTATTTTTTTACAGTGTTTTTCTGAAGGACTGCAGAAAACATTTTTTTTTTTTTTTTTGCAATGTAATTAAACCTGGAAAAGGTGCAGTTTGTGTGTGTGTGTGTGTGTGTGTGATGGAGCACTGAATCTGTGGAAACTTGCTCTGGAATAAAGCGTGAGTTTGTTTTGAGTAAGGGAGCCTGTGAGGCAATGTTTATGTTTTTCACTGTAATAATTGCTACAAAATGTTCTGAATTTTTCCTTATTCAACTTATTTGACCAAATCTGTCAGGCTTCCATTTGGGGAACTAATTATTTGGCCTTTCATGCATGTTGTTAAACTGACAGTGTTTTTAGCAGCAGAACGGAGCTACATTTAATTAAATGAAAATAAATAGTGTCTGCTTATTTACCTAAATATATTTATTTACTAAATATAATTTAATAAGTTATAAAGCAACTTGATCACCATGAAATAAAATTATAATAAAATAAAATCCAAATGCTAATCAACCGACACAGAAAAAAAGTCTAAACCACAAAAACAGAACATAATATAAATGTTCAAATTAACTTGATTCAGACAGATTTACTGAATAGGAAGTGTGTTTGTGCCTGTTACTTAAGCAATGTTTGAATTTTGATACATTGTGCCTTTTCACCATATTTTCATCTGTGTTCTGCATTACTCTATGTGTGCCACTCACACCTACTGTACTGCCTGGCTTATGTGGGCAGTGTGAATCCTATACCTGTTATATAATTATGTTATAAAGTAAGTCACAAAAATATATTTGTACATGCTGTGAAATATGTTTTATTATTATGGCTATTTTATATTGTTGGATAGTTTGGGCTATGTAACTTCATTTTTTTTTTTTTTTTTTACTTATTTATTAATTTACTAACCGTAGCAGAAATGGGCTTCCATAGATTTCTTAGCAGAATACTTCTAAACTAAATGTATAAAATATTCCCCACATATATGCTTGTGCTCTTGTTTCCATGGTGATAAACTTTACAAGGCATTGCAGGTTATTAAAAATGTTCGCCTATATTGACATTTCTTCTTATTATCTTAATTATTGATTATTTTCCCATTATTATGAATGTTTAAGCACAAACGTAATATATTTTGCATACAGGCTACTTTTGCTATAGTGACAAATGAATGTATGTGTTAGGGACAGCAGGGTTTTCAGCTGATGTAAGGAGTTTTGGTCAGTTGAGACAGAGTCTGTACATTGACTGAGTCCAGTGATCTATGCAGTCTCATTTTAAAAAGATCTATATTTTATCATTAAACCACCGGCCTTCTTGCCATTTGTCAATACCCATCAGCATGCCATTCTTCCATCCAAATAACAGAAAGCAAATATGTCATAAATCCACTATCAAATTCACTTAACCTGAAGACATCTTGGCTCTCTGGAGTACCTTATGTGAGAGCATGAGCTCCATATTGCATTTCCATTCGGTCTGAGAGCTGTTTTAGCCATATAAGGATTAAAACCTGATTACAGAGACAGCTGACATTGCAGTTTAAGGATGCCAGATCCAACTGAATAACAGTAAACTCTTAAACTGTTCAGTATGAGAAGAAACCGCAGTACCACCTTAGAATAATGTTCTATTCGTTAATGTTAGTTAACTACTTTAGTTAACATGAACTAAGCAAGAGCAATCCTTCTACAGCATTTATTAATCTAAGTTAATGTTAATTTCAACATGTACTAATGCATTATCCAAATCAAAAGTTGTGCTTGTTAACAATAGTTAATGCACTGTGAATTAGCATGAACTAACAATGAATAACTGTATTTTCATTAACTAAGATTAACAAAGATTAATACATACAGTAATAAATGTATTGTCCATTGTTTGTTCATGTTAATTAATACATTAACTAACATTAACTAATGGAACCTTATTCTAAAGTGCAACCGAAACAGCAAAAAAACATTTGACATTTCTCAGTGTAGCGCTACTATAAAGTGGTTTAAAAAGTAGTCCTGTAAGCATTTTTATCCCTTGTCCTAACTGGCTAGAAAAGTGACAAAGCATACAGGAAAAATATGCAGGAGAAAAAAAGCTAAATCAGGAAAAATTGCAGAATGCTGGGCCATGCCAATAACTATGCTTTACAACAGAAAAAGAAAATCAGGCAGGGAGACATACAGTATTACCTCACATGTCGTAATGGTGTGCCACAAGGACACATGCGCGGTCCTCTACAGTTGCCATGCACAAGTGGGTAGCCACCTTCTTTTGCCTAATACAATAAAGGAAGGATATTTTAAAGAATCATGGAGAGATAAAAATGCCAATTGGCCATAGCTGATCCATTTTTCCAATTACAAAATATTTCCCACACTGCATTGCTTTCAATGGTACATTTGCTACATACAGTGCATGAAATTCTCGCCTTTCCCATTATGCTAAATACCAAACAAAGACAGAAATGACCTCTTGAGAGCCATTAGGCCGACCATGATTGGTGGCTTTCCATTTCCTGTGCCCTCAACCAGAGATAGTGAGTACTTCATAATTCAGCTCTATCCTGCACACTACCTTGTGCTTTATTGCATCTCATGAGTGACACACAGCAGGTTATTATTCACTGTGTCTTCTCCCGAGCGTACTACACCTCTGCATTGTCACTAGAAGCCTTGGAAGTGTATATGGCCATAGGCAGGTAATACTCCATGGTTTCTTGAAAAGCAATCACTGGCAAGGTGGCCCCATGGGCATTTTAGTGTGAGGGCATTATATCCACACCAGATGTGCTTTGGGAACTGCCGTCCACCTTCTTCACTTCTGGGGCTATAGTCATATTGTGTGGTGTCTGGCAGTTAGTGCACATTGTTAGCTAATTAGCTCAACTGACATGTAATAATATTACAGGGTGTAAATGGTTCACAGAATGTGTCTTAAAGGGACAGGACTTGTAATCAGTTGCTCACCTTCATGTGTCCACACTTTTTTTTCTTGCATGTAACACAAAAGGTGAATTGTAAAGATGACTTTGCAACCCAGGCTCATTGGGAAAAACGTGGTTGTGGCACGTGCTCATTAATATAGAGTGCTTATATAATTCAGATATCTTCTCAAGTCCAGTGCTGGTCTAGGTAATCTACCAAGCAAGTTTACAACATTAGAAAAGTTATACGTTTAGGTGAGGCAAATGTGGAAATGTATTACTTTACAAATCATGCACTATAATAAATATGTTTTAATATTATAACATAGTATTTTAACAGGAATTGTGCAAAAATAAGTCTTAATCCATTAATAATCTACCTCCATAATCATTATTTGTAAGAAAAGGAGTTAAAGTCATTAGTGTTTTACTGCCTCTAGTGTTTATTTCAGCTGGATACTACAGTGAATTGTATGTATACTTATAATTTAGTTTTTTTTCCCCCACAAACAAGCCTGTGTTGTTATTTTAAGCACTCTTTTATTCACTTTAAATTAAGTCAATGAGGGCTTAATTGAAATGTCCTGACAGGAAACTGTCCACATGAAAGCATCTGAATCATCCAGGTGACTACAAAACTTTGATGCATTCCTTTCACTTGAGTCAGCAGTAGACTATGGGATACAGGGAAAAATAACTGCTTAAGCAGAGCATTTGTAGACTATAATTACTCAGTCAGCACTATAATGAATATGTCATTTAATGATCTGCTGCTGTATGGATGGTGACTGTCAGAATGCAAGATGAGCCAAATCTTCTGAAGGACTTTGGGTCAGATTCAATGCTGGTGCTCTCTAAATGAAAAGTTCCATAAATCTAAATGATGAACACATACAATACCTCTGAGAGAGACATCATATTAGCCACAGGTGATAAATAGCATTGTGATTTATTTATTTTTATTCTTTTTTTTTAAAGATTTGTGATAGTAGCTACATCAGTATTTATCATGTAACTTCTTCAGTTTTACTGTGAAGATTCCCCTGACCCACATCAAATGTGTGAGAGCATCAATCAAAAAGCAGTAGAATTCAGTGTCACTCCCCCGACAGTTTGAGCACCTCAGCTGTGGCCTGTGACACCAAAGATTTCCTCTCCGAAAACATGTATAACGGGGCCATAGTGAGGGTGTTCTCATTTTACTGTGTCAAGAGCATACCAGCGCACTTGTAAAAGTTTGTCATGACACCTCCGGTGTCTGGAGATTCTACAATACAAAGTTATGAGACTGGAGGAATTGGAGTCTTGGAGGAATCACCTTTTTTTTTTCTTTTCTGTCTTCAGTTTAAATGAATTATTTTATTTTATTTAAAATATATATATATATATATATATATATATATATATATATATATATATATATATATATATATATATATATATAAAGTATTTATAATGCAAATGGTAAATTACATTTTGACAGCATCCAAATGGTTTAAAAGACTATGGGCCCTATTTTAACGATCTGAAACGCAAGTGTCAAAGCGCAAAGCGCAAGTAGCTTTGTGGGAGGGTCTCGGCGCTGTTGCTATTTTCCCGGCGGGATAAATGGCTCTTGCGCCCGGCGCAAATCTAAAATGGGTTGGTCTGAAGTAGCTTCATTATTCATAGGTGTGGTTTGGGCGTAACGTGAAATAAACCAATCAGAGCGTCATCCAACATTCCCTTTAAAAGCAGGTGCGCAAGTTCCATTATGGATTGCTATTATTATGGCGTATTTACCAGGCGCACGCCAGGAGCGGTTCACAGCCGAGGAGACTGATGTTCTTGTAAGAGCAGTGAAAGACAGAGAAGTTGTGTTGTATGGGGATGGCAGAATAATTAGCCTGAATAATTTGTAAGCTAGATTTATGCCTATTTTTTTCACATCTTCGTGTCACACCACAATGATTTCCGTCATCTCATGTGTTAATATTTTTTTAGTGTAACAATTTATGATTTGCAAAAATAACTGTTGCATCTGTGTAGATTACATGAGCAAAGTGTATGCGCATTGTGCACACTATACATTATGGTCAAGCATGCGCCCTTAAAATAGCATAATGAACAACGCGCAACGCGCCACTGACTTTAGACTAGGTTTTTTCTGGTAAGTGGCGCAATTGTTTAATGGAACAGCAAAATAGCACCAGGGATTGTTTGCGCCGGAACACGCCTCCTTTTTTGCGCTGAACCGCCCTGGGAGCGCAAGTTCATTCACTAGTTTAGCGACGTGCTTCTGTGGAGGGAAAAGCGCGCTTTGCGCGGGTGCAAAATAGGAATGACACAAGCGTCGGTGTACAAAGTCAATTGCGCTGGGTGCAAGATAGGGCCCAAAATGTGAAGATCATATTTTCGGATAACACTTAATTCATCCATAAAAATACTTATTATTTGATTTGTAATATTGTTTTATTGACTATTTTTAACCTTCATGGTTCTCTCTCTCTCTGTCTCTAACTCTCACTTTCACTCTCTCTATTTAACTAATAATAATTTTATACTAAGAACAGTTTAAATCTATTTCTCTCAACACTATGCTGCAAATGCTGTCAGTTGACCTTAATGGAACCTATGAGATTTATTTAAAGAAATCATACTTTGTTTGTACACTCAAAACTTCTGCAACTTCTGCTTTTGTTCAGCTCTGGGCCTGTAAGGGTAACATCAGAACTCTTATACATGTCTATAACTAGAAGTGTGCACAGAAATAAAAATGTTATTTTGGCACAGTAGATTTTGGGCCTGACATAAAGAAATATTTTTGTAGTCATGGTCTATGTAGCATTTTTCCATTTTTGACAACCTATATTTCTGAATAATTGTGTTGTCAAACCTGAGCAACTCCCTTGCACAGGACACAATTAAAGTTCGAAATTACATGGCCAAAATGTTGAAACCATGCTTGGACAAAAATGGTTATTTTCTCATTATGCTTTGCTGTGGCATTCGATCAGCTGGGTTTGGATTGCCTCCTAAAACTGCCCATAAAACAGCTGCATAAAAAACTGCACAATTATGGAAGCCATCTGGAATAAGAACGCAGGAGAATGAATATGATTAACGTTAAAATAAACAGATGGCAAAGTGTAAGATTGCTGTTCGACAAGCACATAATGAGAGGCGACCTTACGCCCAATTATACAAGCAGGACTCGGCTAGAGAAAACGGGGCTTGAGAAATGAAGGCTGCTAATTGAAGACATCACTGCAGGACAAATGTAAGACTAGATTCACTAAACAACACTGATCAGGCGTCCGGTCAACTGTCAGACCCAGAGAGGGAAAAAAGACTGTATGCTTAGCGATACTGTTGTAGAGATGTGATGTTCAAAGGTTCTTTGACAAGACATCAAAGAGTACAACAGTTTATGAGTATCATGTTGTAATAAGCTGTCAGGTTCGTGAACCATCATGGGATTAGATTAAAAACATGCGCCCTTCTAGAGAGATGAAGGAGGTCTCAACAATAGTGGACGGTGTTCTTTTATTCCTTTGCTCTGTGACCTTGCACACTATCTATCATGAGACCAATCTGTGATCACACCTTAATGGTTTTATCCCTCATCCGCGGTGTTCAGATTCATGCAAGACAGGCCGGACTCTCCAAAATCCTTAGAGGAAGGTGCACAAAGATGATCTGGAGGGTATCGGATCAGTTAGTAATTGACTTGTGGGGGATGGAAATGATGGGAGGAGGATGAATGAGTTTCATCTCTGTTCTGGACAAAGTGTACATTGTCTTTTCTTCTATATATATATATATATATATTTTATAGAGGATCTGCAAAACTTTGGAATGTGTGAAAACAGTGGGCAAATGGGTGAGAAAACAAGAAACAATCCTTTCATAATGCTTGTTTCTCACTTCTTCTCTCTACACACTATTGCCACCAGCTGTCATTAACTGATGCATGGCTAATACGTTGTTCCTTGTAATCCATCAAAGTGCTTTAGTATTCAATAGCAAAGCAGGAAAGTGTTCTTGTATGCTTCTCAGTCCCAGATCCAGCGGCATGCTTGCATAAATCTTCCTGAGTGAATGCTGGTGATAGCCAGATAGCACAGGCTTCAAAGTCTAAGAAGCATGTATTGGTTATGAAAATGTAGAAGGGTGCTAGAGAGCCACTGTCCACCATTATGTTGTCATTCAGATCCTTTCGTAGATGTTGCAGAAGCAGAGGTGGAAGCGGGTCGCGGGTTCAATCTAAAGAACTTCTTGTATAAACCCAAGAGTATAAACCCAGTGGCAGACAGATCCTGCTCATTGGCAAATATTACCAGGAATTAAATGAATTCAGTTAAATGGATAGCTCTCCCAAAGATGAATTTCTGTCAGGATTTACTAATTGTCATTGTGTTACAAACCCATATAATTTTATTTCTATTGTGGAACATAAAATTTGAAATTCTGAAGATTGTGTCAAGTGGTTTTATGTGACATTACAATGAATGGCCTCTGAAGCTTTAAAGCTCCAAAAAGGATGCAGAAACACCATACAGTGCATTAACAATAGTCCATATGACTTGCATGCTTTATATTTCAGTTCATCTGATACCATAATATCTTTGTGATGCATTTCTGTAATTAATATTTATTGTATCTGCAATTGAAAACAGCCTTCAAAATTTCTGGGTGTGTGAAAGAAAGAGAGAGAGAGATATAGTTTTGCAATTACATTAGGGTGAATGAATGATTTAGGTTTTTAGATAAATTTTTCTTGGTTGAACTAGACCTGAGTGTTAGAGAATGTATCTTCAGAAAGGAATTGCATAATGTCAGCATTTTAAAAAACAGCATTTTGGCCGATAAAGCACCTCTGCAATAACACTGTCATCTCAGCACCAGGCCTGTGTTTTGTTTAGATTTTTAATCTGGTTGTCAGATATTAAATAGTTTAATCTTTCCATGCTGTTTATTACTGAAACCTGATATGAATGTTTAATCTGTGCTGCATTTTTACAACATTTCTTAAATTATCTTTCATCTATTACCTGATTAAAAAAGAGCTGTTTCATTGTTCAAGTTTTTACGTGAGTAACATTTATAAATATTAGCATGAAACATAAACATGTGGTAATTAAGACATGGAATCAAAGTAGAATCTTTGTCTACAGGCTTATAATTAAAGACAGTGTTCTCTGATTATTATTTTTTTCCAAATGAACAGTGACACCCAAATGGTAAATAAACAAATGCTTAGTAAAACATAGATGTAGAAAAAGAGAGAATGGAGAATGGTGAGATTCCCACACTCCAAAAGTCTCCCAGTTTCATTAATTATTAATCACAGCATGAACCAGCATGTCCGAGATGAAAAACCATCAGCAGAGCTCAAACGATTAATAACGTGGTTGTTTTGTCCGAGAGTAAAAATGCAATTGGAATATATATGGGGCAGTGGGTGGAAATGTTGAAACCGATTCTATTTTTTAGCATCAGCTCATTAAGACACTGGAATGTGAACAAATATCAGTGTTTTGTCACTTCGGCCTAGTTTCTTTGTGGTTTTGTGACTGAGCCATGCCACTCCTGCCATGTTTTGTTTTCATGGAAGCACGTGTACACTTTATCATGTGTGCGTCCTGTTTCCTTGTTTCATGTTGGAGCGTGGTATTATGTTTTGTTTTTTCTAGCGTGCTGCTCAGGTTTCCCTTACACAACATACTTTCATGTAGTCATGTTTCGTGTGAACAAGTGGCTTATGAGTATTATCATTAGTTGCCTGTTTGTGTCTTTTGTTCAAGCACATGGCTTGTAATTGTTTTGCTGGTCATGTGCATGTGTTGGCTTTTTTTTGTTTGTTTGTTTGTTTCTGTGTGACATGTTCTCTCATGTCTATTGTCTTGACACCTTCCTTCTTGTTATCTGATTATTGGTTAGTTTGCCCTCCTGCTTTCCCTCGTTACCCTCTGTGTTTAGTCCCTATTTATTCTCCTTGTGTTTGCAGTTTTGTGCCAGTTCGTTGTCATTTGTTTCTGGTAATATTGTCGGCATGATTGCACAGACACTATTTGAAAAGAACTGAACTAAGGTGACTTGACTTTATATACATATAGTACCATGACGTGTATGAAACCAAATGGATGAATACAATAGAACATTTTAAAGAAGCTGGCATGCTTTTTAAACTATAACGATTTCTCCTCTGACTTTCTTATTTGGCACTGACCCAAATCAAACACTTGCTGAAATGGATAGACACTCAGGATAAACTACATCAGAACTTTCTAAATGGCTACACAGGGAGTGACTGCTATGAGTGTAACTGAAGTATCATAAAATGCTTTGCTGCCACATACACACTGAACTAATTTAATCCTCTAGGTTCAGTCTAATTACTCTACTGCATTGCTTTCCTTGAAACAGAACTGTAAATGCATTATTCTAATGGTGCTTTTCCAGTAAAATTACTCACGGATGTTTCTCACTCATAATGGGATATTAGCCATGTGTCATAAGTGATGCAGAGTGCACAGAGGCTCTTATTATAATATGATGTTTAAGAGAGCTGAATTAAAAGATAATAAAAAGTCCAATTGCAGAAACATAAGTGGAAAATATTTACCAATTTTTACAGCTGAATCAAATAAAAAATGAATTAAGTCCTGATCTACATAGTTTTCAACAGAATATTCAGTTTTGATCGAACGTATGTTGTCCGATCAAAATAACTAAACTTTCAAATCGATACCCATGCAGTGCAGGAAATCTCACGCCGCCATGCAGTGAAGGAAGGAAAAACTTGAATGACCCTAAAGGAAAGCACTTCCATGCAGGCTGGTTCCTAACACACAGAAAAAATTGATTAAATACTCCCCTTTACATAACACATAACATAGACCTCGGCAGTTGGCACCAACTAAACTCAAATATCAAAATCTGCTACAAAAATAACCAACAAGAATCTACTTCAATACAAAAATCAATATATGGCCGTAAACCTAAAGTTTTTATAACAAAAATAAATCATAAACAAACCAGCCGGACCTAGACATCGGAGGTCAATATTATGCATAGAACTCCAAGATTGGAATGAAAACTCTTCGTGATAAGAGTGGGATAAAAGATGCTGCATTACACAATTCATTTACAATTGTACAGAAAAACTTGCTTTCAAATGTAGTTTACATGTGCGTTGGGGGGTATGGTTGTGGGAGTGTGTGGGTATGTATTATATATGCTTTATTTTTGTTACTACTACTGTACATTCTGTGGTAAACATAGCAAAACATTTTTTTCATTGATTTAGCAGTTTGCACTTAACATAACTTGGACCATGGCCTTAACTTTGGTGCCAGTGATTTCGTAACTCTACCACATGTGGCCACAAATCGATCACAGCATCTTACTCTGGTACAGTTTTTCCTCTTGAAATCGTGATGACCGATTCTGAGGCTTAAACTGAGACATATGAGCTTTGAAATTGGCTTGCAAACTCAGTAAGTGAATAGTCCAGTTCCCAGCCGCCACTCAGTTGAGGCATGAAGCAACACTCATGCGTTTACAAGCACACAAACCCATATGTCCACACACACATTCACCAAATTCACTTCCTTGCACGCATGCATATAAACACAGCTGCTCAGCTTATTAAGGCACAGCCCTGGGTCTCTCCTCACATGCTTCATGAAGTTGTCCGGTCAGCCCGCCTGTGCAGGTCACAGCAGTGCCACCACTGCACTGCGGCTCATCTGTCCACAGACTCCACCAGCATGAGGTGAGGTCACCCAGTTAGCCTGCTGACTGCTCTGATCAAGATGATTTGGCATAATTATGTTATCACCTGCTGAGTAAAGGCCAACCACTTTTGAAGATAGCGATATTGGATTTCTGCAAGCTTTTAGTCTGCCTATGTCAATGTGCTGTAGTTTACATGAAAATCAATGTGGAGGGGGAAGGCGTATTTGAACTGGAGTTGCCACCGCTGACACTGGAAAACAGGGGGAGTCATTATGAAGAAATATGTGCACACTGTTTATTTTATTTTATTTTTTTTGCTGAAGAGAAACGTCTCAATGGACAACTATATAACCCTGTTTGATGGGTGCTAAAAAACGGTTAAAAGCTTAACTATAAGATTTTGTGAGTTGGCTTACCATAATTATTTATAGACAAACCAGACTGGTCAAAGTGCATTTACTCACTTATTGCCCCTGTCAGCTTCCCTCACTTTCGCCACGGTTCCTAAGGTTCAGAGAATTCCCCTTTACAGGTCTGCAGGAATTGATCAGCGAGGTTTCCCACAGTCTCTTTGGTTGATCCTTACTTTAGTCTGAATTAGGTGAGGGATTCAATAATTGGATTTTCAGTTTTTCCCTGGGTCCCGCCATTGAGCTTTGGGGGCCTTATACTGATTGGATTATTAAAGAAATAGTTCGCTCAAAAATATAATACTGCCTTTTTTTTACTCACCCAACATCTAAACATGCAGGCATATTTCATTTATTTATTAATGCAATTTAGGCAATATTTATGTTTTTTGTTGTTGTTGTTGGTGGTGGTGGTGTTTTTTTTTTTTTTTTTTTTGCAATCTTTTTTAACGAGTCCCACAGTTAAATTTCATCTGCAGTCTCTTTCTGTATGAGGAATGGAGAATGAGATTTGAGGCAGACAGTGTAAAATTCTCTCATTTTCATCTTTTCTGGTGCTTTTTTGATTTTAGCAGATGTTGTCGATGTGAATATTCATTAAATGGATTCTAAAATTCTGCTTTTGCTTTCTACAAAAATAATTGAATATATACTACAGCTTATAACAGTATGTGGCTGCTTGCCTGAGTTGAAATATTTTATTAACTCTCTGAATGCAAGGCTTCCACAAAGAAAAATAGTTCCTAATAAATGGCCTTGAGCGTATGAACGGACAAACTCATTGACATGCAGACAAACAACTAAAATGTGCTCAAGTGTTTAAAAAGTAGAAGAATAACAAAGTGTGCATTAAAATAACAAGAAATACTGTACCTGTTTGCAATAGCAAGCAGCATATTAAGTTGTTTTGTATAGAAACTCCATGAGAATGACTAAATGATGACAGAATTTACATTTTTGGCTTAACTGTTATTTATTAGATTTTTTACGTAAGACCCTGAAGTCAGATAAGAATAGTTGCATTCCTATTCACACACACCCAAACACATTAAGGTTTCCGTCCGTACCAAGCAATACAGACACAGCCTTTAAACTTCATTGGTGACAGTGAAGACTTCAATAATTAGATTTGGTAGAGAATTTTAAATAGTGTAGGCTCTTCAGAGTTACTCTAACCATTATACAGAGTACATCCACAGGATCCAAAGGATGCATTTCCAAGCTGTCGCTACAGTGGACAATGGCTCTTATGGCTTTAGACAGGAGCGATGCAGGACAAGGAATTTTAGCTGCTCTGCAGGGGCCATGCCAGCCTAATGTATATTCAACAGTGCAAGAAAAGCCAATGGTCCCTATTGAAAATATGTCACCTCATATTCAAGCATTGAGCCAGGAGGGCAGCCTGCCAGGCGGGAAGAGACCACCATGAGGAATGCAGCTCGACCTGAGGGATCTAAACTTGGTGACCTCTGAGCATTTGATAGATGCTTTGCTGCATCATCTTGTATTACAGTGTGCAAGAGGTCGACAGATCACTCAATAGACAAGAAAGGAACAAGGACAGGAAGGTGTGAGCTTTATAGATGGAAATTTCCCAACACACTCCCATAAGGAAACATTGCACCAGTGATTTTTATCCTGCACAAATAAAACAATACTACAGTATTTGATTATGGAGGATTTCATTACTTTAATTGAATTTATTAACTAATGAAAAATTTGGTTTACAAAAAAAAAAAAGTGTTTATATATTAATAGATCCCCCCCACCCCCACCCCCCCCCAATTCAGAGGTTCCATCTCGCAATTCTAAGTTTGTATCTCACAATTTGAACTTTTTCAGTCTCTTCTCAGAATTTTGAGTTTTTATGTTTCCACCAAAATACAAAAAGTAAATGCAACTTTTTAACTAACAATTGAAACTTTTTTTTCCCATGCTGAAGTGAGTTTATGTCTCACAATTTGGACTTTTCATAAATGTGCGTTGAACTCTTTCAAAGTGTTTTTTTTTTTTTTTTCAGAATTGTGAGTTTATATTCTGCATCTCAGAATTTTGAGAAAAACTGTCCAAATTGTGAGATATAAATTCAGAATTGTGAGAAAAAAAGTTTGAATTGTGTGATTAAAAAGTCTGAATTGAGATAAAATATTTTATTATAATTATAATTATAATTATTATTATTTTGTATTATTATTATTATTATTATTATTATTATTATTATTATTATTATTATACATATTATACATTAATATTATTATACATATTATATATATATATATATATATATATATATATATATATATATTTTTTTTTTTTTTTTTTTTTTTTTTTTTTTTTTTTTTTTTTTGTGTGTGTGGCAGAAACAGGCTTCCATATACAGTAAATTAAAGTGTTCATACTGTAAAGAAAAAAACGTAAATTATTATTAATAACTTCCATATAAATAATAACGTCCATAAATTTAGGAAGATTTAGTTTAATTATTTTGACTACATATTTAGGGTCTTTATTTTAGCAGAATATCTTAGCGGCAAAATATTCTGTACAGTGAAATTGTCTTGACATTGTTTTTACATTCATGCTTGTGCTCCTTTTCCAATTTTTCTGAGTGAAAGAAAAAAAAATATTTTATTTTTGCTGGAAATCTTTCCTTTCACCAAAGTACTCTTTTGATATTTGAAAATTGGCTCCTTGAGACACATTGAGCCATGTTTCACATCAGTGATGTCAAATGTCACTTGCTTTTACATGGTCTTGTGACCGACTGTAACATGAATGACATTTGAGAACCATAGTGGACTGGAAGACTTTCAGAAAATAACTTACATTTTCCATGAGGACCCAAAAAGAAGGATTTTTCAGATGATTTCTAGATTCCTCCTCAACAGTCTGTATGATCCCTGCAAGGGAATGTAACATATCACAACATCTCACAATGCCCCTCCAATAACCCATTCAGCTGAACCCTTTCGCTTTCACGATAATGCCCTATTAGTGTCGACAGCAGCACTTAATGTGCGGCTGAGAGTGAGAGATACCACAAGGCTTTCTTTGTTTTATTTATGGCACATATTTTCAGGTTAGTTAACATATGGAGCTGTTCAACAGGAGGTTGAATACAATAAGGCCAAATGCAGCTGGAGGCTTTGGATAAGGTGCTGAATGATGCGTTTCCTGTTGAAGAAGAAGCAGGAATTTATATGTGATTTGGGCATCTATTACTTCTAATTGTCAATTGAATGGCTTTGTGTGTAATGATGGAGACTGATCAGTATTCACCTAACTGTAAGCACTGCAGGCCAGTTTATAGACAGTTTATTGTATATTCAGGATTTAATATGTTATATAAATATGTAAACTAATAATAAATTGACTTGAAATGTTTTTTTTGTTTTTTTTCGTGTTTAAAACTTTAAGTAAACTTGGTTTGATATGAACAAAATGTGAATTTAATAAATAAATCACAGCCAACAATCCAAAAATTGTCAAATCATTATGATTATCAGTATTTTTACTTATGAAAAAATATTAAATGCCTTCTTGGATGTTTAATTTTCGCCTTTTCATTGAAAAATATGTACCTAAAGATTCTGAATGAATATTTCCATTGAAAAGTTTCCACATTTGCATTGCATTGCATGTCTGTTTAAATGCAGAAATGCATAATGTAATTTATATAAATGTATTGTATTAATCCATTAAAAAATATATATGTATCCTCAAATGTATTGCAAAATACCCACAGATCCAAAGCAGATTTGAAAAAGCAATGAAACATCAAAATAAGTTGCCCTGTATAGGACAAGAATTGAATTACCATACTAGAAACATGCTCCCTCTAGTGGGAATCACTAACATTTACAGCAGGTGTTCGAAATTATTGTAGGTGCTTCTCTCTAGCATTAATTAGGACAATGTTAAATTGGTAAGTTGCAATGATCTACCTTACAAGGCTACGCATATGACAGACTCGTAACAGTTCACGAGTTACGCAACAGCCCTGCAAGACAGAGGCATTTTCGGCTGGATATTTGCAGCTGCACAATAACGTACAGCTGTAAAGGACAAAAGGTCGTTCTGAGAGAAATACAGCAAATTTACATGCAGACAGTAAAGCATTATAATGGTATTTACAAGCGAGCCATTTAACAGCTCGTCTGGATAAGCCATTTGACAGAATTATTGACCTAAAAATAAAAATTGTCATCGTTAGCTCTGCTCCATGTCGTTCCAACCCTGGATTATTTTCCTTTCCCAAAAGGAAATGTTTGGGAGAAAGTCCAAGCTCAGTGGTTTATACTGCCAAGCTCCAGACATCCTCAAGTCCCTGATGTATTTTGATGAGTCTAGAGTCAAGTCCTTTTGGTAATGTTTTATATTTTGCAGCTTATTTTTATAAATCGTTGTAATGGGAGTTTTTGTAAAGAGAATTGTATGATTTTCTTTCCTCTGCAGGAAGCAAAAGAAGATATTTTGACTTTTTTATGGACAGGATTTTAACAACAGGATTATTATGACTAACTAAAAGTAAATCTATTAAAAACAAGTTTATTAATTGGAATAAAGTTGAATTAAAATGTAAGCAAGAAATAAACTGGAGAATGGAAATAAATAAAAACTGAAACTTAAATAAATCAAAAAAAAATTTTATTAAACAAATTGACAAAAGCACTAAAATTAAACTAAATAAAAATTGAAAATCTAAAGAAGTTCATTCAAAATATAGTCCTGGGTATATAAATAGTATTAAAATAAAACTGACTGAAAAACTGAAAAAAAAAAAAAAAACATTAACCTTCTTGGATTTCAATATTTCCCTCTGTAGAAGTTCTCAAACTTTGCTTAGATTTTACTGTTATGTTTATGGTGATTTTCTTTGTGTATGCATGTATGTGTTTCATGGAGCAAAAATCATATCAGAATAGCATCAATAACATCAGTAAATTATGACTTTATGACAATGAATTTAAATTGTTGGCCAAACAATTCCTTCAAGCGATCAACACAAGTGCTATTTCATTCCCTCATATTGTCAGTGTTTAAATGTTAAAGGCCGTCTGATCTGTACTGTCTCGTTGTCTGGTATACTTAATGTCTTCTGGGAGCCAGAACTGATTCTCGGATTATTACAAGGCCATTAAACATATTTCATCGTTAATAGTTCCTAACCATTTTATAAGTCTTCTGGAGTTCTCATTGATTACAGTATTATTCAAATACGATTGCTAATGAGCGGTAATTTATGATGATTGAGAACCGTTTGAGCCATTAGTGTCACTGCTGACTGTCTGCAGCATGACGCACGACTCAGGAAATGGAAATCATATTGATGACCTCCATATGACAAATATCCAACGGAATTGACAAGATTTGTTTCATAGCCCGTGATGAGCTTCCACTTGATGATCTGTGACATTTCCTCTGAAATTAAGATTTAGGTTTGTCAATCCAACTGGATGACTGATGGTAAAACAACTAAACACCTGAGTAGAAAGTAAAGTATATGAACAGAGCACAGGCTCTTCTTTATAAGGATGTAAATGTATCCTTTTCTTTCTGCGACTAATGAAAGACAGTTGTGTTTGTGCACTCACGTGCAAACAACAAAACTGTTAGAGGAGCAGCATATGAGCATGAACAGAGGAAGATGTGAAAGAGGATGGTTGCATTCCGTGGCGTCCCAGAAGAGCATGTATTGTTGGAGATTACGAATGACCCAAAAACTCAAAAAGTTCAGAAGACTTGTTGCATCCTCATCTTGAAAGACACAAATGTCCTGGGATCCAATTTAGATTTTTCACCGTAAATTGTAACTTGCTTGTGCATGTGACAGAATTTAATTCTGAGGAAGATGTTATAACAGGTGAAGTGTATAAATCACCACTATTGCTATCTTCTCGTTTAGTGATCTCCACAAACTCTTTAAAGTGTCTATTAAAAGATGAAAGGCAAATCACATGGCAGTCCTCCTACCGCTGAAAACAGACACCAGTCTATGTTAGATTGCTTTTATTGTTGTTCTTGTTTTGATTCCAGCAATATTGGAGAACATTCTTTCAATATATTTTACTTTCAAATATACTTTCAGTATATTTGGTGGTTTGTTCTAAAACAATTTGGGCCCTGATTGTACTAGTACACTTTCACTTACTAACAAACAAAACCAATCAATAATAGAGATTAAACTAAGGTTTATTTTCTTTTTCTGTGCATGGTGGGAAGAAGGATGATATGTTTGACTGGTTTAATGTGAATTTAAGTGTGAAGGGGTTACAGCCCTGCGGGACGTAGAGAGAAGCTCACTAACTGGGGGCAGAGAGACCGACTGTGAGGCCACTGGCAGAAAAAAACAATTAGGATTTTGTAGGAAGGTCATTGCTGCTCATCTATGGATCCGAGGTGTATTCAAATTGCTGCCATGGGCAGAAGAAATACCTCTTCAGTTAGTGGTTTTGTGATTTCACATGTATGACTTGGAGCAGAAATGCATAAACGTTAGTCGTGGTATTGTGAAAGCGTCTCAAGCCATAATGTTCTCACATAAAACAGAATTTTCTTTGAATATTTGATAAAAGTAAACAATCAGGTTATCATAATTGCAATGCAAACTACTTGTCAAACATTTCTAATAATTATGATTTTTCTGACCAATTAAGATGTTCACCAAGGCCACATCTATTAATCAGTAATATTGTGGAAAAAGTATAATTTCAAAAATCTGTACTCCAGTCTTGAATTTCTCATGATCCTTCAGTAATCATTGTAATATGCTGATATTGGTATCCAATTGTTAATGTTTTTTATTAACAATTCTGAAAACAGTTTTTGCTACTTTTTGTGGAAATCATGGTGACTTTTTCAGGAAGTTTTAATGAATAAAATTCAAATACACAGCATTTATTTGAAAAAATATTTTGTAACTTTTTACATGTCTTTACAGTCACTTTGGTCAATTAAAGACGTCTAAGCTGAATAAAGGTTTTACGATCTTTAAAATCAAAAGAAAAACATTTCAATGGTAGTGCATCACAGTTTCCAAAAATATTAAGCAACACAACTGCTTTCAACATTGATAATGATAAGAAATGTTTCTTGAGCATCATTCAACATTAAAATGATTCCTGAAGGATCATGTGACACCGAAGACTGGAGTAATGCTTCTGAAAATTCAGCTTTGATGTCACAGGAATAAATTACATTTTAAATTATTTTAAGACTGTTAGGTCTTAGGGTTAGGTGTAGCAAAATGTTTCTTATATTTTAAACTATTTAAAAGTTTCAAACACATATTTCAGATCCTCAAAACTCATTGAACTGTAAGCAAACCCTTAATTAAAATCATAAGAGTCCCATCTCTTGATCTGATGAAGAGGGCAGCTGCTGTTGTCAGATGGGTTTGAGCGCTGCTTCAGTGGCTGGTGTCCATTAAAAGATTCTGCCATTACTTATCTGTTTCAGCTACCGGAGGAGCTATCGGACAGACCTATAATTGACACCCACCACGACGCCCCAGCCAGGTCACAGTAAGATGACTGATGGAAAATTTCAGGCTTCACTGTCGGCAAAGTAAGCAAGCACACACACAAACACACATAAGCCCACACACACACTAATAGCCCACCTTGATACACTTGGCTGAACTATCCTCTTGAATTTCTTAGCAGGCTTCTAAATCGAGGTGTCACACCAGCTCAGAGAGAAAATATATTGCCATTCTAGAACCTTCCTCTCGCTGGTCAAATCGCCTTTGATGAACCAAGATCTGCCTGTGCTGGGAGCTTAACATTTGGAAATCTCTGAAAAAAAAAAAGTTTGAAAACGCAAAGTTTCTTACCATGCACTCTCAGCACAAAAATGTACAAGCATGTAACTTAACTTTAGGGGTACAACAGCTTGTCACTACGGTAGCATCCTTTAAGATAAACAATCATGCAGCCGAGATTTTTATTGCTTTACATTTAGTACAGTAGTACAGTTTGTATTTTTTAGGGACAGGTCAGGTACAAAGTTGTCTCTTAAAATTTATACTGTCATTGAACTGAACTGAATCAACTCTGAATCTGAATTGAGCTGAATAATACACTCTCAGAGAGAGAGAGAGAGAGAGAGAGAGAGAGAGAAAGGCACAGAAGCTGTCACTGGAGCGGTACCTTTTCAGAAGTGCACTTTTGTACAATACCTAAAGGGTCCATATTTGTCCATAAGTGAACCCTTTGAAAAGGTACCACTCCAGTAAGAGCTTTTGGTCCTTTTTCTGAGAGTGTAGCTCTATAGTCTTCTTTAAAGTGCCCCTATTATGGATTTTTGAAAATCACCTTTAATGCAGTGTGTAACAAGTGAATAAAAAATCCTGCAACGTTTTAAATCTAAAAGTGCACTGTGTATAAAGTTATTGTTTTTCAAAAGAAAGAGTCATCTCAGATTCATGAAAACAAGTCATTTTTAAAACAAATCTTTAGCTGTTTTAAGGTGACGTCAAAATGAAACATTAGCATATTTATGCCCGCCCACTAGTTGCGCGCACAGAACCGGGAAAACGTGAACCTCCCCTTCCTCAAACACCTTAGCTGATTCCTGTGGGGAAGACTATGGGTAAAACAGTTAGGGTATAGTTAGCGTATGTCCGAAAACTCACAACGTCACGTAGGACTATTTTGATGTTGGAGGAGAAAAGTGTTGGGAGTTTTTAGACATACCCTGTCTTGAACCATCATACCGCATAGAGTATGTGGTGACTGAGGAGTGAAGGTGACTGGCGACAGTGAAGGTGACTGAGGAGTGTGTATTCATGTGGAGGTGAGCTGATGGGTTGATGCTGAACAGGTGCTGGTGATTGGATGATAGGAAGGTGTAGAGGTGCAGGAGATTAGTGTTTGGGTGAGGGAATGCACGGTGGATGAAGAGCCTGCCCTGACCAACTTATGACAGTATGTCACTGTTCTCATTTTCTGTCTGTGCTATTTAGCAGGAGCTAACATGTCTAAGCTAACTTCAACTTCTAGGTTGATATTTATTCATCTGTTGTATCACTGCAGACATGGACCTTTTGGTGGGGTCTCAGATGATCAATGTTTTTAATAGAAGAAATATCATGCATATTCCTAATATAAGTTGTCAATGTCATTAGAATGGGAAAAGTAGAAGTTTTAATGCCCTTGGAGGGCTCTGAGATGCCAAAAAGTACATGCCATTGAAAGCAGTAATTTCTGTGTAAATTAGGACCTTGTGACTCTCAGTGAGCCTGCTTGTCTAGTACTTGAGGAATGTATTGAAAAGCATATTTTTTGTAGCATAAACAAGACAGGAAGGAGGATAATCATACTAAATGTCCCCATTGTGCATGTGTAAAACAACACAAAAGCTGAGGCTTTTACTTAGGAGAAAAAGAAATCTGTTTTATGTTGCCAAATGTAAGGTACCGTGTTACTCCATTACCCTCTGAATTTTGATTATGCAACATGTAGTGCATTATATGTACACAATGAGCGTTGACCCCTTCTATTTCTACAGTCCATTAGCCGCAGAACTCACAGTTGTACAAAAGGGGAAAAAAAGAAAACAGAACAAATAAACTTGTGTTGTGTTTTTCAGTCTTGCATCTTTTTCTCATATCTGCCCTCTTGCTGCATCTTTGTACATTTTCTGCTCAGTTGAGTGATTCAGAATGTTTTTTTGTGCGGCATTTAAACTGATCAAAAGCAAATGTTCATATGTAAACAGTAACCACTTTTCATGTCAAGGAAGATAAATGAAATACCATCTTGAGCAAAGAAGTGAAATCACCGCGAACATACAGTCTTGTTCAAAATAATAGCAATACAATGTGACTAACCAGAATAATCAAGGTTTTTCGTATATTTTTTTATTGCTACGTGGCAAACAAGTTACCAGTAGGTTCAGTAGATTCTCAGAAAACAAATGAGACCCAGCATTCATGATATGCACGCTCTTAAGGCTGTGCAATTGGGCAATTAGTTGAATTAGTTGAAAGGGGTGTGTTCAAAAAAATAGCAGTGTGGCATTCAATCACTGAGGTCATCAATTTTGTGAAGAAACAGGTGTGAATCAGGTGGCCCCTATTTAAGGATGAAGCCAACACTTGTTGAACATGCATTTGAAAGCTGAGGAAAATGGGTCGTTCAAGACATTGTTCAGAAGAACAGCGTACTTTGATTAAAAAGTTGATTAGAGAGGGGAAAACCTATAAAGAGGTGCAAAAAATGATAGGCTGTTCAGCTAAAATGATCTCCAATGCCTTAAAATGGAGAGCAAAACCAGAGAGACGTGGAAGAAAACGGAAGACAACCATCAAAATGGATAGAAGAATAACCAGAATGGCAAAGGCTCAGCCAATGATCACCTCCAGGATGATCAAAGACAGTCTGGAGTTACCTGTAAGTACTGTGACAGTTAGAAGACGTCTGTGTGAAGCTAATCTATTTTCAAGAATCCCCCGCAAAGTCCCTCTGTTAAAAAAAAGGCATGTGCAGAAGAGGTTACAATTTGCCAAAGAACACATCAACTGGCCTAAAGAGAAATGGAGGAACATTTTGTGGACTGATGGGAGTAAAATTGTTCTTTTTGGGTCCAAGGGCCACAGGCAGTTTGTGAGACGACCCCCAAACTCTGAATTCAAGCCACAGTACACAGTGAAGACAGTGAAGCATGGAGGTGCAAGCATCATGATATGGGCATGTTTCTCCTACTATGGTGTTGGGCCTATTTATCGCATACCAGGGATCATGGATCAGTTTGCATATGTTAAAATACTTGAAGAGGTCATGTTGCCCTATGCTGAAGAGGACATGCCCTTGAAATGGTTGTTTCAACAAGACAATGACCCAAAACACACTAGTAAACGGGCAAAGTCTTGGTTCCAAACCAACAAAATTAATGTTATGGAGTGGCCAGCCCAATCTCCAGACCTTAATCCAATTGAGAACTTGTGGGGTGATATCAAAAATGCTGTTTCTGAAGCAAAACCAAGAAATGTGAATGAATTGTGGAATGTTGTTAAAGAATCATGGAGTGGAATAACAGCTGAGAGGTGCCACAAGTTGGTTGACTCCATGCCACACAGATGTCAAGCAGTTTTAAAAAACTGTGGTCATACAACTAAATATTAGTTTAGTGATTCACAGGATTGCTAAATCCCAGAAAAAAAAATGTTTGTACAAAATAGTTTTGAGTTTGTACAGTCAAAGGTAGACGCTGCTATTTTTTTGAACACACCCCTTTCAACTAATTGCCCAATTGCACAGCCTTAAGAGCGTGCATATCATGAATGCTGGGTCTTGTTTGTTTTCTGACAATCTACTGAACCTACTGGTAACTTGTTTGCCACGTAGCAATAAAAAATATACTAAAAACCTTGATTATTCTGGTTAGTCACATTGTACTGCTATTATTTTGAACAAGACTGTATATATAAATGCAAAGGTCCATAAAAAAGTACTAATATATGGATCTATATGTGTGTCTCTGTGTGTGTGTGCACTAGTATATATGGTTTATGAGGACACAAATGTGTATGATAACATAGGTACTACAACGGAAACATGGTTTATGAGGAAAGTTCCTGTGTCCCCATAACAAAAAAAAAAGAACATGTAAACACATACAAAACTGTGTTTTATGAAATTCCAAAATTGCGAGTTTTCTGTAAGGCAGTGAAAGGGAACGTTGATGCTGGAGGGCCTGTGTCCCTAAAAAATTAGCCCAACCCTGATCAAACACACCTGAACAAGCTAATCAGGTCTTCTGGATACAAATAGTTTTTATTTATTTTGTATTATTTTTTTTTTTTTGAGTTGGAGCTAAACTCTGCAGGACAGTGGCCCTCCAGGATCAACGTTCCTGTAAGTGACAGGTTTAGGTGTAGGGCGATATAAAATACCATTTGTACAGTATAAAAACCATTACACCTATGGAGAGACCCTGTAAACCACAAATGTAAGTATTTGTGTGTGTAAACAATTGATGGAAAGTGATGGTAAGTTAATGAAGTAAAATTGACAATTGTACCATGATGAGTGGGGCGGGTCATCTGTGAGGGGCTGTTGTGCTATTTTTAGTTTGGCGTTTATTTTGTTATCAAATTACAGTATGTTTAATTGTTCCTGCCCACTTCTTCCCATGACTATGAACATTCGTCAGGCCTTCCACCAATGATGTCCAGGACCTTTGCATGGCACCACGAGAAAGAGACTCTCAGCTGGTTGAGGAACAAGCGGCTGTGTGTCCAGGAACTAGACCGAGAATATATACTTTTTTTAAATCCACTCTCGTCTCTGTCTCTCCTCATCCTTCCGTGTCCTTTTCTCCGGCCTTGTGTGTCCATACCCTCAGGTGTCATGGCCCCCGGGGGGAGTAGAGTGCAATCTTGTGAGTACCCCTTGGACTACGAGGGGTGACTGGGGTATGTGACGAGTGGGGTGGGGCTGAGAGCCATGGGAACAGAGCGAGGCTGATAATGCATGAAACCTGCACCAATCATTGGTCTCGAGTCCCACAGAGTAGCTCCGGAAGAATAAAAGGAGGAGTGTCAAGAGTGCAAGATAAGAGAGGATCAGGCCTGGACTATTCATGTTATATTGGTTCTGTTTGTGTGCTGTAGTCGTCCGTGAGGGACTTTCTCACTATTTTCAGTTTTCTGTTTGTTTAATTGTTTATTAAAATTGTTTAAATGTTCATATTCATATTTCATAGAGCCGGTTACCTCCTCCTCCTTCCCGATCTACTAACTGTGTTACATGTACTTAATCAGAGTTATATAAATTTTTTTTTTTTTTTACTTTAACCAACATTTTATTGTCATGATCCTGCCCTCGTGTCCTTGATTTTTCCTAGTCTTGAGGCAGGATCATGACAGACCCTTGTTTTGTGTACAAGCGCATGGCCTTGTCTTTGGGCCATGTGCTTGTGTTGTCTCGTTCCCTTGCCCCGCCCCCCTTGTTATCCTAGTCGTGTCGTGATTGCCCTATCTGTGTCACCTGTCGTGTCTTAATTGTTCCCCCTATTTAGATCTCCTAGTGTGCTCTGTCTTGCGTCGGTTCATTGTGTTACTTATGTGCTTCTCAGATGTGTTCCACACTTGTGACTGTGATTGTATCCTGTATACCGTGAGTGTTTGTTTATAGTTAGTGTTTAGTGTCTTTATCTGGTCAGCCCTGTCTTGTTTGGTTATTTAGTCCTTACCCTAGCCCTTGTTTTCCCCCTCGTGGGTTTTTGTTTTCCCTTTTTGTATTTAATAAACCCTTTTGTGTTGAATCCTGTCTGCACTTGAGTTCCTCCCTTACCAATACCTGACAGAATGAACCGACCACCAAGGAACTCAGCAGACAGGAGGCAATGCTGGATGGCATCAGCCAGCCAGCGAGATTGTTTTGAGGGCTCTCGCCTTGTGGTGTTCCGGGGGACCAGGGGAGGTCGTTCCGGAGCGAGCGGGCGAGAGGAGGAGCCCCAGAGGTCCCCACCTACCCAGCTGCCAACGGTTCCAGAGGGTCGTATCCTGGCCGTGGCCACTCTGGGGGATCAGGCACATCCCTCACCGAGTCCTGAGGTGCCTCCCACACCCGTCGGTCTCCCCGGGAAGCGAGGGAGACGGTTATCGTGGGAGTCTGCCTCGGAATCGTCGGAGTCAGCCCTGCCAGAGACCGAACTCCCCCAACCCGCCTCTGACCCAGCTGTGGTCTCTGCACCGCGCCCAAGGAGGAAGAGGAGGAAGAGGGGGCCTGCCGGTCCTGTGACCCCGTTTCCTCCCGTGCCAGCAGCGGAGAGCGCTGGCGTGCCCGTGCCAGCAGCGGTGAGCGCTGGCGTGCCCGAGCCAGCAGCAGTGAGCGTGCCCGAGCCAGCAGCAGTGAGCGTGCCCGAGCCAGCAGCAGTGAGCGTGTCCGAGCCAGCAGCAGTGAGCGTGTCCGAGTCAGCAGCGGTGAGCGCTAGCGTGCCCGAGCCGGGAAAGAAAGCTGTATGCAAGTCGGCAGTCGTGAGAGCGGAGGAGAGAGCCGCGGCCGACTCTGCAGCAAAGACTCTTGTACAGTCGGTTTCATCTCATAAGGAGATGCCAATTGTCCTAGCTGCTAAAGCTTTTTCTGATTATTTGTCCCGTCTTGTCCAAATTTTAGAAGTCCCCGTCAGTCCTGTTTTGTCCCCTGACCCTGTCCCCAGAAGTCCTAAGTGTCCAGCCGTTGTCTCCCCGTGTCCTGTTGATGTGGCCCCGTGTCCTGTTGATGTGGCCCCGTGTCCTGTTGATGTGGCCCCGTGTCCTGTTGATGTGGCCCCGTGTCCTGTTGATGTGGCCCCGTGTCCTGTTGATGTGGCCCCGTGTCCTGTTGTCCCCCCGTGTCCAGTAGATGTTGCCCCGTGTCCCGTAGATGTCCCGTGTCCAGTAGATGTTGTCGTCCCGTGTCCAGTAGATGTTGTCGTCCCATGTCCAGTAGATGTTGTCCCCCCGTGTCCAGCTGTCGTCTCCCCGCGTCCCGTAAGTCTTGCCCCGCGTCCCGTAAGTGTTGCCCCGCGTCCCTTGTCTGCTCCCGTCATGTCCCCGGTCAGTTGTCCCGAGACCCCTCCCCGCCCCTCCCCACCCAGACCTGCCCGTACCCCCCGTCGTCAGCCTTTGTCCTGTCCTCCTAAGATTCCTACCCCTCCCACTCACCCTGGTCTGCCCCCCATGAACTTTGTGGTCCCGCCCCCTCCCCTTCCCTGTTTGTTTTTTTTGTTATGTCACCCTAACCCTGCCATTGTGTTTTCATGTTTGCCTTTGTTATTATTAGTCATGTCTTGTTGGTTTGTGTCTGTGTCCCAGTCTGTCATGTCCCGTGTTTGATGTTCCCTTGAGGAGCGTCTGGAAGCCGCTCCTTAAGGGAGGGGTTCTGTCATGATCCTGCCCTCGTGTCCTTGATTTTTTCCTAGTCTTGAGGCAGGATCATGACAGACCCTTGTTTTGTGTACAAGCGCATGGCCTTGTCTTTGGGCCATGTGCTTGTGTTGTCTCGTTCCCTTGCCCCGCCCCCCTTGTTATCCTAGTCGTGTCGTGATTGCCCTATCTGTGTCACCTGTCGTGTCTTAATTGTTCCCCCTATTTAGATCTCCTAGTGTGCTCTGTCTTGCGTCGGTTCATTGTGTTACTTATGTGCTTCTCAGATGTGTTCCACACTTGTGACTGTGATTGTATCCTGTATACCGTGAGTGTTTGTTTATAGTTAGTGTTTAGTGTCTTTATCTGGTCAGCCCTGTCTTGTTTGGTTATTTAGTCCTTACCCTAGCCCTTGTTTTCCCCCTCGTGGGTTTTTGTTTTCCCTTTTTGTATTTAATAAACCCTTTTGTGTTGAATCCTGTCTGCACTTGAGTTCCTCCCTTACCAATACCTGACATTTATTGCATTCTAAAACATAATATCTGGCATTTTGACTCAAAAGTACATTACATTTCATAAAAACATATAATTCATTATTTCAAACAAGAGGTCTCAAAAAACTCATTGTTTTGAGATGATTTTCATTGACTCTCTTCACAAATCACGCTGAACCATTAATTTTCCAATCGGTCTTTTCCTATTTCGGGTGTGCTGGATTCAACAACTGATTCAGTGATCTGGTCGGTGTGGCTTTCCATAACCAAATCACTATTGGTCACGTCTGGCTTAAAAGGAGCCAAGAATCAAGTCATATGATTCTCAGAGCTCGAGTGTGTGGAAGATTTCACTGATGGCACGAAAAGTAAGTTACCAATGTAAAATTGTAGCATTTGTATTGTAAATCAACATTGAATACAGTATATACATGACAGCAAATTGTTTAATCTTGTTTAAATTTGGCCTTATTTCTAACTTTATTCGAGTACTTTGTGCTCTTAGCCTATCTGGTTAGAGTATATCTAACTACTTACTGTAAATCAAGAACATGATTTACAGCCCATTGCAACCACATGTAGGTCTACTTGATTTACACAGTACATGAACTACTTTATTTTGTAGCAGGCAAACATGACAATAATATAATGTTGAATCACTCCGCTATGTATAATTGAACATTGAACATTCCAGTGAATTATATTTCAATTACAGCCATTGTTTATCACTGTTATGTCATTTTTTTCCATTATATAGTTGCATGAGATTAAGCCATGTTATTCACAGATGACTATTTTAGGATTTCATACTCTAAAGCATCATAAATGCACCCGTCTGCAATATAATGTGCAGATAAAAGTCAGACGCCTGTACCTTCAAGCAAAAACAAAAAAGTGCAATTTGTCAAGAACCCACACCTGACACTAATTTTCTATATGTTCACTCCAAACGAGAGCGGCTTCTGATTCCCAGCATGCTTTACTCTCCAGCTCTGTGGGAGGGTTGCAGCTGCCAGTCCTGTGAGTCTTCAGACTAGTGCAGACACACACTGAGTCAGTGGGGTGGCACATCTGTGTGTTCCCTTATACATCCTCACATTTTCTATGATTAGTCAGACAAAGTCAGACCTGCTCACCCTATTCAGCCCCCTGACAAACACCATCTCTCACACACACACTTTCATATTCACGGAGAGTGGTGCAATTCTGTTGCATGATGCAATCTAATGATGCAATTTTGCAGCCACAGCAAATTTTTAAAGCCCTTCACAAAGCAGGTTAACATCCATAGGGCTTTAGTAGAAACACATTCTTTAAAATGTCCGTTCTGATGCAAGAGCATTTACATTTATCTGTTTAAAGTTACACAGTACTTAAAACTTCTGAGAAGCTCTGATCTCTTCTGCTCTGATGAAGTGCTCTTATATCTTTTATTATGCTTCTGCTGTTTTATATCGTAAGCCATTATTTCCCATCTGTTTAATTATCAAAACCCTCATTGTAAGCTTTTCAAGAGAGGGCTGTAATGCAGGCTCCTTGTGAAACACTTAACTGCCAAGAGAATCAGCATACTATTATAAATGTCATAGATCAGTTTTGTTTTTCTCCAGGTCAGCATCAGTTATGATGAGAATCTGAAACCTACCGACTTTAGTACTTCTGTAAAGTTCGAGTTTAGGGGGATGGAAATGGAAAAGAGAGGCTTGGACATTTGGTCTTTTTTGTGTTCCAATCATACAGGTTCAGAACAACATAAAGGTGAGTAAATTATGACTATTCTTGGTTTTGGGTGAATTGTTGGATGAATAACTATAAACATAAACATATTGCCAAAGAAAATAAGTCATGGTTTGAGTACCATAAACAGAGAATTCTGCGTTGCCTGTTCAAATGGCAAAAGTTATTTGGCAATTACCTCAGGAGGAAATGCATCTTTTTCATCTTCTATAAAACAGGTGCTTGAGCAGAAATCATAGTTTTATTTTGAAAGAATGTGAAAAACAAAAATCTCAAGATTTTCTTGTTCTGTAGGCATGTTGAATGTGAAATCAATGTCTCGGCCATAATAATTCTATTCATGCGCCATCTCATCTCTGCCAAGTCTGCTTCTTATTCCGATCACTTAGCACTGCAATCTGCCCCATTGATTGAAACTTTACAGTAATGTTATTTGATTCTCTTGCAATTATTAGCCACAATCACATACTTTCAGGGATTTTGTAGAAGTGCATTGGGTCTCATTCACTACTTACATACAGCTTGAGTATAATTATGTGTGCAGATAAAGTTCTAGCGCAAAATATCTAGATTCACAATACGCTGAATAGTAAATTCTATATTCAATATTAAAAAATTTTTTGGTACGTGGAAATAAGACTAGCATTTATGGTTAAAAAGTATATCCTTTTTATAAAAGGACTGATTGTTCCTGTAGCTCAATTGGTCACGCATTGCGCTATCAAGCACAAGGTTGTGGGTTTCATTCCCCGGGAACACATGATAGGTAAAAATTGGTATATTGATATTTTATACTAGAAAAGACCCTTTTTCCTTGGCTGAGATTGTGTAGAGCTTTTTGAAGCTGCACTGAATCTGGACGCTCAAACATAGCATCATAGTACTCCATTAAATGGAGAAAAATCCTGGAATGTTTTGCTCAAAAAAACTTCATTTCTTTGCAACTGAAGAAAGAAAGACATGAACAGCTTGGATGACATGGGGGTGAGTAAATTATCAGGATTTTTTTATTCTGGAAGTGAACTACACCTTTAATATTTGTGAGAGGCTTCCAAGCAGTGCACACATTCATCTGCACATATTAAAAATGTAAAATTATGACTTCCATATTTTAGTTCAGAATAAACTATAAACATAAACATATTGCCAAAGAAAATAAGTCATGGTTTGAGTACCATAAACAGAGAATTCTGCATTGCCTGTTCAAATGGAAAAAGTTATTTGGCAATTACCTCAGGAGGAAATGCATCTTTTTCATCTTCTATAAAACAGGTGCTTGAGCAGAAATCATAGTTTTATTTTGAAAGAATGTGAAAAACAAAAATCTCAAGATTTTCTTGTTCTGTAGGCATGTTGAATGTGAAATCAATGTCTCGGCCATAATAATTCTATTCATGCGCCATCTCATCTCTGCCAAGTCTGCTTCTTATTCCGATCACTTAGCACTGCAATCTGCCCCATTGATTGAAACTTTACAGTAATGTTATTTGATTCTCTTGCAATTATTAGCCACAATCACATACTTTCAGGGATTTTGTAGAAGTGCATTGGGTCTCATTCACTACTTACATACAGCTTGAGTATAATTATGTGTGCAGATAAAGTTCTAGCGCAAAATAACTAGATTCACAATACGCTGAATAGTAAATTCTATTTGTTACTTGGAAATAAGACTAGCATTTGTGGTTAAAAAGTATATAAATATTTATTCATTTATTTTTAGGAAAGGACTGATTGTTCCTGTAGCTCAATTGGTAGAGCATTGCACTATCAAGCGCTAGGTTGTGGGTTTGATTCCCCGGGAACACATGATAGGTAAAAATTGATGACCTGAATGCTCTGTAAGTCGCTTTACAGTCGATAAAAAAAGCGTCTGCTAAATGCATTAATTTATTTAATTTGTTATACAAGAAATGACCCTTATTCCTCGGCTGAGATTGTTTAGAGCTTTTTTAAGCTGCACATAGTACTCCATTATATGGAGAAATCCTGGAATGTTTTGCTCAAAAAACTTCATTTCTTTGCAACTGAAGAAAGAAAGACATGAACATCTTGGATGACATGGGGGTGAGTAAATTATCAGGATTTTTTTATTCTGGAAGTGAACTACACCTTTAATATTAGTGAGAGGCTTCCAAGCAGTGCACACATTCATCTGCACATATTAAAAATGTAAAAATTATGACTTCCATATTTTAGTTCAGAATAAATGATGGCAAAGATCAAAGGTCCATGCGTGCATCTGGCATTTCTGAAGACATCCTTTTTCTCTTACTTCCATTCTGTCAGACAAACTCTGTTTTAAAGGTTGGTTAAACTAATGAAGAAAAAGATCAGCTAAAGCCAACTTTTAGGTCTTTGGTGTGAGCAACCTAAAATTGTAAACAGCAAAAATGTGCCTTTTCAAGTTTGATGGTCAAGGTGGAATTGACAGATGGTTGAGCATGCTCAGTTTGATCATTAATTTCTCTCATCACTGCAATTCTCCTACCTTAAATGACAAGAAAGGATGATTTTCTGAGGGAGGATTTTTATAATGTTGAAAGGCTTGAATGCAAAATTTGAGAATCCTTAGATGACTTTTGGCCTAAAATGGCTTGATAAATTATACATCCTAAATGTGATATATTAAGAACTGTTACTGTGTGTGTGTGTGTGTGTGTGTGTGTGTGTGTGTGTGTGTGTGTGTGTGTGTGTGTCCATGAATATAGACATCACGGATTTCAAACAAAACAAAAAACATCTGTTCCAGTGCGTCTGTTTATTGATTTCAGGTAATGCTCTGTCCACACATCATTTTATTAGTTCTTTTTCATAGCTTCTTTCTTTATTTTGAAAATCCATGCAATAAAAGTTTATTGGCAACTCTATTGTTAAAACTGTAGATGTGGGCTTCATTCGTAAGTCACATTTCATGATATGCTCAGTGACATCCTTACTCTATTAATATCATGTTTTTCAGCCATCACTGGTTTTTGATAAACTCATGGACTAGAGTCGTAAGTTCATTGGGAGTTCTTAATAGCAACAAAGTAGAAACAGTGCGTATGCATTGTACCGAGTAATTGTTGGAACGTAAATGTGGCTAGAGCTGAAAGTCTAATGCAATTATTACATTATTTAAAGCATGAAGTGTTAAATGGAGTTGACCCCCAAGGGAACTGAGAGTCGCTAACCAATTACATTTTAATTGAACATGATCTTGCACACGTTAAACACATCAGCCAAGTGAATTACATCAATTTCTATTATTCTGACCTTAGAACTTATGATTCACGAGTTAGATTGTGTAAAACCATATCAAATTAAAACGCATCTTTGGCTATCCAGAGCATATCATATATGTACATCTAGTTAGATGCTAAATTTATAATATATTTATTTATACATACATATATACAGTGGGTACGGAAAGTATTGAGACCTTTGTTATATTGCATTTGCTAAAATCATTTAAGTTATTTTTTTTCCTCATTAATGCATGCTTAATGTACACACAGCACCCCGTATTGACAGAATTGTTGACATTTTTGCACATTTATTAAAAAAGAAAAACTGAAATATTATATGGTCCTAAGTATTCAGACCCTTTGCTCAGTATTTAGTAGAAGCACCTCTTTGATCTAATACAGCCATGAGTCTTTTTGGGAAAGATGCAACAAGTTTTTCAACAAGAAGGTGAACCTTCACCCCAGTCTGAGGTCCTGAGCACTCTGAAGATGGTTTTTATCCAGGATATCCCTGTACTTGGCCACATTCATCTTTCCCTTGATTGCAACCAGTCCCTGCAGCTGAAAAACACCCCCACAGCATGTTACTTCACTGTTGGGACTGTATTGGACAGGTGATGAGCAGTGCCTGGTTTTCTTCACACAAACTGCTTAGAATTAAGGCCAAAAAGTTCTATCTTGGTCTCAGCACCTTAAGTGCAGCAGAAATGTTTTTGTAACCTTGGCCAGATCTGTGCCTTGCCACAATTCTGTCTCTGAGCTCTTCAGGAAGTTTCTTTGACCTCATAATTCTCATTTGCTCTGATATGCACTGTGAGCTGTAACGTCTTATATAGATAGGTGTGTGGCTTTCCTAATCAAGTCCAATCAGTATAATCAAACTTTTTTTTTTATGTCCCCCATCTGGAAAAGTGAACCTGAAGCAATTTATGTGATGTATGCATATTTATTTAGAGGATAGAATTTGTATACATAAATGGAATTGTCTACATGGATATAACACAACTAGTAAGATCATGGTGACCGCTCTGATCCTAGCAATTGAGTTTGTAAATTAGCCAGTGTCAAGATAGTCAAGAGATTCATTGAAATAGCAAATAGAGAAGACTTATTCATATGCTCAAAGGTATTTTCAAAGGATCATCATTTTAATAATGCATCTCCGTCAAGGAGTTACTATCTGTGGTTACAGAGCCGTGTGTCTGGTCTCCTGTACATTGCAATAATTTGCCACCATCAGGGATTAAAGCGTTCACCAATAAATAAGCCTGTGGCCATTAGCTTAAAATGACCAATCAAGCAGATACACAGCCAGAGTCAAAACAATGACTCATGCATACTTACACCAGCTGTCTGTTTGAAGTCATTCCACTTTTCATACATTCTAGAATAGTTTTATTACTTGAAGAGGTAATATTTCAGGGAAGTCAACATCTGCGAGTCTGCTAGGGTCCGCTATGGTGGGCGTGACGTAAACATTTTCATCGGAGAGTGTGCGCAGAGGCTCTGAGCGGACGACTGTGTGGACAAGTACTCGCTTTCGGTAAAATGCAGGTTGTCCGCATCTGGACTTATGCAGGCTTTATTCGCCATTAACTATGACTTTACCTAATTTGCTGCTTATTAATAGTTATTAAGGTAGTTGTTAAGTTTAGGTATTGGGTAGGAATGTAGAATAAGGTCATCTAGAATAAAACATTAATATGTGCTTTATTAGTATTAACAAATGTTAATAAGCAACCAGTTAAGAGACCCTAAATTAAAGTGTCACTGTATGTTTTTGCGAGTCTTGAATTAAAACAGGAAGAAGGAACATGTTTGTTCTGAATTTTTTTATATATTCCAATTGTTTAATTTTATAGTTCAGTTGCATTTAACTAAAGTTTTTTGTTCAACCAGATGGTACAGAGCAACCTTTTGAGGTTCTTTTTGTGTCTTCTTTGGTTGTAGGCTAGAGGAAAAAGGAAGCAGAGAAAGAAGGAATGAAACAGGTTAAGTTTTATATTGTGCCTTCTGTAAGTGCCAAAGCAGCCTCAGTTTTGAAAAGACCAGCACAAGCCATATTCCTTCATAAACAATGCAATGTGTTCTGGGGTGAAGCAGAAAAGTGCTAAATCCTCTCAAAGAGGGGATAAATCTTTCATGAATGAGACACACTTCCCCTTCTTAAAAGGGCAGAGTGGAACACACTCACACACAAACGCACACACACACATCTGTGCATACTCGACACTTATAAATAAGAAGCAGCCTCACTGCCACGCTCAGACAACAAAATGCAAAGCTGTTTGGATTTCTCCCACTAACGATGTGAATTATAAATGAGACTCTGTAATTTGGAGGAAGTTGTGAGCTGGTGATTGCTTATCAAGCCTCAGTTTCTGCTGAACTCTGAGCAAAAATAAAAGACAGGTTTGGAGGAAGGAGTCAGTTTGATCTTTTATATATTCCGTGTAACATACACTCACAGGCCACTTAAGTACCAGGTTAAACCTGCTTAAGTTCACATTAAGTCTTTGTGGCATAGATTCAACAATGTACTGGACACAATTTTGAGGGGATTTTGGTCCATTAACATGATAGCATCACGCAGTTGCTGCAGATTTGTCGGCTGCATATCCATGATGAGAATCTCCCGTTCCACCGCATTCCAAAGCTGCTCTATTGGATTGAGATCTGGTGACTCATTTACATTTTTGAGATGATTTGAGCTTTGTGGCATGGGACATTATCCTGCTAGAGGTCAGAAGACATCACAAGATCGCACACTGTGGTCATAATGCGATGGACATGGTCAGCAATAATACTCATGTGGACTGTGGTGTTTAAACAATGCTCAATTGGTACTAAGGGGCCCAAGTGTGCCAAGAAATGATCCCTGACATCATTCCACGACCAGCAGCCTGATCCGCTGATACAAAACTGGACGTATCCATGTTTTCTTGTTGTTTACTCCAAATTCTGACCCGACTCATCAGACCAGGTAATCATTTTCTAATCATCTATTGTCCAATTGTGGAGAGCATGTGCAAATTGTAGCCTCTGTTTTCTGTTCATAGCTGACAGGATTGGCACCCCACGCTATAACCTCTCTGCTTCAAGGTTTGTTCTAAGTAATAATAATAATTTAATACAAAGGTGAGTAAACTATCCCACACGTTTCATTATTGGGTGAACTGTTGTCTGTATACCGTACGTACTATCAAAGCCATTACAGATTGCTTGAGAAAAACTTTATTCATCTCGTGTGCCACCTGCAGAAGCTCATTTGCTGTGCATGACTCCCACATCCATTGGGGTCGCATAATTCTTATGAGGTGCTATGGTAACCTTTTCTGTTTTCACTGTCTTTGTATAGTGCACTTACAGCTTATTCCACAGTTGCATGGATACAGGGGATTTTAATTTGAACAATCAATTGTGAGTCCCTGATCCTCTGCATTTAAGAGTAGGGCCATGAAAAAAAAGGACTTGAATTAACTCGTCTTGTGGGGTCTGCAATATTGTTGTTATTTATTGAGATTGGGGGAGGGGGGGTCTGATGCCCTAGGCTAAATAACACATTTGCATTAATTATGGTAAACATTTAAATTTGCTGACTGAATATTTTTTTTTTTTTATTTCTTAATTTAATCTTGTCTGCTTATAAGGAGCACGTGGATTTCACACGCGGAGGGTTAAAATATTATTCTGACCTGAAAAGATGAAGAAAACTCCCAGAATATTATGTTTATCTCAAGGTACCATAGATACAACCTCCATTTAGAAACCAAAATAAAGACCCAAATTCATAAAGAAAAAAAAAACAGAAGGCGTGAGAGATAAAAAAAGATAAAATTATATTACCATTATGCAGGAAGTGAAAGGGTTTCTTAGAGGACTATTGCAATCTGTGGTTAGCCAAGCACTGCTGTGTCTTCACACTCATCTACCACAAGAGATTTGAAAACACCTTCTACAGAAATACAGCCGAAACAATACATGCCTTGCTCAGCTGTACTAAACAAGAGGTTTTCAAACTTTTGATGCCAATGACCCTCAAATATGATGACCTCCTTCTTCGAAATAAATGACAGTAACACTAAGTTTTAGGTTAGTAAGATTTTTTTTATGTTTTTGATTAAAAAAAAACTATTATGCTCAGCAAGACTTATTTGATCAATAATACATATATTATGAGATTATTATTACAGTTTCAAATAAAATGTTCTATCTGTTAATGTACAGATATATGTTACTTTGAGTTCAGTCACATATCTGTACTCAATGACACAGTCTAACGTAATTGGGTCTGTCCTGTGCACTTCAATAACTGTCTATCAGAAGACTACAGAGGATGGTTCGGACTGCTGAAAGGATTATTGGTGCTCCCCTGTCCACCCTTCAAGAACCGTATATATCGGTGAGGGAAAGGGCTCAGAAAATCACTCTCGGTCCCTCACATCCAAGCCATCTGCTTTTTGAAGTTTTTCCATCTCATTGTCAATGTGAATTTAAACTGCATAGTTATTCGATGCATTTGTAAACGCATTTTCAGGCATACTCTACATGACTGCTTAGATTCAGGAGGAGAGGGAGTCTGTACAGCTGCAGAAACGATGTGTGAGAGGTGGAGCAGAAGGACCTGCTCACATGCAATCATAGTGTGGGTGCTCCGTCCTTGCCTTTTATTTGCCCCTGCATGTATTTTGTCTCCTAATTCCCACCTTTCTGGTTTGAATTTTACATTTCCTCTTGCCCACAGGGCTGCTGATGGATGCAAAGTGGCATCTGAAGCACTGGCTGCAGAGAGCCGCCCAAACCAGAGAGCAGACGGCAGTACAAGGCACTGAGCCTCGGTGGAGAGAAGCAGCTGACTGCATGCAATTGCATTATTAATAATATCATAATCTAAATAATAAAGCTTTGTATGAGGAACAAATTGACATTTAAGTCATTATTCAGAGGTAATATTTTAGCGGTCTCTCTTAAATGTCATTCATGTCTCCTATTTACAGTTGGAGAGCTGCTGGTAATGGTCACTGACATATTCCATTAGAAAAAGAAAATCACAGGGGCTTGGAAAGTGATATTTGATGTTATTGAAAAATTTCACAGTATTTAACTTTTTCATTTTGCATTTTTTTCATCATGAGATCTTTTTCCTTTTGACATCCCTTCAAAAATATATGTGAAAAAATAAGCAGAAATAATCAATATTCACAGAATAAGGAGTGTAAACAATGATTGACCCTTTAAAATAGAGTTTACTGAGAACACAGTTGTAGAACTACACATTACACAAGACAATAACTGACAAAGGACAGAACCGTATAGACAGGATATATACACATAGTATATGAGGGAACTAAACGAGAACAACTGGACTAACTAAGGAATAACTAATCACTAACCATGGAAACTAATGAGAACTCATAACAGGCATGAAAGGAACTGATCATTTTAACCAAAAATATTAAGCAGCAATATTTTTAACCGTAAAAAAAAAAAAAAAAAAAGATTATGAAAAGAAATCAAATCAGAAAATGCTTTCTGAAGGATCATGTGACACTGAAGACTGGAGTAATGATGTTGAAAATAATTCAGCTTTGCCATTAAAATATTAAATTACATTTAAAATAAATTCAAATAGAAAACAATAATGTTTCACAATATTACAGTTTTTCTGTATTTCTAATTGTATATTTGCATCCTTGGTGAGCCTAATGGAAATATTTTAAAACATTTAAAATATTATCAACCCAAACTTTTGAATGATAGTGTATGGCTTCTGAAAGTTTGGAATCTACCCTTGTCATTACGTAAAAATGCATCAACAATTCTCCTTTGTGGAATATAGTAATAGCATATGGGTTTGGAACTGCATGAAGGTGAGTAAATAATGAGAGCATTTTCAATCACTTAAGCAACATGTAGTTTAAGTATCTCCTTGAGCAGGCTTGAAAACCTCACAATGGTGCAAACAGATAAAAGAGGCAATGGGTTAATTTACTAGCATCATTGTACCATTAAGCTGCTAGTCTGAAAACATCCTTCATGCTCTTTCCTAGGTACACGATTAACACTTAATACCTGTTAGCGTTCCTGCACATATACGTTAGCAGTAAGACATTTTACCCTCTGATGAACTGGTACTTGACTTAATAAAATCAATGGCAGCAGGTATGTGGTTTTGTGGTCAACTGCGTATTTTCACCATTGTTTTACAAAATGGTGTGACTTTGGCACCATTCTTTCAGGACAGAATGAGGACAAGTGCGCTGTTTTATACAAGGTCTCTTTGAAAGCTTTCAGCCTTGACAAACTGGGCAGCTAATGCACTGGCAATGACTTTAAATGTATATGCATAACATTTTACATTCAGCATAAGTACTTTGAGATATTTTTTTAAATGCCTTTAAAGTGAGGATTGAGTGATGCGTGCTGTTTTCTCCAGCCCTATTCACTTTCTCCGCTATAGTTTTCTGTGTTGTCTGAATAGCATCTTTAGCAGAGTCTTTCATGCTGTCGTCAGTGGAGCATTACGAGTCGACAGCGGCATTCAGCCAAAGCGGTTCAAGGCCATTATGTGACGATCTCCAAAACTCAGAAGAGAAAATAACTATAGCCAGTCCCACAATGCACCAAAAGAAACTCAAAGGCCAGGTAATTAGCTACATCCCTTTATTTCATGAAGATGGCATTCTGTCAGTTCTGTTGTGTTGCAAATCTGGAATAAAAACCAAGCTGTTCTAACCAGCTGTACACAGTTTTTGTTTTATAGCAGTGTGGAGTATGACCTGTTGGGGGAACAGAGGTGCTGTGAAAGGGCTTTCACAATGAAATTCAACAACAAAAAAAAAATTTCATTTTAGTTTTTTGTTTGATGGTTTGTTTTTTGGTTTCCAAAGATTTCATGTGAACGTGAACCAAAAGTTAAATATTTAGATAACATTTTGCAGGTCCCATTAGTTTACTTTAGTTCATGCTTTAAATAACAATGAGGATTATATTTGTTACATGTGTTATTTATTATGATAGTTAACATTAGTTGATACAAATGCAACTTTAATTGTAATAATGTAGTTAGTGTTGAAATTAACTTGAAATAAGGTTGCTTAATATGCATTGTTAGTTTATATTTATGATGTAGTTAACTAATTCTAATAACTGAAACCTCATTGTAAAGTGTTGCCTTTATTTACAGTATATTAGAATCTAATTGTATTGTTTTTAATAATACAAAATACAGATACAGATTAAAACAGACACAAAAAAAGAAAACATTGAGAAACACTTCATTGATTTATTTATTTTATTTTCATATTCACTCTTTTTCATCGTATTCATCATCATATTCACCATTTTTGCCACATGAGCTTTATCTGTTAGTCCACCACTACGCTCTTATAAAAAGACAAATACTGTAATCAAGTACTTCACACTCACTTTGACCCAGTCAGTTTTCCACTTCATAGCTCCTAACGTTCAAGCCTTCAGTCTTGCTTCATTGGACAACAGATCAATATTGAGATTGTAGTCGTTCAGTGGTGATCAGCCTGAAAGTAAGGACAGTCTTGACACAAGCCGCTGTCCTGGCCATGCACTTGTGAAACTTACTTTTGTAGGACTCTCTCAAAAGACGACTTTACACACTGTATGTAAAATTCTGTTTTCATTCACAACCAGCATCAAGTGCAATGGTTCATCATTATTCTGACCAAAACCACAATCTGATCAGTAAAGACCTGTTCACACCAAAATATATACAATGAAATATTTGAATGTAAAAATTTGTTGCGAGAAACATTTTTGATTTGAATGAACAGCTGTCAGTGTATGAATATATATATAACATTATATATCGTGTTTATATAAAGGTCTAATTGATAGTTAACTTTTATAAAGGATATAATATATAAATATGCATAAAATATTATATTTTCTCTTATTTACTCATTAATTTTCCCTTTTTTATATTGACTTTTTCTTGTCATTTCTTGTTTTGTTGTAAGCATGATCATATAAGTACTTGAAATTGAAATTCAGAAAAAGATGGATGCATCTCTTTTCATCGTTTCGTTATATGCATGTGTTGTGAGGATATGCAGCTCATTTCGTTATATGCATGTGTTGTGAGATTTTGCAGCGTGTTTCGTTATATGCATGTGTTGTGATGATTTGCAGTGTGTTTCGTTATATGCATGTGTTGTGATGATTTGCAGTGTGTTTCGTAATATGGATGTGTTGTGATTATTTGCAACGCGTTTTGTTATATGCATGTGTTGTGATTATTTGCAGCGCGTTTTGTTATATGCATGTGTTGTGATTATTTGCAGCGCGTTTCGCTATATGCATGTGTTGTGATGATTTGCAGCGTTTCTTAATATGCAAGTGTTTGAAGGATTTGCAGCGCGTTTCGTTATATGCATGTGTTGTGATGATTTGCAGCTCATTTCGTTATATGCATGTGTTGTGATGATTTGCAGCGCGTTTTGTTATATGCATGTGTTGAGATGATTTGCAGCGCGTTTCGTTATATGCATGTGTTGTGATGATTTGCAGCGTGTTAATTTGCTGTTTTTTTTTTTTCAATTTGCATGTGTTTTCTTAAATTGCAGCGTATTGAGCTATCTCAGCCACCGTACCTTAAAGTGAAAAAGAAATGTATGTAGACTGTGATGACTGTGACTTAATGTAAAATCACCATAAAACCTTGTTAATTCACTACAAACTACACTAGAGTAAAACTGCTTTAAATACGGGATTCGGTAGAAAATATAGTCATTTAAAATGCAAGCCAGCAAACCAACTCTTCTGACATTTCTCCGTTCAATATCCAGTGAATTTTTTCATCTCGCCACATTCAACGTTCACATAGTCTTTACCTCCGCCACCCTAGGGCTTATCATCACAGCTGGGGAAGAGAAAGTCACCTCACCGTACAGGCTGTCAGTGCTCAGATTTGACTCTGTGGCAGTTTGAACGCTGGTCGACTGAGGTCTGCATGCTCTACGATGAGAGCAAAGCTAAATGTGCATCATTCAGGGATTACGGACCATCACTGCATCACATCAGTCCATGCATTTAATGCTGGACAAACCAGCTTTACGTCAATTCTGCTTTTACCCTTTTTTCTGTGGAGGACCCCCGAGGTAAAACTATGTTAGCAGAAACTTTCATGGTCAATAAGAGAGCTGCGATAGCTTCAGGTGAGTTCTGACGCCCTGCTGGTGTGGAACACCACATTTAGCCCCCCTTTGACGTCAGTGGTGATTTTTGTGATGCTAAGACTGAAAATACCCTTCAGAGGTTCTTGTCAGAACAATAAATGTGGTGCTTCTCTACCCACCATGAACAGGTCCACATGGTTAAAAATATTTTAAAGGGCCAGTAATAATTTTCCAATATTTCCCTGAACATTAATTAGAATGAATGGGTACATTTTTGCTGATACCTTTAAGACAGATATTAAAGATGCACCACTTTTCACTGAATTAACCCTGAGATGGTTGAGATCCACTGTATAACTTTACACGGAGTTCCTCTCAGGGTATCCTTTGCCATTTCTCCCCCAAAGCTATTTAGCGCTCTCCAGGCACAGCCCCTATCTCAGTTCTCTTTATAAAAGTCGATTTGATTCTGTCTCTCAGTGACCATATATCTCTGATCCAATGCCTTGGGTCATGTAGGTACACTCTCATTTTCCCTGACCCTTTCTTACCGTTATCTGCTGTCCATTGCTTCCTTCCTCATTAGGAGCTTTCCATCTGCTGAAACAGGGCTTTGAGATCTCCGCTCTCCTTCGAAATTTCTTTCTCTCTTCACTATTCCCTGTCGTGATGTTCGGTCTCTCTCATGTGAGGGCCATCCTCCATCTGTACTATCTCCCGTTCTGCCCTTTTAATTCTCCTTGATCTGCCATCTCTGTGCTTTTAATAAGCGTGATCATTCCCTTTCTTGTGGAGGAAAAAGTCCTTGGAGTCATTTTTTCGAGTTAGCCGACACTGGTGGGAGTATGTCACGCTTTGGCAGTGTTCAGCTTGTCATGTAACGGTTTTGTTTCTGTTATTTTTGTTGTGGTGGCTTGCGTCTTGTTTTTTTCTCACTTTTAGATGTTCAGTGCGCTCATACTCTAGAATTCTTTTTGTTTTCTGGGGAGAAAGACGGTGGGGGGTGTTTTCTGAAAGAAGCATGTTGCAAACATTCACATACACACACACACACACATGCAAAAAATGTTTTGCTCTACTTTGGTGTATTTTTGTGCCCGACAAAAGATGTACAACGTCTCTAGTAACAACGATATTGCTTTTGAAATCTGAAACTCATTTGGGAATCAAAGTAATGCGAAAGGTTGAATTGGACAGAGTTTTGATTACAGTTTTATATCATGCAACAATTGCATGAACAGATTCCTTCAGTATTTTTTTTATAAATGATAAAGGTATCAGTGAACAAATGTTCTGTTATTAGAGATCAACCAATGTTGTTTACACCTGATACCAAATACAGGATATACATTCAATTAGCAAAACTGAATTTCAATTGCTGTTGTATAATCAAATGTATATAACTTGATTAATATGCTGCTATTATAATCATATTTATATAATTTGAATAATCTACTGCTTTTGGAATAGCAATAATTAATCACAACATATTTTTAATTATTTTATTTCTTAATATATTTAATAGTTATAATGAAGCATATTGCTTACATGAGAATGAATGGCTGATATTTATAAAGTTCAGAAATAATGCTTATTTCTAAATTGTATGTAAAATTTCTAAATCATAAATTAATAAAAAAAAGTATTGTCATTTCAATGATACATTCAATATTATATATATATATATATATATATATATATATATATATATATATATATATATATATATATATATATATAATATAAAAAAATATTTACATATATAAAATTTATATTATATATAAATATAAATTAACTATATAGAAAAAAAACATTTGTCTTAAATATGTGTAAGTATATAAGGTACATATTAATTGTGTAACAGCACTTTTATTGTAAATATTATTATTATACGTGAGAAATATAAAACAGTTTTAATAAATAGTCAATTCATTAATATTTCTAATAATTAGTATTATTTATTATTAATTTAATTATTTATTAAATTAAAACGATACATTCTTGAGGCTAGATAGCTGTTGCATATAAATATTAATAATTATGCCAACATGTTACATTACATAATACATTAACTACATCAACTATGAACTTGTGCATCTATTTATTTATCAGTAAGTGAAAAACAGCTATATATTGATAAATAAAGAGGTAAGATGATACTATAAAAGTTAAAACTTTCGTTTATATAAAATTTCAACAATTTTATAATGACAGAAACAAACAGACAGATTAACTGATACCTTCCCCATTGGTGGCGTTTTACTCTTAACATACCAAACACAGTCTGTTGCTCAATATGTCAGTGAACTACAGCAGCTTTGATGCAAATCGCCTCTGAAAACTTACTCACGAGTGCTTGAAAGCTATCAGAGGCTTCTGCGCCACATTATTGTCACCATGCTCAAAAACTTTCATACAATTTGTCGCCTGTCCGGATTTGGGATATCAGTTTCAGGGTCACGCTGCAGGAGTGTGCAGGGTGAAGCACTTATAGGCTCTGAGTGGGCCTGTGAATAACTAAGAGTCTGATTCGGGATGACACCTCTTAGATGGGGACAAATGGGGGGCTGGGCCGTCCGCTTGCTTCCCCTGACCCCTGACACAAAACTTTGTGATGCTGTAAGGGGTGGGTCACCTGTGTTTTTTCAGAGAGAAACAGATTAAAAGGTTAATGGATTCAGTAGGACTGCCAGTCCTTTACAGTGGGAACACCAGGATGAGAGCAGAATTGTTTGCCATATTGATGCAGGAGAAGGACGGTTTTGAAGGTGCCTCTGCTGCCCCCTTTGGGCATGTGTGTGACATTACAAGCTCAACACATGACTGGAGTTACATAGAAAAAAAAAAGCTATCATTCATTTTTATCTTACACTCTCTAAAGCACAAGGGTTTAAGAGAAATCAGAGAGATGATAAATTATTAGTGGAGCTTACTAAGGCTAATATTGCTCATACTTTTTATATTTTCTGCCCAAAGCTAAGTGATAAGACATATGGTTTTCACTGGGCAGACAATAAAATGGGCAAAAGAAATCCATCAATTCCCCCTGACACCCATATCTAGAGAATCAGAACATCACAGAGGCCTGAGGATGTGCTCTTTTGACTCTGGAATGCTGCACAATGCCACACTTTAGGTCTGCATCTTCAGACTTTTAATAGGAATATTATAATAACAACAACAACAAACATAATAATGTTATTTAAAGGTAATATGACATACGGTATTGAAAAAGATATTGACCCCTCAAGTAGCTTTAATAAAACTGCTTGAGGGGTCAGTATCTTTTTAAATATATAATATTACCTTTAAATAACATTGTTGTTGTTGTTTTCATAAATTATATTAAAATAATTGTTAATATTATTCCATTACATTTAAAGGAAGAAACAGACTTCTAATAAAATGTTTATTAATAATAATAATGATAATAATTTGCTGTGATGTGATATTGAAACATTCATAATGACAAAACAATAGTTGTATTGCTGTTGTGTAATGATTTACAACAAGCTATAAAGTTCAGAGCAGTGGTTTAGAAAACATTTCTTGGCTTATGTAATTTAATATATAAATTGTGCTATCGAATAGTCCTATATTTAAAAAGATATTGCCCCCTGGAGTTGCTTTAATGTGGCTTGCTATGTTTTGCTTGCAGCCTCTAACTATTTTCTCCGAACAGCAGCGTGACTGTAGTTACACTACTTTATACCATGAGCTTGACAAGCTTGGGTTTTAAAGCAGTTTCCCGACATTGGTGTGTGAGTCCAGCGTTATTTCCAGCTCGCCCTGCTGACCTCAGGCCATCTGTGGAGTCTGTGAAAGCAGTTTGAACCACACCACATAAATATTACATATAAAGTGGGCATGATATGATTTACTGTTTCCTTTGTTCTGATGGTAACATCAACAACAACAACTGGATTGTGTCTCATCGTCATAAATAAATTATGTGCAGATCTAACAAACAGTAAGAATTTGCTGGACTGCATAGTTGCATGTGACAAAGTTTGTATATTCAATGAGAATATTTTATAAGCTTTATGTCAAAACACCATGAGCATCATATAGAAAAAAAATTTACTTAAAAAGATGCGTTTTGTGATGGCAGGTTCACATATATATATATATATATATATTAAGCTGAAATGTTGTTTTTTATTTAATGATACATGAACATATATATATATATATATATATATATATATATATATATATATATATATATATATATATATATATATATATATATATATATATATATATATATATAAATGTTATTATGATATTATTATTGATTATAAAATTATATATCATCACCTACATTTTAAAGTCTGTTTCTTCATTTTATTGTGATTGATTCATAATTACAATTAAATACAATAATAATAATAATAATAATAATAATAATAATAATAACAATAGTTTCAATTTATGTACACACACATAAAGAAAAGGTAATTGTAGGCCAAAAGAAGTATAAATATTTTCTACATACTTTTCGTTTTTTTATTTTTTAAGTATATATATAGAATGAGGGTGGTGTAAGAATATTTTTATTTTTCATTTTTTATACTTGTTTTTGATTTATATTGTAAATGTGATGCTATATACAATTTTTTATTTTTTTTACAGTCTCTTTAGGGGAAGTCGGGGAAGTCGGGGAAGTCGTGGCCTAATGGTTAGAGGGTTGGACTCCCAATCGAAGGGTTGTGGGTTCTAGTCTCAGGCCGGACAGAATTGTGGGTGGGGGGAGTGCATGTACAGTTCTCTCTCCACCTTCAATACCACGACTTAGGTGTCCTTGAGCAACCCCCAACTGCTCCCCGGGCGCCGCAGCATAGCATAGCATATTCAGTCTTAAAAATATGGAAACTGTCCCCGGTGGCGTGTTCAGGAGTGCTATTACTTTTTTGAAAGCGATATTGTGAATCGTTCTATTGCTTGAGATACAGATTGCCCTTTTAAAGAATTGAATTAAGTTAGGAAGAGAAATTACTACTTTTTGACAATGATATTTGAAAAAAATATATATATATTTTTTTTTTTTTTAGAAAACACTGCAGGGACCACCACTACAAGGTTTATTTTCCAAGAGATTTTTCATTACACTAGCAGACTGAGAAACCAAAAAAAAGCTTCAGCATTTAGTTAGGAAACATCCCAAAAAAAAGGAAAAAAGGGCCTTGAGACTTCACCGAATGGACACATTAAAAAGTGGTTCTCGACTCATGAAAAACAGCTTTGATATTTTATGTCCTTTTCTGTATTCCTCTATATGTGTACAAGTGAGAAGTTAAGAACAAGTTGTTTATAATAACTCATATAAAACATAAAAAGTAAATTTTAACTGAGAAATCACACTCCATTAAAATAATCACATTCTGTTGCTTTGCAGCCTGAAATGAAGATGGACACAGTTTTTGTTTTATCTAGCTGTATTTGCAACTTATAACATCCAAGTAAAAGATAAAACACCCAACATGTCAAAAAAAATACAAATAGAATCAGTACTGAGTTGGACAAGGGATCATCCTTCTCTTAAAAATGTAAACTCAATCAGGTGTAGCTAATCACCTTCTAAATGCACACAAAGCCATTAGACTTTCTGACTGTAATGAGGGTCTCTGCAGCAGGGACTGGAGCACTTCCCGGGATAGAAGGAAAGCTGGATGTAGCAAAAAAAACATCAAATTCTGGAGGAAAATCTGCTGCCCTCCGCCAGAAAGTTGTCAATGGGAAGTAGGTTTACGTTCCAGCGTGACAATGACCCAAAGCACACAGCAAAACGAAATGAGCACACAGGGGTTAAAGAAGAAAAAGGTGAATGTCCTTGCATGGCCTAGTCCAGGGATCCTCAAATCCACTTTCCTGCAGAGTTTAGCTCTAGCCCTAATCAAGCGCATCGGTCCTCCAGGGCAAGGTTTGAGGAGCCCTGGCCTAATCAGAGCCCAGACTTAAAGCCCATTAAAAATTTGTGGAATGAATTGAAAACTGCAGTCCACAAATGGTCACTTTTAATTTTAACTGAGCTTGAACAGTTCTGGAAAGAAAAGTGGACAAATATCGCAAAGTTAGTGACATAGAAGCGACAGGCATTGTCGTTCCAGGACTGCCTCTGGAGTTTAAAGATTCTAGATTTAAACAGAGAGAGTGTGTCTGAACCCCTAACATTATCAGGAAGACTATTCCAGAGTTTTGGAGCCAAATGTGAAAAAGCTCTACCTCCTTTAGTGGACTTTGCTATCCTAGGAACTACTGCAAGTCCAGCGTTTTGTGACCTTAGGGTGCGTGATGGGTTGTAGCATGGTAGAAGGCTAGTTAGGTACGCTGGAGCTAAACCATTTTGAGCCTTATAGGTAAGTAATGATAATTTTTAACTGATACAGAACTTAATAGGTAGCCAGTGCAGAGACTGTAAAATTGGGGTAATATGATCATATTTTCTTGACCTCGTAAGGACTCTAGCTGCTGCATTTTGGACTACCTGTAGCTTGTTTATTGACGAAGCAGGACAACCACCTAGAAGTGCATTACAATAGTCCAGTCTAGAGGTCATGAATGCATGAACTAGCTTTTCTGCATCAGAAACAGATAACATGTTTCGTAGCTTGGCAATGTTTCTAAAATGGAAGAATGCCGTTTTATAACATGGGAAATATGGTTTTCAAAAGACAAATAGCTGTCTAACATAACACCCAGATTTTTGACTGTAGAGGAAGTAACAGTACATCCATCTATTTCCAAATTATCGGTATTTAATAGTATTTAATAGAAAAAAAATATCGTTTATCCAATCTTTTATATTTTTAACACACTCTTTTACACATTTCTAAATAATAAATGCCTTAATAAAGTTTGGTGATCATGACTTGAGCTTTAAGCCGCCGCTGTGTGAGCTCAGGCCCAAAACTTAATTTTGCAGCATCTCTGAGGAGATATGAGAAAAGAAGGAGACAAAGCGTTAACTGGACTGACAGTGTGGAAATTCATTGAGGATTTATTCTTCTCTCCACTCCCTCTTAGTTAAACCCAGAGAAAAGCTTTGATTTCCCCTGTGAGGAGGGAAAGGAGAACACACACACACACACACACACGCACACACACAAACACAAGTGCATGCCCTTCAGTCAAGTTTACGTCCACCATGCAAAGATGTGCTCCGCTGCCCTTTACAACAATGACAATGATAATACATAAAAAAATTATGGTTTGCACGTGAATGACTTTTATTTTAAAATAAAATAAACAGTGTATTTCCCCCAGCACATTTCACTCAGTCGAACATGCTGGATCACAACAGCTGTAGATGTGTGAGGATGTAAAACTGAGTGATCATTGGCAATTTCTTGCATTCTGACTCAATATCTTTTTAAAACTAAATGCATTCCCTATTAAACTGTCCATGGTGACATAGTGGTTAATGATCTAGGCTGGAAGCCAAAAAGGTTTGAACCACACACCCTTAAGCAAAACACTTGGATAAACGCATCTGTTAAATAGTTATTTTGTCAATCTTGAAAATTTGAGGCTTTTTGAGCATACATTTTTGGACATGACCAGTAGGGGGGACTCTTGTAAAATCTACCATAAAAAAAAAATAATAATAATAGCAGAAGAACAGCATCTAAGTAGTCTTCCTCCACTTTCGATATACATTTTACTACTAAACTGACATGTTTTCCTACATAATTTAATCATACACATATCATCATATCAACAGAAAAATATAATGGATTTTGAAAATAAATATGCAAAATAACTTGAAATTGGCTTTTATTACAAAACGATACAAAAGTAGACTACTTTCTAAAAATATTTTGTTAGGTAGCCTAAAAATGTACTTTGTGTGCAATAAAATTACATGCTCAAGAAACAGTTTGACCCAATCAGTCCTAACACATCACATATAACATTAAATGCTCTGGTCAGATAAAAAAAAAAGTAACACTTTTAAAAAAATGTACATTATAAAATAAGTTAAATTAATATATAGTCTTTTAAATACTGCTTGGAGTAATGATCAATTCAGTGCTTCAGTCATATCGCAAGTGAATTCTTTTCCAAATGCGTTTGTCGACAACATCTGTGTCCGGCGGATACTGACAGTGGTCCTAGTGTTTTCAAGTCTTCTGTGGTTTCCCAACAGCAACATGAGACCAACACCTAAATCCCAGGATTCTGATTGGCCAGCAGGGTCATGTGACAGGATGGAATTTCCTGGAGTTCCCAGATCCCCCCTTCTGTCCTCCCTTTTTCTTCTTCTGCACTTTAATGTATGGCTTTAGAAACAGTTGGACATCTTAAATGTGGAGGTCTTGTTGATGTTCTTCCTGTTGCAAATAAAACAAAAAAAGTGCACACATTAATCTGATGCCTAACATATATTTGAAACTTTTTCCACAGAATAATGTTTATACAAGAGCTTTAAGAAAAGTAATACACTGATTCACAACCTCAAATTATACCATCATATTTGAAGGAGCATGACTATTGCTGTGCTTATTAATTTTGTGCCTAATATTGTTTAGTATTAGTTCATTATTACTGATTGAAAAATGCAAGTGATATAATCAAATGTCTGTACCTGTTCCAACAAAGCTGCAGGTTAATGCCTTGTTTTGTGTCTGGACTCAAGCAGCGCTGAATGACTTCAGATGAGTTATTCACAGGTTTCAGTGTCAGTCTGCAGACAATAAAAATCAAAATGCATCAAATTAATAAAATACAGTCTAACTTCATTCAAGTTTACATTCAGATTTATAAAACTTTAAGTGGTCTAAATGGGCTTTTTGCAATTAGAATATCTGAAAATCTTTCAAACAAGCACAGTTTATTTGAGAAGCAACACTGCATATGAATTTATGACTTTTCAGAGCATTTATTATTTTGCTTTAAGTATAAACATGTTAAAACATTTTTTATAGGCAGTGTTACATCTTAACCAAAGTATATTTTATATGTAAAGCTTTTTGAAAATAAACATATACATTGCATATAAGTTAAACAACTCACAAACAGTGTTTGGCAACTAGTATAAATCTATATAACTAAGTTATAGAGCATCTAAGAATATCGCTATAAATATAATAAGCAGCATTTTTATCATATGCAGGTTAACTTACATGATTTCAGTGTTTTTACAATAAGATCTTCTGGGGAAAATAGAGAACTCTTCAATATCTTCTCTTGGGACACGTTTCTTCAAACTGTTCAAACACCAGCACCTGTCAGGTCCATCAGCTAGAACTGTTAACATAGGAAAGCATAGAAAGATTCATTAAAAATGCACTATTCTGACAGAAGATAGTGATTCTGCACAAGAATCTCTCAAGATAATGTTTAAAAAGCAAGACACAAAAAAAAAACACCTGACATTAATATCTTACCTCCAGTCAGTTGAATACAAACTACTGCCAGAAGCAGTAGAAGAAAGGCTCTGGGTAAAAATGCCATTGCTAATTTGCTAGTGTAATAAAGGTAGGATTGCTGAAAGACCAGCTTAGCTTTCAGAGAAAGTGACAAGTTCTGTGGTGAAAGTGAGGGGAGTGAAGCCTTTTATAGTGGATGAGAGGGATTCCCAGCTCTCACACCATTTCCCAGCAGTCCTGCCTGACGTTACAACGGAATTTCCAAATATCTCTCTGACTGAGCAGACAGGGAGCGAGAGAGGCAGGAAGTCTGTGTAATGCAGAAAGGTTGAAAAAAAAGCAAGACTTTACTTTTCGATTGTCAGTTGTATGTATGTATGATTTTGAATGTATTTATTTATTGCTCACATTTCATTCCTTTGGATATGTACACCGTAGTTCAATCATTTTTCTTTCCTTTTCTTTCCTTTCTTAAACGATTTTTTTTTTAAATAGCCTATTGCATTAAATTAACAAAAGTGACAGTAAAGACAATGTCCTTTTCTTTTTCTTTTTTTTTTTTTTTTTTTTTTTTTTTTTTACTGTCTATTCAAAGTAACTGGGGGGGGGTGTCACAATTCCACTAAGAACAAAATTATGCAGAAAATTGTCTTAAGAAATGTTTCTTGAGCAGCAAATCAGCATATTTGATTGATAAGTAATGTAGCATGTGACTCCGAATACTGGAGTCATGATTCTGAAAATAGGCTTTGCGTCACAGGAACCAATTACATCTTAAAATACATTAAAATAGAGAACAGCTACTGTTCTTTAAATTGTAGAAATGTACAGTCATCACATTTATACATATCAACCCATTCATGAAATGCAGCAGTGCAGGAATTTCCCATTGCAGCATGTATAAAAATACTCCATAGGATGTGGTGGTTTGGTGTAGTGTTTGAAGATCCGAGTTGTACAGAAAAGGTTTTACCGTTAAAACCCATTAAGTGATCTGTTAGGTTAGGTTAGATGGTTTTATTTACCTTTAGATAAGTGCCTGTAAATGCTTTTTATTTATTAGAGAAAACAAATTATAACTCACTTTATTGCATAAAGAAAGATCTGGTGCAGACACATCCGTCAATTTAAATATCCCTACAGGTTTGTAAAGTCACTACCAAATTAAAATTGCTAGTACTTTAACAGAGTCATGATTCCCAAAACTTAAATGGAAAAAGATGATGCCATTGCCACATCAAAAAAATGGGGAACTGGGAAGGATGCCATCTTTCGGACTTACTCAAGATGTCATGATCAACTCATTCATCCAGTATGCTGGCTGATTTTTGTGTGTGTGGCCCAGAAATCCCCTTACTGTTGAAACACAGAATCCAGAAAAGCAAAACATAGACAGAAAGCACACCTTGTGAAATATCTTAGCCGACTAACTGCTCTCTCTGACCTTTGAGCTCTATGATAGCACATTGCATTTACTTTAAAAAAAACTTTTCTAAGAAAACTAAGTTATGTTTGCATTATCTGTAAACTCAGGTTCTCTGCTCTTGACAGGGTATATGTATTGTCTGTTCCAGTGATTCAGCTGTGTTGTGCAAGATTTCTAAAGCTGCTTGGCAGCAAGACAACATTCTCTTCTTGGTTAAATAAATCATCAGCGGTGAGTCTGAGAGGAATTACAGTGGCTTAGAGGAAAACGAAACCTAACTAATTTGTTTTTATTTTAGAGCATGCAGACATGTAATTGCTTTCTTCTGCTGTTCTGATTTCTTTGTTTAGTGCATATTTTAATGCAAAGCTGAAATTATCCTTTTTTATATATTGTTTTACAATCATCAGTGTAGTCAACAGTTCATTCAACACATTTATATTTATTGCACATAATATTAAATAGCAAAATTTAAACAGTAAATCTATCAGTATACTGTATAAGATAAAGAATACACACATATACTGTTGTGTTAAAAAAAATTGACATACACTTTGTAGTATTTTACCAAAATAAGAAGGATCATACAAAGTGCATGTAAAAAAAAAAAACTTTTTATTTAGTACTCACATGAATAATATATTTCACATGAAAGAGGTGTTCATATTGTCCACAAGAGAAAATAATAGTTGAATTTATAAAATGACCCCGTTCAAATGTTTACATGTGCTAGATTCTGTGTTGTCACCTGGATGATCCACAGCTCTCAAAAATCAGACTGCAAATGAAAATAATTAATTGTAATTTTTATGATTATTGCAGCATATTCCCGAGGCTGTGATTTTGCATCATTTTTGTCTCCATCACATCATGCACACATCTTCTGGGTCAGTCAGGGCTTGTGCAAGCAGCCAGTCCAGAGGGTCCTGATTTGAACTCGCCGGGCCCCTCGAGTCTGTCAAGGTTAGTGATACGTTGTCACGTCCAGGGAGAGTCCAGGGCTTATGTGCCAGGACTGAACCAGGGGTGGCCAATGACATGCTGGGGTATTTGGCCAAGCGCAGTGGGGACAGGCGGGATCCCCGGAGGGGTCCGCTGAGAGGGTAGGTGGTTTGGGACAGCTCTCGTATGGAGTCTATGTAGTCATCCAGACTCTGGCTCTCCTGGAGCTCTGGAATCGTAGGGAGGAGATCCACAGAGGTCAGATGCCTCCGGGGCTTCATGCTGGAACTGACAAAGAGAGAGATATAAACAGTGATTTATTAAAAATTTCTTCATATTTACATTTAGTCATTTAGCAGACGCTTTTATCCAAAGCGACTTACAATTGAGGACAATGGCAATGATGTGCAAGTGCTATAACAGTCTCAGTTAGCCTAACTCAGTACACATAGCAAGGGTTTATATTATAAAATTATATGATAAATATAAAGAAAACAGATAATACAGAAAAAGAATAGAGCAAGCTGCTGTTAGAGGCCTTTTTTGCTTTTGTTAATTTTATAATAAATAAAAAGAAAAAAAATAGATAGAATACAAAAAGATTAGGGAAGCTAGTTAGCTCTTTTGTTTTGTTTTGTTTTGTTTTGTTTTGTTTTGTTTTGTTTTGTTCTGTTTGTTGTTTTAGAAAAAAAGCAGTTAGTAAATGAATAGAGTGCAAGTCTAAAAGTACAAAAAATCATAATTTTTTATTTTAAGAATATAATTAGAATAGAGAGTGCTTGAGTTAGAGGGTCAAATAAAGATGGAAGAGATGTGTTTTTAGCCAATTCTTGAAGATGGCTAAGGATTGAGTTGGGCAGGTCATTCAAGCAGGAGGGAACATTTAAATCAGTGAAAGTGATAATACCTAGATCATATATAATTATCATATATCTATAATATATATCTTTATATTATCATGTTTCATAAAAAAAAAAAAAAAAATACTGTCAGACTGTGCTAATAACCTTCCTATAAAAATTGTATTTAATCAAATCAGCTCTGAATAGCCACGACTGAAGTGCCTTTGAGCAAGTCACTGAACCCCCAACTGTTCCCCGGGCGCCGTATAAATGGCTGCCCACTGCTCCGGGTGTCTGTTCACAGTGTGTGTGTGTTCACTGCTCCGGGTGTGTGTTCAAGGTGTGTTAAATTCTCACTGCTCTGTGTGTGCACTTGGTTGGATTAAATGCAGAGCAGGAATTCTGAGTAACCATACTTGGCAAATGTCATGACTTTCACTTCACTTTCACTTATATGCAGAGCATGAAATTCTAAGTATGGATCACCATTCTTGGCTGTGTGTCACATCACTATCACTTTTTTATCAGGAGATTTATCTCAATGTTCATCTTCAATGTTTTCAGTCTGTTCCAAGCTCCTTGGAATTGAAGGCCTCTTATCTTTGTATTTTAGCTGTTTGATTTGACAATGGTTTGATTTTGCCAAGTTATTTCTCTTTTATCAACTGCTAACATTAAAGACAGGGAACGAAGTGTGTATCTCAAAACAATAGAATTTCATGGAAAAGGTCTTTATTTTGTTGGTACTACAAATGTACTTTGTGTGCAATAAAATTACATGCCCAAGAAACTATGTGACCCAATCAGTCCGAACATATCACATCTAACATTAAATGGCCTGGTCAGATAAAAGTAACACATTTTAAATTTGTACATTTATAAAATATGTAAAATTATAAAACCACTTTAATATCTAAATACTGCTTGGAGTAATGATCAATTCAGTGCTTCAGTCATATCGCAAGTGAATTCTAATCCAAATGTGTTTGTCGACAACATCTGTGTCCGGCGGATACTGACAGTGGTCCGAGTGTTTTCAAGTCTTCTGTGGTTTCCCAACAGCAACATGAGACCAACACCTAAATCCCAGGATTCTGATTGGCCAGCAGGGTCATGTGACAAGATGGAATTTCACTCACAAGAGTTTCTGGAGTTCCCAGATCCCCCCTTCTGTCCTCCCTTTTTCTTCTTCTGCACTTTAATGTATGGCTTTAGAAACAGTTGGACATCTTAAATGTGGAGGTCTTGTTGATGTTCCTCCTGTTGCAAATAAAACAAAAAAAGTGCACACATTAATCTGATGCCTAACATATATTTGCCTATGTATAAACTTTTTCCACAGAATAATGTTTATACAAGAGCCTTAAGAAAAGTAATACACTGATTCACAACCTCAAATTATACCATCATATTTGAAGGAGCATGACTATTGCTGTGCTTATTAATTCTGTGCCTAATATTGTTTAGTATTAGTTCATTATTACTGATTGAAAAATGCAAGTGATATAATCAAATGTCTGTACCTGTTCCAACAAAGCTGCAGGTTAATGCCTTGTTTTGTTTCTGGACTCAAGCAGCGCTGGATGACTTCAGATGAGTTATTCACAGGTTTCAGTGTCAGTCTGCAGACAATAAAAATCAAAATGCATCAAATTATTAAAATACAGTCTAACTTCATTCAAGTTTACATTCAGATTTATAAAACTTTAAGTGGTCTAAATGGGCTTTTTGCAATTAGAATATCTGAAAATCTTTCAAACAAGCACAGTTTATTTGAGAAGCAACACTGCATATGATTTTATGACTTTTCAGAGCATTTATTATTTTGCCTTTAATATAAATGTTAAAACATTTTTGTTGCATCTTAACCAAAGGATATTTTAACTGTAAAGCTTTTTGAAAATAGACCTATACATTGCATATAAGTTAAACAACTCACAAACAGTGTTTGGCAACTAGTATAAATCTATATAACAAAGTTATAGAGCAACTAAGAATATCACTTTAAGTATAATAAGCAGCATTTTTAACTTACATGATTTCAGCGCTGTCACAATGTGATCTTCTGGGGAAAATAGAGAACTCTTCAATATCTTCTCTTGGGACATGTTTCTTCAAACTGTTCAAACACCAGCACCTGTCAGGTCCATCAGCTAGAACTGTTAACATAGAAAAGCATAGAAAGATTCATAAAAAATGCACGATTCTGACAGAAGGTGATTATGCACAATAATCTCTCAAGAAAATGTTTAAAAAGCAAGAAAACACACCTGACTATAACAAACACACTTTAAGATGATAAGATATTAAAGTGTCATTAATATCTTACCTCCACTCAGTTGAATACAAACTACTGCCAGAAGCAGTAGAAGAAAGGCTCTAGGTAAAAATGCCATTACTAATTTGCTAGTGTAATGTAAGAGGGGCTGTAGACCATAGGAGGAAACCTCTGTCTCTTGTAAATGGTTCCGTCGAAATAATGCAGGCATACACATTACTTCCTTTTATTTGACAGAGCTCAAGAGTGAACTTAACTCGAAGCTCGCATCACAGGCTTTTTCTTCTCGACACACTCCCCTGCGAATGTATGGAATTACATTTGCTTCAATAAAAATGAACGAAACTTTATAAAACTGAACGTAACTTTTTCAGAAACTTTCCAAAATATGCAATTACAAAAGAAGAAAAACACAATGAAAATTAAAACAATTAACACAGTTGCACACATTTAACAGGCTCTTCAAATATGCTTCGTTCTTTGTTAATGTTTTTCAAAGATTCGTTTTCGCTAATCGTCGATTCGGAATGCAATGCCAGAGATTTCGCTTTTGCTTCGCAATTTTTTCCGCAAGTTTGGTGTTTTGACACAAGTATAGTGAGCTTTTGATGAACAGGTGCTCTCTGAACAGGAAGTACAGACGCCACTCAGTGAAAACAGCAAAACTTCAAACCAATAACAAAAGTACAATTTATGTCCATTTATCTTTTTTTTTTTTTTTTACAAGAAAATTTCCTAGGCCTTTTAAATACGCGCCCTGAACGAGTGACTACACATTTTGACAAAGGTTCCCCATCTACTGAGGAGGTATGTTCAACCAACTGAGGTGGCTGCTGCACAACCTGAGGAACTTGCGCTATGCGACCTGAAGGCCTACGTACATGAGGAACAGAAGAGAGAACAGGAGCCTCATTTTCACTAACCCAAAGACCCAGATAAAGCTGTGTAAAATGGTCTCAACTCTTGAACCCTTTCATCCTTATCTTGACCAGCCCATGTAGCAGTAAGTGCTGATTCTTTCCACTTAGACCTGTAGGGCTTCAAACGTTCATAGTGAACTATGTTAGGTTCTGCCTTTATGTTACATTTTTCACATTCAACACTGTGTAAAGAATACCTGTAATTTCCACCGTAAGCACCCGATATGGTCCTGTCCATTTTGGATCAAGTTTCTTTCTCTGTGTGCTTGGATTATTCATCCACACCAGGTCACCCTCTTTAAAAGATCTGAATTTCACATACCTATTAAAGTACTCTTGCTTAAGTCTCTGATCTGCACTAGTGTTAAGCACTTCTCGAAACAGTTTCCATATGTTTGACTTGTGCTGAACCATAAGTCTGCGGAGTGTCCACGACTCCATCTGATGGAGAATCAAGGTACATGTGTGCTGGTAAATGAGGTTCACGACCATGGGCCAAGAAAAATGGCGAGTGCCCAGTACAAGAATGAGGTGAAGCATTAAATGACAGTACAACTGCAGATAAGTACTGGTCCCATTCACCACCACTCTGAAAAAGAACCTTCGCTAACTGATCCTTTAATATTCTATTAAACCGTTCTACCATTCCATTACCAAGAGGGTGGTAAGGTGTAGTTCTCTTTTTACTAATGTTTAATCTCTTACATGTGTCCTGCAAAATATCTCATTTATACTGATGTCCCTGATCAGATAACAATTCCTCTGGAACACCATGTTCATGTATGTAATGGTCACACAACAACCGTGCCACTGTACTGGCTGTTTGGTCCACCATAGGATATGCTTTGACGTATTTAGTAAAGTGATCTTGCACCACCAACAGATACCTATTACCACAGGAAGTGTCAGGCAGTTCTGTGATATCAATACACACAAACTGAAAAGGTCGTACAGCACTAATAGACTGGAGAGGTGCTCTTCAATGAGGAACAGGCTTTTTCCGAGATCCACAAGCTTCACACAACTCAGTGCTGTTCAATGGCACTTCTCATTCCTGGCCAAAAACACAAACTCTGAGCTCTTTTCAGTGTACGTTCAACACTGTAGTGTCCAGAACAGGGACCACCATGCAAATAGTGTAAAGTGTCCTGAATGAGAACATGAGGAATGACCACCAGATAAGTTTGAGGTTTACCTGGAGCACTACAGGCTGTTCAACACTGTCCTTTATACCTGCAACGTTCAGATGTGCGCCCACCTGAATCGTCTGGGATAAGACCGTGACGCTGTCGATCCGGTGAAGAAGTGTGTCGGCCGGCATACCTCTGTCTGTTAACCTCTAGCTGAAGTTGATCCACTCTCTCTGTCAATCTTTCCAAGGTCCGTTGAAGTTTCATGAAGTCCCCTGATGTAGCTGAGTGAACCGCAGGAAGTACTGTAGACGTCGTGGAGCAGGGAGAGGTAGGTACAGTCTGTGGAAGAACCTTGAGGTTAGATCCAGGAAAAACTCCTGCTGCTGAGGAAGTCCACTGTTGCGGGTGACATGGCAGCAGTATCTTGCTGGCTTGGTGTGCCTGTTCAATCTGCAGAGCCAATGCAAGAGCAGCATCCAACATATCTACGCCTTGTTTATGTATGCAAAGCTGTAGATAAGGTTCAATTCCAGCAACAAAATGTCTTAATTTTAAACTCGCTTTTCCAAAAACAGCTTTCATTTTTTCTTTCACTTGTTTATGGTCTTTCTTAATGTCACTAGGCAAACTGTCCCAGTAGTTAAAAGATGTACCACCAAGACAAGTTGGCAAAAACTTTGCTAACCTGGTGTTATCAAAATCAGCGCTAGCCTCTACAGTCACTTCAAATTGCCTGCACCAGTGGAGAAAATCTTCTTTCCTGTCACCCAAAAAGACAGGCGGAAAAGGCCCATTAAAGCACTGCACTGCATGCGAACTGCTCGCGCCAGGCAAATCAAGAGCTGAGTCTACTTCACTCATTTATAGTTCAGAAGTCAGAGTATCCCACGATAATAAAATGTCCCAAAAACTCAACTAAATTAAACAATGATTACCCTATCGGATAACAGACAGCTGAAATCTTGCACTTGATAACAGTTTCCAATGTTGTGATGCCACATCCATCGCATTTAATACCCGCCGAAGGAAAAGTTCATTCGCATGCTGTGCACCTCTTTTCAGATTAAATGTGCAAATTAACAGAGTAAATTTAGTATTTACTTTGGAAATCAAGGTCTGGAGTCTGGCGGAAGACTGGAGAGGCACACAATCAAGGGTCCAGTGTGAATTTTCTGAAGTCAGAGATGATTCAGGGTGCTGTGGCATCTCCTGGTGTTGGTCCATTGTGTGTTATAAAGTCCAAGTCAGTGCAGCCATCTACCAGGAGATTTTGGAGCACTTTATACTTCCATCTGCTGACAAGCTTTATGGAGATGCTGATTTCATTTTGCAACAAGACTTTAGCACCTGACCACAGTGTCAAAACCACTTCAAAGTGGTTTGCTGACCATGATATTACTGTGCTTGATTGGCCAGCTAACATGCTTGACCTGAACCTCACAGAGAATCTCTGGGGTATTGTGAAGAAGAGCAACCAGTGAAGTTTAAATAAAATAGGAGTGATGTGAGCAGATTTTTTTTGTTGAAGTTAATAATCTGGCAGCAGAATTTTGAATGTACTGCAGACAAACAATGGAGTGAGCTGGTAAACCAGAGAAAAGAGCATTACAATAGTCTAGGCGAGTGGTAACGAATGCATGCACTAATGATTCTGCATCTTTTCTACTCAGAAAAGGAAGAAGTTGTGCAATTCGACTTAGTTTAAAAAAAAGCAGCTTTGTAAAGTTTTAGGCAACTGACACATGAAGATGAGGATGTCATCGACTGGGTAGAATCTGGTTGACAAGCAGTATATATCTGGATGTCATCAGCATAACAGTGGTAGTTAAAACTATGACGACTAATTATTTGACCAAGAGGCTGAATATAGAGGATGTATAATAATGGTCCGAGAACTGAGCCCTGGGGAACTCCTTGTTTGAGCAAAGCACTATGAGATTTGGACTTGTGCAGTGAGATGAAGTATTGCCTATCTGTGAGATATGAGGAGAACCAAGATAATGCAGAAACTGAGATGCCAACTTCTGCAAGGCGAGAGAGGAGTATCTTATGACAAATAGTATCAAAAGCTGAGCTAAGGTCAAGTAATAAAAGAATTGATAAACTGCCTGAATCGCCAGAAAGTAATAGATCATTGAGAACCTTTACTAGTGCAGTTTCTGTACTGTGCCGTGTGCGAAAACCAGAATGAAAGATATCAAAGAGATTGTTGCGAGCTAGAAATGACTGCAGCTGAGAGGCAACAGCCTTTTCCATGATTTTAGATCCAAATGGCAGGTTAGAGAATGGACAATAGTTGGATAGATTTACAGGATCCAGATTCTTTTTTTTTTTAAGAATAGGAGTAACAGCAGCAATCTTGAGAAGAAATGAAATGGAAGAAATGAAAGACATGTTTATGAGGTGTGAGATAGGGGCAGAAATAACAGGGATACAGTGCTTCAGGAGAAAAGTAGGTGCAGGGTCTAGTCGGCTTGAAGAGTAATTTGATTTCTATATTATATCAGCAATTAGAGATGGATTAGTTAAGGCAAAGGTAGTCAATGATTGGGTAGACTGAGTTTGCTCACAATTAGAAATAGTCAGTTCGTCATCAAAAGTCCTACATAAAACATCCAACTTTCCCTGAAAGTGGTGCAAAAAAGTGCAACACAAATCATCAGATTCATGTTGGCTGATACTATGATTTTGTAGCTGGATTTGAAGTTTGCTTACCATGCTAAATAGTACTTTAGGCCTATTATTAGCTTTGTTAATGATGCTGAAAATATAAGAAGACCGGGCTGCATGAGGACATAACCCATATCCCCACTTTTCAAAACGCTTATAAATCATACAGAATGAGGTTTTTTTTTTTTTTTTTTTTTTTTGAGAAAGTAAAAATGCACAAACTTTCCTGTGAGGGTTAGGTGTAGGGTTGGTGTAGGGTCATAGAATATACAGTTTGTACAGTATAAAAACCATTATGCCTATGGGATGTCCCCACATTTCACAAAACAAACATGTGTGTGTGTGTGTGTGTGTGTGCTCTTGTTGTTTTGACATATCAGGACACAACTCTGTATAATGACATGGGTATGACACAGGTATTACAAGGAGAGGGTGACTTACAGTATGAGGACATAACCCATGTCCCCATTGTTCAAAACACTTATAAATCATACAGAATGAGTTTTTTTTTTTTTTTTGAGAAAGTAAAAATGCACAAAGTTTCCTTTGAGGGTTAGGGTTAGTTGTAGGGTTGGTGAAGGGTCATAGAATATACAGTTTGTACAGTATAAAAACCATTACGCCTATGGGATGTCCCCACTTTACACAAAACAAACGTGTGTGTGTGTGTGTGTGTGTGTGTGTGTGCATGCGGTCTTCTCTATTTTCTCAAATAAGTAATAATAAACATCAAATGTAAAAATTATAATCACACTACAACAAGTTAGTTTGAGTGACTTTGAAAAGGCTGACCTGTGTGTTCCCTTGATGTCTTGAGTGTTTAGGTCCAGATTTCTGCTCAGAGGCCTAGCTTCATGAGCAGCTGAGTGCGTCTTGTGCTCTGTTCAGGATTTACCACCTAGTTATAGACTTTAAATCCTTTGGTATTAAGAGCAAAGATACTAAAAATAAGCAGAGGGATGCCATGGCTTTAGTGTGAGTGTGGTGATGTGTCTGTATTGTTTTGGTCAGTCTCATGGATGTGTTAGCTGTACATGTTATACAACCCTCTAATCTACTGTATTTTATACATATATTTTATATAGTTGTACATTATATTATTGTATTTGCTTATCTGATTTTTATTTCACTCTAAGGGTTGTGCAATAGATTTTGAATTTTTAATCTTTAGTTTTATAATACATGTTTTAAGTCTTATCCTCTTATAGCTTGCCCTACAGTTGACTGAACTTGGCTCCTGTCTGAACAAGTAAGATGGAATATTGTGATATTTCTACATGATTCACTGAAGATAATTGCGATAATTTGTGCAATCTCTCATTCATCATCCAAACATATTCCCACAGAGCAAACAATGGATCCTAGGTTTGGATGTTTAAAAGGCACATGACTGTTATTGAGTCACATATATTCCTTTATGGTTTCTTTGTTGTGTTAGGAACAGGTAGAGCAGATCAGTTTAGTGTTAATTACAAGACTTCTCACATCTGTTACTCAGAAAAAAAAAATGTGTATTGAACGTTTGATTGTTGTGTGTGTTTCATAACATTAGCAATTGGGACATGAGAAACATAATAAAAATTCAGAATATATGCCTTGCTCAGAAAATGTTGTGATGAACATGAGCAGTTCAAAACGAATGACCATTGTTATGCTGTGTATCTTTTTATTGATATTATATTGACTTCACATTATATATTGACTGAAAATTCAACAGGAGATTAATTAATTAATTAAATGATATTTTGTTGAACAGTTCAACTTTTGAAAACACATCTCAAGACTTATTCTGTTTCATTTTCAAATGCTAGAATGCATCTTTGCAGACTGTATTTTTCGTTTAATTGTACTAAATTAACACTTTGAACCTTAAAATGTTCATTTAACATAATTATCTTTGTCTTTTTATTACATTTACTTCTTATTTTAATAATTATATTTATTAATCAGTATGCTTTTTCTGAGTATTTTAGTTTATTTACTTTAAAATGTCTCTAAATTTAACTGGACAATTCAATTCAATAGTGACGTGCGGTCAAAGAGCATATATATATATATATATATATATATATATATATATATATATATATATATATATATATATATATATATACGTACATAAATTAACTATCTAGTGCTCAGTACAATTACAGTACACACTAACCTTATATCTGTTTCAACAGAATTGAGGCAATAACAGGAAATAACTGATCTTGATTAGACCATAGCTGAAGAAAACACTAGTCATGTGGAAAAATATTGAGTAACAGGAAGGAGAAGCAGCCAAATGATTAAGCTATGACATCCACATCACTCAAGAAATCTGATGCAACTCATTCTAAGACCACAAGACCTTCTCTGTTACTGTGTCTTGGTTCTGGTAAAGGATCATAAAAAAAATGAGACGGATGAGAATATGTTGAATTCTGTGTCAGTGGATGAGTATTTCTGGAATTTGCTGAACATGTGATGATTCACGCTGGACCCTCGGCGCTCATATTGCTTCTCTGTATTATGATTAAGCTCGAAGAAATTTTTCAGTGAAAGCATAACCTCCAAAACACTCTTTGAAAGGAAAGGAAAACCTTTTTCTTTCTTTTTCATACTTTGAATATAACAATCAATTTTACAAACAGCTTGTCCTGTAGTTGTTTCTCAAAAAGGTTTGTCCTGTGTAATAAATATAATATAAAGAATGCCGGAGCCTCGTAGCAAAACAGTTGCCTTCGTCTGCAAAATGCTATAATTCTATAGGGTTTTGGAAAGAATAGTTTGAATGACTCGCTCACTTGTTTCATTCTTAGATAAAAGACCGCTTTTGAATGAATCAGTTGAAGGAATGATGCTAACCTCATAAAATCTGAGTGAAATGTTTCTGAATGAAAGAGTGAATGACTCACTCGCTTGTTTCTTCCCAAAGGAAACACTGTTTAAATAATAAGTGCAGTAAATAGTAAGTGTTATGGCCTGAGAGAAGTACAGATCCATTTGCCAGCTTTAATTAAGGACGTGGTCAAAACAGACGAGAGTGAGACAATGGCAAACAGGTATATGAGGGCAAGACATAAGAGTAGTCCAGTGAACGGACGTTGTGGATCTCCAGTGAACAATGTCCAAACAGGGTAATCCAAAGGGTAAATCTGAGACACTGGCTATGGTCCAGGCGAGGGGTAAGAAGTAGCCAAACAGGGCGAGATGAGAGGGGTAATCAAAGACAGGCTGTGAACTTCAGGGCAGGCAGAGAACACAGAGACGAGATACACAAGCCAGGATCAAGACACAATGACTCGATCAGGCAATAAACATGATTCAAAACATTATTATATCTGGAAGTAATCTTTATATTAAATTATTAAATGTAATGTTATAGCTAAAATATTATTCTGACATATAAATATAAACAAGCAGTTTGCATTTAAATTGGCATTCATGTAAAATATGATAAATAAATAAAGCGTAGCCAACATAAGAGAAAGAAGGACTGGAAAGAAAGTGTACACTTTTATCTTCACCATGTTGAATTATATAAACCTGTAACATTCAACTGGACAAATCAGTAGAGCAGTGAATACATAGACCAGTGTAGAATATAAATATTACATGAAGCAGCCAGCAACATACGAACAGATCAATCCACAGGCTTTGATCTCCATCTGCTGCTTTGTAGGAACAGAAACACCAAACGCTTTTGCTTAGACGGAGGAGGTTATAACCGAAGGAGGAATACTTCTGATTTTATTCCTATCGTCACAGTCCAGACTCCAACTGTGCAGAAAGAGATGTGTGTTTCTGAGGCATCATTAGACATAAAACAACAGCTGCTATAATTGCATGTTTATTTGATTCGTGCGCAGATGAGATGAACTTGGTCTTTGTGTATCCAAACAGTAGGCTATTAATCACATACCAACAACATGGCTGCTGTTGCAACGCATTCTTTCACATCTTTACAGCTGGATTTATTCAAGTAGGTTTATTTAATGAACAAGAGTGAAAAGTTCAACCTAAGTCAAGAATGATAAAACTTTTAATTATCAAACACTGTGGGTGGTGCATAATAGTGAAACATCCAAGCTGCCAAGCTGTAGACTGAGTATATTATGACCCAGCTAACAGGAAACATTGGCTAATGTTCTGGCAGGGTTTTCTCTAAGTTATTAACACACATTCTTCCAGTAACATCGAAAGAATGTTCATTGAAAGTTATTTGATTTTAAATAAATTTTTTGAAATGTTAGCACAGAAATGTTATATTCGACCATTCAAGATTCAGAAATGATGTTTTTACATTCGCAAAACGTTTTAGGATGTCTTTTTGTTAGTGGGGATACAAACAGGCACTTATGATCACCAAGGCTGCATTTCTTGGATAAAAAAGTACAATAAAAAACGTTAATATTATTACAATTCAAAATAACTGCTTTCTATTTGAATATATTTTAATATGTATTTTTTTCCTGTGAGTCAAAGCTGTATTTTCAGCATCATTACATTATTCAGAAATCATTCTAATTCGCTGATTTTCTGCACAAGAAATAACAAATTTGTGCAAACATATATATATTATAACATTTTAATATATTAAATTTTTAAACCAGTCATAGCCACTTAAAATTAATTTAATAACTTTTATAACTGTATAATATTAATAATGTGAAATATTATGAAATATTTTATTCCCTTATGCTTTGGGGTCAATGTTCTTCTGAAGTTTGGAAATCTCTTCAGTTTTGTTAATGTTTCTTCCGTCTGGAATGTCAGCATTTGCTCTGAATTCAGCTGAGATCATGAGTAAGTTCTGGCCCATCCCATAATTGCCCAGACAAGGAGTAAAGGAGGACAAATTAGTTCAGTGAGATGATTATCTGATGTCAACATTTTCAGTAACTGGGAGTCTGTATTAAATGAATGATCAGGAATAACTGTGAACAAACACACACTTCATTGGACATTATCCACTTATCCTCGCTGTGCTTGTTTCATTTTGATTCAATACCTCTAGATTAGATAGGCTTTGTTGGACTTCAGACACGAAAGGGGTATTTTTTGCCCAAGTCTGCCATGTATTCAGCGGTGTTAACAATAATATGAACATATTGAGAAAGATGCAATAGAGACGTCATAAACACTTGAAATGATTATGATTTGATTTGTAAAAGAGTATACATGTTCACTCATCATCTAGATGGTGATGGACACCCACATGGATGTGAAAGTGTTAGAGCACTTTGTCTGCTTGGAAAGGACAGTTTTAGAAAAAGATGATTCAAAAGCACCCATTTCCTGTTTTTCAACTGTCAGGGGTTACATAACTTCCTGGATCAGGTCCAGTGTGCAATTGTGCCTACTAATACTGTGCTTTTATTAGAGCCTGATGGTTTAATACAGTAGCCTACTAAATCAAACTACATATCAAAAACCTTTATTAACTCATCTCTGTATATTTGGTAAGTGTATACATTGTTTCCAGGCCTGTGTAAAGATGTGTAACATTTAGTGTAGCTTATAAAATATCCTGTGTCTGGTATTTCCCAACATAGGCTTTCCTTAGATTACTTGTGGCATTTAAACAGGAAGATTAGGGTCATGGCTAATTTAAGAGTCCCGGTTACTTTAAATACTGTAAGTGGTGGAAAGTTATCCAGGGCTGATCTGGAATTATCATTTAAGAGCAGTTCAATAGTTTGCCATGTGACATTTAATTTTGTGTGCAATCAATCGGATATTGGGTAAAAAGCAGAGATGTATAGTAACGAAGTAGAGCTACTTCACTACTGTACTTAAGTACTAAAAGGCGGTATCTGTACTTTACTAGAGTATTATTTTTTTCTCCTACTTCCACTTTTACTTCGGCACATATTTTCGCTGAGTTTAATACTTTTACTCCGATATTTTTTTTATGTGCTGTATCGTTACTCGTTACAATTATAATAATGTTACGAATCATTCCATTACAAACTACTGCCAGAACTGTAGATGGCAGGTTTGATGAAGCTGGCACATCATTGAGCGAATCAAGCGAGACTGCGCGTGCTGACTGAACTGCTGTGAAGAGAGAGATGAACACCGAGCCGAGCCAGATAATGACTCGTTCACGAGTCAAGAACCGGTTGCATCGGTTTTCGGATGACCAGTAACGTTAGTTCTTTCTGACAGTTCGATTCAATAAACCAGTTGAAGAAAACAGTTCACCGATTCTTTTGCGCTCGATGCAATGGCGTCATTGGCGTTGACCATAGCTGTCAACCCTCCCGTTTTTTCCGGGTTTCTCACGTATTTTAGGTCTTTTCCCGCTGTCTTCCCGTTTTAGTATTTTCCCGTAAAATATCCCGTAATTTTACACTACGTGTTAACTCAGAACACGCATCTATCTGTGTCTGTGAAGTGGCTTGCACTTGGGTTGCTTGACCTCCAGTACAGCAGGTGGCAGTAGCTTAGGCTACCATCGAAGAAGAAGATGTTGCAGCGGCGCCAGCGTGCGGGAGGAAGAGGGAAAAAGTAGCGGGATGTGAACTTCGAGAGAGTAGATGAGTGTGACATGCGATGATGGATTAGGACGCCGAATGCCAAAATCACTGAATTAATCACCAAGCAAAATTATGCCGATATTTGAGTAAATGGGGGTCCACCTTCCACTACCTGACAAGCAGCCATGTAGGTCCAAATTATGCCTACTGCAAAATTAGTCGTTGTCAGGAAAAACGACGTTTCTCAGCACGAAATTATTATTAATATTAAATTATTATTAATATTACCTTGTTCATAAATAAATCACTTTTAACATATCAATTGGTCTGTCATTCTTTAATATATATTGTGTAGTTATAAACTCTTTAGATTGTTAATGATTAGTGCTTTTTTTTTTTTTTTTAAGTTTGTGGATAAGAATCGTGTAAAAAAAAAAATCCCTTATTTTGGGGATGGATTCCGGGAAATGTCCCTTATTTTAAATGTTCAATGTTGACAGCTATGGCGTTGACTGCACATGGGCTCATAACAGAATCAGTTCAGAATCAATCACCAAAAGAATCAGTTCGGTTCCAGACGCTCTGTGTGTCGGTTTGCTTCACGCTAAATCACACATGCGCAGTATCATCAGCTCCTCGGTTCACGAATCGGACGCGTCTGACAGAAACGGTTCTTGACTCACAAACGAGTCATTATCTGGCTCGGCTCGTTGTTCATCTTCAGTTCTCTCTTCACATCAGTTCAGTCAGTGTACTGTTTGAGTCAATGAATTACTCCGGGATATTGGTTTGTTTTAACTCAGAGGGAGTGTCAGACACATTAAACAAGTTAACAGCTTAATTCATCTGTGAATTAATGCGTATTGGAGACGCGAACTGTTTAAAACGATTCAGTTCGATTTGGTGGACTGTTTCAAAAAGATCCGGTTACATCGAATGATTCGTTCGCGAACCAGATATCACAAACTGCTTTGTTTTTAACTGTCTTACAACAGACACGGAAAAGAAGACAATGCTGAATAAAGTCGTAGTTTTTGCTATTTTTGGACCAAAATGTATTTTCGATGCTTCAAAAAATTCTAAATGACCCTCTGATGTCTTAAGGGTTTGAAACAACATGAGGGTAAGTTATTAATGACATCATTTTGCAAATTGGGCTAACTAACCATAGTAACCGTTTTTTTGTTTACAAGAAGTTACAGTCAAAGGAATTGTGATTGTCCTTTAGGTTAATCATTTGAAATAGTAAAAACAATATGTTCAAACTTTTGACTACTTTCTTTAATAGCTACATAACACAATACTTCTACTTTTACTTTCAGTACGTGAGTAGTAAATTTTAAAATAGACTACTTGCAATACTTAAGTACAAAAAATGTTGAATACTTTAGTACTTCTACTTAAGTGTGGTGCTTAAAGAGCACTTCTACTTCTACTCAAGTCACTTTTTTGATAGAGCACTTGTACTTTTACTCGAGTATGGTTCTCTAGTACTTTATTCACCTTATTTTCCATGGCAACAACGGTGCCGCCATTGCGCTCGTTTTGTCATCTTACTTCCGGCTGAGGGACCGGACGTAACGTACCTAAGCTAGTGGCTAGATAACAGAATGCAAATGCTCAGTTAGGGGCTGCATAACAATTGTATTTAAAAAACAATTGCACCAACGATGTAGCGAACACATTGTGAAGCGGTCGGAGTGTTGTGGTGCACTTTACAATTTACACCCACCACCTAAAGAAGAGAAGCACCTGAGGAAATGGATGAAGGCGCTAAATTTGAAGCGCCCACCAAGTGCTCTTATGTGTGTTCTTACCATTTCATGGACGGGAAGGCGACTGACGAACACTCTTACCCCGAGAAATGGCTCGACTACGATGTTCTGTTAAAGAAATCACGCCGGGGGATGAAAAGGTTGTCAGATTCGGGTAAGCTAACCTTAACTAGCTATGTGTTTGCTCGCCTAACGTTAGATTTATGAAGTCCGTTCTATGAATACATATAAGATCAGTAACAGGCAGTTAACGAAGTACAACGAATTTTCCATGATTACCATTGTCCACCTATTTATTTAATATTTACGGTAGTACAAGATATTATAGTACATTACAATAGCTCACATTATTTCTGCTACAGAGATTGCAGGTGATAGCAGGCCAGCTAACTACATTTCTCATTCAGATACTGACCTACGTTTGAACACTACAGTTAAGAGTGTGTATACTGTTTTGTTTCTAATGCATCTCTCTCTCTTTCTCACACACACACACAGTTCTAAGTTCGGGTCCCATCATATATTAATACTCATGATATATTGCAAGTACTAATGTAAAAATGTTTAATTATTTCCACAGATGTATCAATGACCGCCGGTGATGCAGTGGACAACTGTGAGGGTGATCAGATCCACATGCACCTGATCTCGCTGAAAGTCACCAGAAGTTACCTGCTGTAATAGATATTTTTATGAACCTTTACAATGTCACCTGACATTACCTGCTGTAAATAGTTTTTATTTATCTATCTTAATTTGATCTTTTTTTTTTATCTTTAATCTCTGATTTGAAGGAATAAGTCATGTCAAGTTTGCAAGATAATTCCATCTTGGTTTATTACATATGGAAATTAAATGAAGTTTTACAGGATAGTCAGTAGGAGGTGTCTCTTGCTTCCTGAAAACAACAAACACTTATCAACAAATCACAAATGATTTTATACAACTTATAGTAAATTATCCATGTTCTAAAAAACAAATCACAGTCTGTCTCTTGTTTAACACAACTGATTTAAAGCAACTTATTTCATATAGTTAGTCTTCACCCACATCCTCTACATCCCATCCCAATCACCTAATATCCTATCCTTAACCTAATTATTCTCATTCTTACTTACAAAGCTGCAAGTATATTGTGGAAAGCAGCAGGTCGCTAGCCTGAAACTCATCTGACACGATGAAGCATACACTTTAAATAAAAGGTTTGTAGTCTAGCTACAGTCTTGGCACAGAATTGCTGATTGTGTGGCACATGTAACTTGCTGTGATGAAACCCAGATGAGCAGCTTACAGGCCCTCAGCCCTGTACAGAACATGGCAAACCTAAAATACATTTCAACGCTTTCACAGTTGTCTTATTTCAGAATCATTCATTATTATTATTATTACAGTTGACATTTACCTACATTATTCATTGATTAGACTTAATGTACACCTACCAAACCTTAACTTTACCTTACCTTTTGCATATACACTGTGCAGAATTAAGAGGCAAGTTGATTTTCTTATTCATATTTTTTGGTAAAATTTAACAATTCCAAACCACACCAATCTTAACTATTAATTTTGCAGTGATATATATTAATTTTATAAGTGATATATAATCTTTTTTTGGCTTGTTTTATTTGTAAAAGAAAATCTGCCTAATAATTATGCATACCTGGATAAACAGCGTTTTTCACTTCCAAGTTCCAGCCTCCTCCTTTTCTAATGTGTAATTGATAAACGTTCACTTACCATACTCCACTGTACAATTAAGTTATTAGGCAAAATACTTAGTCTGATGATGGTCATCAAACACGTTAATATACTTTTAAACATTTATAACTTCGTGTATGTTAACATCACACACACACACACAAAACTAACCAGCACCATGCGGAGAGGTTTAGACTGCTCGACTGGCTGGTTGCACGTTCAATTTTAAAAAGACGAAAAAACCCTCGCTGTGTAACAGTACACGACCCACTGTCTCACTGTAAATACTGGTAAGCCTCGGTACATTTAAAAAAAAAAATTTTTCCTTGCTGCTCCATCAACTCCTTCTGACAGGGCAGTTAAATATATAGGTTAACTCTGGCCACTTCTTCCTATGGTCTAACATTACCCACGTTAACAGCGACAATGGATGGGACAATTTGAGACCATTTGATCGTCATAAGACGTTTTTATCGTGCTCCCAATTTATAACATAACGTTCTTTGTCATTTCGCCACAGTTATAGCTAGCTATAAATAATCTTACAACTACTAAACTAGTAACCGGACGTGCCGTATCGCTTTAGCGGAAGTCGGATGACAAAATGCGGAAATGCGAAGTATTAAAAGTGGGCGGGGCGGAATAAGGTGAATACATCTCTGGTAAAAAGGAAGTTGGAGACGAGTCACGTTTAAAAAACCAAATCATTATTTTAAAAACCACACTGCCATCTAGTGTCAACTTGGACACCGTGAAAACCTGAATATATGAATTGCTCTTCTGTAAAGACTTGATAGCGCAAGTGAAAATTAATCAACTTATTGAACTATCTTACAATCAAGACAGATATAGTCCGCTGACCTTTTAGAATTTAGATAACAAAAAAATAAATACATTGATTGACTGATTGATTGATTGATATAGGTAAATTAATTAACCACTGTTTATTTTGTGATATTATAATAAAAACATCTAATACTATAAAAACAATAGTTTTTACATTTTTATTTCAGTTTACATTTTGAGATGTTGCAGCTGATGCATTATGTTTTGTGTTATTAAGTTAGAACATTTTAATATAGTAATAATAATATGAACATTAACAACGTTAGGGCAAATAAGTAAAATAACATCAGAACAAATATATATATATATATATATATATATATATATATATATATATATATATATATATTGTGGAAAAATTCTAAAAGGAACATTTGTTTAAGGCCTTTTTAAGTAAAACTAACTGACACTAGGTGGCAATGTTGCTTATTACTTTAGTCTGCCAAAGCTTTTGGCCTGACTTTACGATTTTTGATGCAGAAGACCAGAAGGAATGTTTATATTAATTACAGTCATCATTGGGAACAACTGAATAAAGTATACATGTTGAAATATAATTGTCTCAAAATGTGTTGAAATTATGAGCTAAAACTTCCATCAAACTATATGTAGATCTGGCCAAGGGCTCACACTGACACTTCTTCTGAACTGAAGCAATGAAAAAGAAATGTAGGACTACATGGAAGTTGGCATGATAAATTAATTGCTTCTGGCAAATCCACAGATGATAAAATAATCATAAATAAGGATGTATTTCATCAAATAACCACTGCCAAACTGTCTATGAGCAAAAATATATCAAGATTCTAAAAGAATAACAAGGATTGAAAGCAAAACCTATTCTCTCTTTTTTCACATTTAAATTCTTCATGTCATATTCTTCATATTCTTTATAACAATTTAGATTTTCACTTTCAGAGGATCACATAAACCATTATTTTGGCTATATTGTTAGAAAGAAAGAAAGAAAGAAAGAAAGAAAGAAAGAAAGAAAGGAATCATTCTCCTGACCTGAGAAAAAAATTCAACCCTTTTATCACTCAACGCATATTCTCGAAGTAAATATGGATGTATAAAAGGGGCTTTGACCCACTGATCAGCCAGTTATCTGCTGCGATACAGCTGACATCATACAGCAGCGACGGAGCGGATGCGCTTCCACACACACACACACACACACACACACACACATCGCCATAACAACAGTAGCTCTCCATCAGCATCGGCAGGACAACCGCAGAAGCAAAGCAGTGAGTATCTCTTTTTCATTCATTTCCGACGAAAACCTAATCGTAGGCTGTATTCCTCGATGCCCGTCGTTTCCTAACCTCTGGGCAGCGCAGCAATGTGTGAGGAAGCGTAGAATTTATTACACTTTCCCAATCGAAAAATAATATTAGTCCTTTTAGTGCACCATAAGAAAAGGGAAAAAACATCCATTATTATGTGGACGTATAATGCCTCAGTAAACGCGCAGCTGTTGCGTAATAATAACAACAGCCCATTATTGATGAGCGCGCAGTGCCGTATGATGAATGACAAGTAACGCTTAAATGCTTATGTTTGTCCTGTCTGTATGTCATATAGTGAATTATGACGTTGTTTATGATTTGATAAGTGTTCAGTGGTGCTGTATTGGTCTGTGGTCGAAGCTTATTTGAGAGACAGCGCAGAAATCATCGGTGATGCCTCACACGTCCTGATGTGCTGCTGTACATTGGGCATCTCGGATAACCTTGATAGAGCCATTGAGGGGCTCGTGTGGTGGAAGAGCCAATAAAACACGCCTACTCCGCGGCCTGCAGTGTCTTTCACGTTAAGCGATTGTGCGAAATAGGAACGTGCATTTATTTAATACAGTTTCAAATGTAATACTTTGTCAAAAAATGTGTGCTTCTTTAACAATTATGAAAATAAACAGTTTTTTTCCAGCAAGCTATATGCTGATAACTATATCTATAATTATTCAAATTAATAAATCTATTAAATTATAAATTAAAATAAATTGCCACTAAAGCTTAATGTAGGCTACAATGAAAAAAAAAACGATTTCAATTTCAGCACATAAAAAATATTTGTTGCATGACTGGCAATATTTTGGCTTAATTAAAATCTCGATATGCATCAAATTTAAATAAAAAATGGTTAATCTGAGCCAGCCTCAAACAATAATTGCTCAAAATCCACTCAAAATAATTAAAATTGGATCAGTGGAATTATGGAAATGTCTTATCAGTCAAGCTTTTATTGGCCCCTAAGTCGACAATGACTTAACGTGGGCTGCCATGTCCATCTATCACTAGTGATTGTTGTGTTTATGTGTTTTGTATTCTGTAGAGAGCTCTTTAATAACCTGTTAGGTTGGAGAAAGATAATGAGAGAGAGCGGGTGAACTATCAGATGTTTTCCTCAGTCGGCTAATGAGTGAGACATGAGATAGTGTGTGTGTTGGTGAATTAGTACGCACAGATGCGAGTGTGTGAACACGCACACTGAGTCATAATGACATGGAGAGAGATTCACAGTAACTGAGTAACAACATCACAGTCCTCCAACATCAGACTCCTCAGAGACAGACCTAATGGAGAGATATTTACTGACTAACTAGTGCTAAATGGAAAATATGAACCAACAACAGATGCAGTATTATCAGAGATGCAAAAACCTCTCAGGTGAAGAATGATATGGAAGGAAGAGAAAATACAGTAACGTCAAATAGTTACTGCATCAAAAAAGGGTTCATAAACTTTCAAGCAGCTCTATATACGTGTGTACGTCTGAGATGAACTTCAAACTTATTAATAAACAAATATTACATATACATTTTTATAAAAATGAAATAATATGTTTTATGAAAAATGTAAATAAAAAAATTAATTTTATGGAAATATTATATATTACTTTAAAAAAAAATGTAAACACATTTGACACACCTTACTGAGAAAATACATAAAATGAAAGTGCCTGAAAGGAAAGCTGGTCCAAAAACCTCTCCAAGCAAGTAGATGCTTTATTAAACAAAAACTGATTTTATGTGCTTATAGATGCCAACATCACAATAAACCACAAAAGCTTCCTGTTGTAACACATAATTGCTGAAAACTTAGATACTTGGAGACATACTTGTGCATTCGGTTGGATATTTCTTTAAATCTCTGTTTTCATTGGCATTTTTTGTTTGTATTTTTTTTAATATAAGATCAAATCATATATGTTTGCGTCAGATATGGTGAAACTAGGCAGTAACCTGGTAGACAAGATGGAGAGACAGCCATCGGTGGAGGACGGTTTCGACAACATCCCCCTCATCACTCCGCTGGAGGTCGGCCAGTTACAGCAGCCTTTCCCTGATAAGGTAATTATCATTCATGCATTAGAGAGCAGAACCCACACATAATGCCATGTTAAAAACAGCAGCGCACCTCTGTTATTCATTACTCTGCATAGAACTTCATTAAGGGGAAGAATTTCATAGGAGATGAGAGGTGTAGCAGCAGACATCCAGTACCACTGATACCATCAAAGACATGGTGGAAACCACCCTCTTAGATCCTACTGGATAGCCTGGCACGAAAGAAAGAATTCATGTGACACCATCAAGATTCGTTGTCACTGAGTATGATACAGTTTGTCACTGAAAGACTTCGCAAGCCATCTGATCTCGCAAACGCATACAGAATCATGTCAGGACTCTCACAGATGGCTTGTATCTATTCTTAGCTCTGTAGGAGGCAAGTGCAAAGGGTGGAAATGCATACAGAGTTTGAATTTAACTTTGCAGTGACTCATCTAAAGGATGACATGATATAGTAGTTGGTGCTTGCTCTCTGTATTTTTAATGTGCTGAAGTAACATCCTGTGTATCCTACAAACTAATCTCTTTAAAAATCCTGCCTCTACCTACATTTTAGCAAAACTTACCTATACATACAATTCAATGCAGTATCCAATATGACCTCAAAACAGCATGATTTGTAAACTGGGATAATACATTTAGCCATTTACAGCACATAACCAGGTCTATATGTATGGCTTTTCTGGCATGGTAAACTTGCTTGGTAGCTCACCTGGTACACTTGCAGCGCAAAGCTGCGAAGTATGATTTATAAGAGCATTATTGTAGCACCACTCAATGGATATTTCATTTCTGAACTGCTGCAATATGTACAATGACCAACATTAAAAAAAATCTTATCTATTTCAGATAAAACTGTATGTATGTTTAGCTCCACTCACTGGACATTTCACTTTGGAAGTGTCATGCAAGAAGCAATTGTAATATAATTTTGCTGGAATGTCACCACATGTACACCTGGGTTTGGTATTCTAATACATATAGTCTTTAACAGTCTACTACTCTGATATTTAGGGAATTCATGTAGAATGAAACCACAACAAATTTAACTCAACAACTCAAAAAAGTAAATTTGGCTTCAATCAGAGCACTTGTAATGTAATTTAAGATTGACTCTACTTTGGCTCTTCACATAATTCTTAATTCATAATTCTGTGTGACTCTAAAGGTGATTGTGAAAACCACCGCAGAGTATCAGCTGAAGGAGAAGAAGAGGAGGCTGTATGTGCCGAGCATCAAGAAGCTAAACATAAACCTTTATGATGAGATGTCAGAGAAGCTCAAGGTAAAAAAGACAAGGACAGATTGCCCAGCCTACTTAGAACTTGCATTTGTTTCTCTGTTAGTTAGGGCAATATGAAAATGAAAGGCATAAATAAATGTGTGAATGTCTGTGTTTTCCAGCTGACTGGGTTGATTATTATCACCTTGGCGTTCCTGGCATGTCTGCTGCTGTTGGTCATGTACAAAGCGCTGTGGTATGATCAGCTCGGCTGCCCTGAGGGCTTCGTTCTCCAGGTACCCAGTATATCAAACACACCACATAAAGAACTTTAGTGGTCTACTTTATAAACCATTTTTGTTCTGAAATATAGATGACAGATCAGACTTCTTTAGCTTTAGTGAAAACTTGCCTGTGGTTGCCAGCCATTTGATACATCTCAACATGATTTTCACCTCGAAACGTATCCTACTTTCTTTCACTGTGGAAGAATAATCAGTTAATGCTGGTATATAGCTACCAGACGAATACTTCTATGCCAGTAAGTGGCGACAAGTGACTGGCTTCATGCATGAGTCATTGAATCATTCATTCAACCTGTTTATTCAAAATTGATGATACATTTAGGAAAACAAATAACTCCCTGTATATGTGAGACAAGAAGCTAGTCAGAATTCATATGTGTGTGTGTGTGTGTTTGCATATAGTCCACAAGACATAAAATTGCTGTGATTATTCAAATAACCCCATTCAGAAGTTTGGGAACCCTTGGCTCTTAATACTGTGTTACCTGATGATCCTCGACTGTCTTTCTGTTTTGTGATGGTTGTGCATGAGTCCCTTGTTTGTTCTGAACAGTTAAACTGAGCAGCGTTCTTCAGAAAAATCTTTAAGGTCCTGCAGATTCTTCAGTTTTCCAGCATCTTTGCATATTTGAACCCTTTCTAGCAGGGACTTTATGATTTTGAGGACAATTGAGGGACTCTAACACCACTATTAAAAAAGGTTCAAACATTCACTGATGCTCCAGAAGGAAACAAGATGCATTAAGAGCTGGGGGGTGAAAACTTAAGCAATTTATAGATCAAGGTAAATTGTACTTAAAGGGGAGGTGAAATGCTCGTTTTCACTCAATCTCCTGTTAATCTTGAGTACCTATAGAGTAGTACTGCATCCTTCATAACTCCAAAAAGTCTTTAGTTTTATTATATTCATAAGAGAAAGATAGTCTGTACCGATTTTCCCCGGAAAAACACGACCGACTGCTGGCGTGAAGTGTGGGCAGAGCTAAAGAATCACGAGCGCCAGTAGGCTTTTGCGTTGAGAGCGTTTGGAAGCTGTGACATTACCCAGAGCCGTTGAAAAACATATTTAACGGCTCTGACATTACCTTGAGGAAAAAACCATCATCTAAAATAAACCATGGCTAACAGTCAGATTCAGCCGTTTATTTATGATCCAGAATCAGATCCCGAGGCTGAAACTGAACGAGAGCAGCAGCAGCAACGACTCGCTCCGAGCGGGGGGGATGGGAGGCGGAAGCACTAACAAGGAGGCAGAGATATTTTAAGCAGTTTTACTCTCCAACACACGATCGTGACCCTTTTTCGTTGGGATTGCATTATCCTTAAGAAATAAACGATACGCAAATCCGTTGTCAAATTGGGCCTTGTTTGTAAAACAAGCATCTTCGAAATGCAGGGAACAAACACAAACACTTGCATAACTCTGTTGATGCTCTGTAAAAATAAACTCCGTCCACTGGTCCCTTAATGCTGTTTTTTCTTTGGTAATCTGTGCAGAGTTGTCTTGCCCTGGCAACCAAAAATACACTTCTTTTGTGACATTTCGCGACGCTCTCGTTCTGATCAGTGATTGTCTGTTGACAGCCTCTCAGTGCTCTGCTATACGGGAGCGCGCTCTTCCGGCAGACGTGCCTTAGGACCCATATAAGGAAATTCCGCTCCATCTAACGTCACACAGAGCCATACTCGAAAAAAAACTTTCCGAAACTTGTGACAAACCGGAAGGAGTATTTTTGGAACAGAAATACTCCTTCAAACGTACAACTTAATTTTTGAAACTTTGTCCATGTTTAGCATGGGAATCCAACTCTTTAACAGTGTAAAAAACTCAGTATGCATGAAACAGCATTTCACCCCCCCCCCCTTTAATTTGTGTTCCGGGAAACATACAAGTATCTTCTGTTGCTTATGAAGGGCAGAACTAAATGGAAAAAAAATTATATTTAAAAAAATAAGAGTTTGGACATCTTCCTCGTGTTCAAATGTTTTGACACCGCCAACTCTTAATGCATCTTGTTTCCTTCTGGAGAATTAGTTTCATATTTTTTGGGAAATTTTGATATTTTTGTAGAATTATTTGATTAATAAATAGTTAAAAAGAACAGCATTTATGCAAAATAGAAATCTTTTCTAATAATACAAGTCTTTACTGTCACTTTTTAATAATTTAACACCTCCTTGCTGAATAAAAGAAAAATTTGGATGGTAGAGTATATTGTTACAAAAAATAAATCTAAATTCTATTGTTTTTCATCAAAAATTATTCATCAAAAAATCTTGAAAAAAGTATCACAGGTTCCAAAAATATATAATAAATGATCTCAATACAATCAATGTAAGATGGACTATAAATTTAATAAGCATATATACATAATTCAATACAATACAGTTGAGTTGAGTTTTCCATATGCTTCACATGAGGAAATTAATTAGTTTGATGCACAGAGATGCTAGGTTTTGGAGCATAGGAATTAAGTAATATTAACTGCATCTTTTGTTTGTGTGATATGTGTTCATATTACATTGTATCATCTGAAGTGGTGCATTAGCTTTGGTGGAGTGTGAGAATGTCTTTAATTAGTATTATCCATGGCTAAACTGTGATTAAAGGGATTCTCCACCCAAAAATGAAAATGTTGTCATTAATCACAGACGTGCAATCTAGGTTATATGAAGCGACGGGAAAACTTTTTGTAAGCGAAGAAAACTAAAATAACAACTTTATTCAATAATTCCTTTGTCAACAGTCTCCTCTGTGTCACTCAATATCACTGTGTATGCTCTTGTGTCCTCCGCACCAAAAGGATGCGCTGTTTTCTTTCAAATCAAAGTTAAATACACACAGAAACCTTGTGCATCCTTGTGGCGCGGATGACACAGAAGAGCATTCGCAGCTCTGTGATTCCCAAGACAAACAGAGCTTTTACAGTTTTGAAATGACATGGGGGTAAGTGATTAATGACAACATTTTCATTTTGGGGTGGAGTAACCCTTTAAGGCCTGCAGGGTCTTCCCCCTCACCTTCTTTGATGCAGCTACCGCTGCTGTAATTAGCATGACACACTAATGTAGTAAATGTATGTGACATTTACCTTTATGTTTGATTTATTACGGAACCTGCCTGACCTTCTCCATTCTAGTTAATGTATTCCCATATAACCTTTATTTGCAAACGTCTACTTTCTAATCTAGCACAGACACTGCACCCCGTCCACTCTGGAGATGTACTACCCTGAGCAGAACTCCAGGGGCAGCTTGTACACCGCCATGACCCACCTCAACCAGGCCAAGAAGAACATCCCAGAGCTGTCCCCTCCCTGGATGCCAGTCATGAAGGACGAGGTGAACCACTCCGAGAAATAAGGGGGCGACAAAGGGTCGCAGTGTTTTCACTTTAGAGGGTTTGTGAAGATGGAATCCACATAATATTGATGATCAAGTCAGTCTGAAGGCGTTTTATGTGTGTATTTTGTTTAAAATGGGGATTTGGTGTCGAATTACTATTTAGATGAACTGTGACACACATAAATGTCTATGAAGTGAAGGTTTCAAGGTTTCTACTTTGTCACCCTCTGCAATACAAATGCTTTCACCCTCTCTGAAATCTGCTCACGATACTCTATATCCGTTTAGAAAAAATCCAGACACTGAAGCTCATCCGTATACGTTTTAAATGTCACTATGCCACTTTTTTGATGGCACGTCTCACTGTGGCATTGTAGGTTTAGTCGTGCTGCTTGTAATTCTGCGAAGTTTGTTAGGCGTTAGTTCTCGCTTCATTTGGAGTCATTTATCTTAGTGTAATGAACTGTGCATTGGCTGTGAATTGTGTTCTAATGAACTGCAATGCAACTGAGAAACAAGTGCATTGGCAAGAAAAAGCATTCCAAAAACTCTGATCTTTTTTCCCTTAAATCAACTAACTACTGAATGGTTGTCTTAAAGCAACGTGTCTTTGATTTAAATGAGAAAAGTGAGTATTAAACTGGAGTTTTTGTTTCCTTTTTTGTACATTTTACAAAATGAGAAAATCGAAATGAGGAAAGCTCATAAGTATGAAATGATTGGTGCAAAAAGTACATTTTATACACATTTGCATGCATTATTTGTTCACAAAACTCCACAGTATGCTAGAATTTAAATTAAAGTGTAAGATTTGAATGTAGACTGGAGTAATGGTAAACTATTTTTTAAGTGTTAGAAAAATCATTTTTGTGTTTGTTTGTGTGCTGAAACATTTACACACTAAGCACCAGCAGCCATTTAAATGTTTATTAATGTAGTAAATTATTAAAAAAGTTGAAGAATGTGATACCGCCTCATGAAGGTGAGTGACCTTTGAATTGTTTTTGTGTACATTTATCACTTCTAAAGCAAATGAATCCCAGCTGAATGTATAAAAGCAGATTCAAACCTGTTTCCCCTTCTGTTACCCGTTTGTTCATCTACTGTGTTTTATATTTATCTATTGTGATCTGCATTTTTTTTTCCCAGTTGCTATAAATGTGGATATCCAATGTGTATTTATTATTTATGTATTTCTCTTATTTATGTGACTGGTGCTGGAAGGATGAATTGGAAGTTCTTGTAAGGTGCAGAAGGTCAAATCATAAACCCTTCAGTATTAGTCATTTGTGTGTGTGTGTGTGTGTGTGTGTGTGTGTGTGTGTGACAAACATTCATGTGTCCTCAATGGATAATAACAGAATAAAGGTTTCAATATTCAACAGTGTGGTGTCCTCTCATTGCACATAGGTTTCTATAACTGCAGTTACATGTACTTCTAATGCTAAATACGTTGCTTATAAAAATCCTGAGCTTTGATTCTGTATCAGTAAATTCTTGATGAATTATGAATAATATTAAGAGCAGTAATAATAATAGCAATGATGACTAAATCTTAAATTGGATCATATTATTATTATTATTATTATTATTATTATTATTATTATAGATCACAAGTTCATTAAATAGGATGGACCGCTTTGTGTGTGTGTGTGTGTGTGTGTGTGTGTGTGTAAAACTGATACTGCAATATCATAAACCCTGTGAACACACAGGATTTCACATGTTCCTTCTAGTCAACGGTGTAATGAACATTTTCATTCCTTGCACTCTACTGTATGTCGTGCAGGCGCTGAACCCAATAAAGTGTTCAAAAGTAATAATTAGAGGATAGCTCACGGCAATAGTCAGCTCGCAGCAGGTGTTGTCAGGGGAAAGGGCAATCAATTGAGTGAGGGTGAAAAGCGGTTGTGGGTCAAACCCTGTTTGAGTGAGTGTGTGTGTGTGTGTGTCTCAGGATCTCCTGAATACTGGCGCCAGCAGAGAATGCCTTTCGTTACAGACACCTTACTCTCTCTCTCTCTCTCTCTCACACACACACACACACACACACACATACACACACAGATTAAATGTGTCAAAATGCTCAACTCTTGACTCTTGAATGCTCAGATTGACAGCCGAACCAGTGAACTGTCAAAACAAATGCTCTGCTGAATCCTGCACAAATACCTCACAATGCAAGGACAAACCCACTCATCCTTTATTATCACTACTTTCTATTAATCTTTATTATTGCTACTTTTACAATAAAAGTAATAGTGATGAAAACTATGAAATAACAGAATTGCATTGCATTGCATTTATATGTTGGAGTTTACAGCTGGTTGCAATTGATTTCCTTGTTCCAAGATTTGCCAATACTTGATTTGACTGTGTAAGCACTGTTACATTAATGTAACATTACTGTGGACATACATGTTACACACCTCAGGAAGATCTCTCACTGTAAAACTTGCATCTTCTTCTTTTTTCATAAGAGAGTATACAGTGCCACCCTCAGGTCACTTTACTAAGGCCTTCAGCCACTGTATTAGCAGACAAGTTTGTGTTGTGGTTTTGTTTTTGTTTTGACCAGGACAGTTTCTTCAATTACCCTGATGTTACTATCATCAGTTACTTCATCCGATGTTTTTCTATTGTTGTTTTAACCATGACAGTTTGCTTCTTTCATTTTTGTTTTAAAGCTGCAGTAGGGAACTTTTGACGCTCTAGCGGTTAATAAACAGAACTGCTTGCGTCTTGCGGAAGAACATTGTAGCCGGAACTACTTCTCTCTGTTTATGTCTATGAAGAATCACAAAGGTACTGGGTTACTCCGCCGCGGTACCTCCGAAGCAATCTAAAATAGTCCGAATATAAACACTTATTATAGGTGCACCCTAGTGATTCAGGACAAGCTTAAAACACGGTTTGGAAAATGGATTCATGGTGTACTCGCCTATTATGTTCATTTTTCTACATTTTGAACACAAACAAAGTTACGGACCGCAGCTCTGATTGGTTGTTTTTTACCGGGAGCGCATGACTTTCTGCAAATGGCAATAGGAGCACTGGGAGGAGCCAGAGGAGCTTGATTTTTTTCACAGATTATCTGTCTCATATTAATAAATATGTAAAAATATTTTTTTACAAAAGTTCCCTACAGCACCTTTAAGAACAGTCTGCTTTTTCATATCTTAATACAAGAAATAAAATGCATGGGCTGATGAAAATAAATTTAATTCAGGATATACTCTCTGTACATCTATATGTCTAGAAAAAGTCTTTCTACTTTTCTACTTTTCTCCGAAAACAGTTGTCGTATGTGATAAACGTGACTTTGAAAGAGTAGTTCAAATGAACCAGTTACATTCGTTTTATTTTACCACACAACTACTAAGTGTATAAATGTGCCCATACTGTGTGTAGCATCTATGATTTAGTGAGGCTGTAAAACCAACCTTAAATTGAGAAGTGTTGACAGCCTCTGTTTTTTGTTGACTTTCTGCTTCTATAAATGTTCAAACTGTGTAAAAAAAACGGTGTTCTTGTTTTAGCACTATATGACAGGGAGTTTATTGCTGTAACACAAACCTCCTGACCTTTACAGGTCAAGAAAAAACTCTTTCATACGTCATTTACTTTCCTACTCCTCTCTTTTTCTCAGCGTTTGATCGTTTGCCCTTCAAGTGAAGGCCATATTGCAGTCATAGAGGGATGAATGAGAAATCAAGTGACTTAACAACTGTCAAAGCATAATAACAGCTGGCAGACCTGCCGTGATGCTGGGCAAGAGCCAGTGTACAGTGTGTGTGCTCTGTGTTTTTACTGAATGTAGGATCTGTTTTGAATGACTGTATGAATAAATGACTTTAGTTGCTTAGGGGCAGCACTTAGTCCTTGATTTATTCATTTAGGAATGGCTTGGCGTGGAATCATTTTCCAAACTCTGCTGTTTGCAGCAATTTATGCTTCAGTTAGAGACAAACCCGCAGAAACAAATATTTGAGTGTGCTCCGTAATGAAATGGCTATATTTTTACAGATCATACGAACGTTTAAACAAAGCCTGGCTACACCGGCAACAATTTAGGATACTTTTATTAAATATCAGACCTGAGGCCAGGAATAAAGAGTAGGTATGCAGTAATTGTGTCGGCCGTCTGACCTGCGGTCAATGGTTTTCGTTTGAGCTTTAATTTGCGATGCCTAAATGTAACATAATCAATTTGTGATGGGTTTTGTTTAGCATATGAAAGTAGAAAAAGGTTATTTTTGTTGATTTAATTTCTGGTGATTTCTTTTAATTGAATTCTCATTCTGTTCATAATCAGTTAACATCAGAATTATAGTGTCGCCCTGAATCACTGGTGCCATGACGTCAGAATACAAGGGTAAAATTAGAGGGTAAAAACGTTAATGACTTACAAATGGGTATGTATCAGGACTTCACATCCACTTAAAACCTGTCCCCAATCTCTAATCCAAATTTATAGCAATTACACATGTGGGGCAAATTCTTAGACGAGTAAATTAGAGGCAGTCTGAAGTCCGGGAATCATGTGTAGTTACCGCATTCACTCTTTTTTTACATTGTGAGTAATAGATACCAATTTAAAGTCTCACAGACAGAGGAAGTTGTTGTTATTGTATTAAAGTCTTAATTGCATGAACATGGAACATGTCTGTTGGAAAGAATAATTATATGAACAATAATGTGTAAGTGACTTTTCTGGCACCAGTGATCTTTTTCATTTCACAAAATTGATTTTGCCTTTTTTTAAAACAAAGCCAGTCAGACTGAAAGCAGCACACTTCAGTTTAAACATTATAAAATGATGGTAACTTGAGAAAGATATAGCATACTCAGTGCATTTGGCTGTGAATAATCACTGCTCAAATATAAAAGACAACTGGGATAGTTGTCACACTTTTTTAATCCAGTGTTTATTTTTGTCTGAAAAATAAAAGAATAAAAAAAAAATGGGCTGTTTTCACCGTTATTGGTCAGAAAGATACTGTTTGTTTAGCTTACACTCCCAAAACACAGGAATTATTCAGGTTTCTTTTGTTTTTGAATGTATATGCTCTAAGGCTGCATTTTTGATGAAAAATACAGTAAAAAATGTATTCCGCTTTACAATTAAAGGAATACATTAATTATCCAAACATATTAAAATAAAAAGTTATTTAAAAGTGTAATAATATTATACAATATTACTGTTTTTTGTTTTTTTGTATTGTAACATAATCACAGGTCACAAAGTCTAGGTAGAGCTCTCTTCTTGGCTGCCATCGTATCCCAGACTCTCTCTTTCTCCTCCTCACACTCACACACACACTGCTCTTCTCTCTCACTCTCTCTATTATGTCAGTGTCGCCACAGTCATTGTTCCTCTGTGTTGAAGTTGAAGAAAGCTTGGGGAGTGTTTCTGATGTTGGCACCAGCTCTTGCCTACTCTGCAGGTTTGTGTGTATGTGTGATGGCCCTCTCCCGCTAAGAAACACTGAGTACTCACTGACAGCTCTATCACTCGTCCTCAATGGGGCATAATTTTTTGAGAGCCTGGCTGTGCAGGGGATGATGGGTAATTATGAAGGTGAGTCAGGCCACTGAGGCCCAGCGTTGACAGCGTTTAGCCAGCTGCTCTCCAAGGGTCTGGCATACACAGAGCTCTCTAAGTGACCCAAAACAAGATGTTTTAATGGACTCAGAAGAGCTCAGGAGGTCAGAAGAGAGTGACATGAATCATCTCAGCATCATTTAAGTTATGCAGCCTGAGAAGTTCCTATACAACTGTTATTTAAAAATCTTAAATTATTATTTACATGGTTGATCTAATTATGATTTATATCAGTTGTCTCTGCCATTGTTCTTTCATTGACATGAGTAAAACTAGAAAATCTAGAATTGGTAATTACATAATTATGGTGGTGTTCAAATGAACACGTCATTCTGACATGATTAAGACTGCTTGAATAATTTTTTATGTTTTATTTATTTATTTTTCTTCAATCTTTTGATTGTAACATCTGGTTGTCACTTTGAAAGTGTCAGATTTGTTTATGTTAAACAAACCAGTGTCAAGTTTTATTTTGAATGTGTGCCTTGTAAAAGTGCACTGGTGTCTCCAAAAAAATAGAACTCATTTCCAACATTAATTTAAAATCATCATGCATGTATGGCAATACAAGTCCTATGGACAGCAGACTATAAATTTAGTCAGTTTCTAGAAATAGTATCAATAATTTAAAGTTATCACTTTCAGACATCAGACGCAAGAACAGCTTTTATTTTAAATTCACTCATCTTTTAACATTTGTGTTCGTTTTGTTCACTTCGGGGCCCCAAAGTGCTCTAATAATGCTTATTATGTGTTTTGATTCAGTCAAGGGCATTCAGGTCATTTCTTGGATGTAAGACTTTGTTTATTTTTCTTAGCATGACCTCATGTTTTCATCATGTTACAAAGCTTGTTTTCATCGGTACTGTCATTACAATTAACTATAATCGGTGTAGCAATATTATTGTGTTTTAGTTACAAAAAAAATGGATTTATTTACTTTATAACCTCATGTCATTCCAAACCCCATAGGCTGTTATTTTAAAAGAAACTTACAACAACAACAAAAACGTAAGTGTTCGTATATACGTTTGTAAAAAAAAAAAAAAAAAAAGACATAAAGGCAATAAGCCTAAAAGTCTTCTAAAGCCTTATATGATATTTACGCTGGCTCTCAAATCAGATGTTACGTCTAAGATTCAGAAACGTCAATGTCATACTTCAAAGTTTTCTCATAGTTGAATGTATCATTCATAGTTAAATGATACAAGATTCCAATCGAACAACTAGTTGTCGAGTACATTCATGTAGCAGGGGTTCGCCAAAATGCTATTCTGCACCTAGAAAATGCACTGGTGTGAGTATGGTTATAGGTTGTCACTCCTGTTTAAAACCGAACTGTGTGTGAACGTAAGAAAGCAGGCTATTAATCCCCCGAAACAGGGCTGACAATAATCTGTTACTGTGATTTATATACTCTTAAAAAAATCCAGTTATCATCAGTGAAGCTGTCTACACTATAAAATGAATCTCTTACTTACATTAATGTTTATTTGCATGTTATTTATGATGAGATAATTCAGTCCAAACAAGCGTGCGCATAGAACAAAATACTGTCTTTTTGGCTAATTCATTTATTTTCCCTTTATTCACAGTATTTTACATCACCTCAATAAATAATAATGAAAACTCATCTCGCTAGGGTAGATATATGACTTACGTCATGCTATGTTGTTTGTTACGTTATTACACATAGGGAAACACCATTCTTTTTCTGTCCCACTAGCTTACATAACCAGACAAATGTAATATAAATGTCATTTTGTAACATAATGTATACATCACTTACTTTATTATTTTTTCTGTTCAATTGGGAAGCTTTAGAGAATTTTTTTTTTTTTTTTTGCCTGAATTTGTAATAATCTAAATAAATAAATGTATATAAAATAGCAAGATTTATGTCAAATTAAATGCATTTAGAAGTGGTAGACGCCTTAACGTAGAGCTGCCACTGAATGAATGAATGAAATAAACTCTACTTAAGTGAAGTTTTTAACTCACACAAAGCCACTGTAGCTTAAAAATGGTCATTATAAACTAACGTTGTTGTAAGAAAACAGCTGATTGGAATTAAATGAGAGTGGGTAAATATTAACAGAATTTCCTTTTTTGGGTGAACTATCCTGAAAAATGCTTTTCCTTCTCTCAGTTCATCTATCTATGCCACACTCACAGGCCGACAGCAAGAAAGAAAGAGAGAGAGAGAGAGATATGAACTTCTCTCTCTAATTGATAAAGCCATAATATGAGCCATTTCTCCACCATCTGCTAATTAGAACCATAGAGATTGGCTGTCTGGAGACGGGGTCTGCCGTCTGAGGGGGTCTTTGATCTTCTGACTTGTCTGCCATGCTGTTTTCCTTCAAGCTTCCCTGCGCTGCTTGAGCAGACCGCGGCCTCCACTCTTGGGGATAAGAGCACTAATGGATCTCTTGAAGAGACCTTTTGCTTTACGACTGGGGCTAAGCGGTATCAGCTGGTCTGAGGCCAGTGGCTGCACAGTTCATGAAGTGCTTTGTCAGATTACCCCACTGGGGATAACAGTTGGCCTTTTCCAGAACCAGGCATGCCAGGGTCTACAAAAAAAAAGTAGAAAGCCCATCAAGTCACTTTTGAGTAGTCTGAAATTCCAGAACACACCATGGAAATCAAGAAGTCAGGGAGAATATATAAAAAAATCACAGTTTTGTAGCAAATGAAATGACTGCAATGCATGTAAATTGCCGTAACTGGGTCTCTTTGCGTTCGCATGTCTGGGTGATTAAGCATGATTGTTGATTATGTGTGACTGGTGTTCTTTTGGATCGTTTTGACGAGGATAATCAAAGAATAACAGCCCAGCTGCTTTTAATATAAAGCCTAATCCTCCCGTCCTCAACCATCTAATGCAATCATGTTGCGCTGAATGAAGCTAATAATAAACATTTATTTGAATGTTGTTTTGACACAAGTCATGTCAATTACAAAGCATTTACTTTATGTGTGACATTTCGGGAAGGAAATAGAATGAGCCATTTGTCTTAAACAAAAAAAAAAGTTGGGGGTCATCAGAATCGCTTTTTTGAGTCGTAAATATATCCAATAGCATGTGTTTCAAATTGCCCATTGGTTATGGATTGCTTTACGAGAGCCGCTTGTTAGTGGCCCAGTGGCTTTAGGTTGTGTTGATTTACCCCAAGGGAACCAGAGGTCAATTAGTCAGACACAGAGGATCCTGTTCTACAGATGCTTGGCTTTCCACTCGGACCTCAGAGCTGGTTCCAGAGCTGCTCTTTGAGTTGGCGTTACTGATAAGAGCACATTAACTTTCATGACTTCTGCTGCTGTTATTAGTGAGAGGGAGTTTGGCATGGCCTTGGTGTATGACATAAGAGTTTCGGACCACATTGCTGAAATAAATCTACATTATAGAAGGGAGACTGGGATTAGTTGTCACATGTACTATGTTATAAAACTCAATAATTGTAGGGTAAAAAGTCCATTTAGTCACATGAAAAGCTCTCTCGTGAGTAAATGATGCCTGAATTTTTATCTTTGGGTAAACCATTCTTTCTGTTTGCTGTGGAAGTCTGTTTCTGCCTCTGTTTTTTTAAAAAAAAGAAAAAAGAAAAAAGAAAGACAAGAAAGAAAGCTTATATTATTATATCACAATATTATTGATATATAAAGTTTAAACATTTTGAGATTTAAAGTTTAGAAGTTAATTTGTGAGATATAAAATCAAATATGTTAAACTGAATCCCAATTGCGATATAAATAATGTTACATAAGTGAGATATATTTATTCGTAATTACAAGGAAGTCCCACTGGGCGGTTAAAATGAAATAAAATAAAACTTTATACTTTAAATTAAATTAAAAAGGTAAAATAACATGAAGTTTAAAATTGTAATTTTTCATAAAATTCATTATATTACATTATATACGGTAACCTACAGTACATCGCAACTGTGATATTTAAATTTAATATATTATAAACTACTATTTTCCCCTCTGGGACAGAAATGGCTCCCTTTACATGTAAACATATTTAAACGTTTTTCTCCCTCTTTGACATTCAAGCTCTCGAAAGTTCTCTGGAGAGCTTACTTTGTGTTTATCTGCTTGTGCATTGTTTTGTTTTGTTTATCTTTACAGCCTCATAAGTACTCATTGCACTCACATCTGGCAGTTAATTTTACTTTCACACATCTGTTTACATGTCATTATTGTCTTTATGACAGTCATGGGGGATGTTAAAAACTATGATGAAAGGAAAAGAATACTTAGCCCTACTTGTCTGAACGTCAGATTTCAGATATTAGATAAATGGTCTAATTGCTTTTTGTGTGTGTGTGTGTGTGTGTGTGTGCTATTATTCTTCTCTGCTCTGTTGTATTATAATTTCATGCTCTGACTACTGCAGAGTCAAAAATCGGTTAATTCAACTGTATAAGTTGACTGTTGTAGCATTAGCTCATATTGATTTTTTGTTGTTGTATCGATGTTTTATTGCCACAGAAGTAGAGTAAATGAAGACATTTGTGGCCATGATGGGTTTTTTGTTTTGCAACTAAATTACTTTTGGCATAAATTATCATGCTTAACTGGTGTGGCAGTCTACAGAGAAATCCCATTTCAGCATGTTTATATGGAAATAACTGATGTTTTTTTTTTTTTTGCTCGCCCACAGCACTGAAAATGTGATTTCCTATTGTGTTTATTTGGCAGAAAAAAATAAGATTTAATACTATTAAAAATAATAGAAATGTCAAACCTAACAAAGATAGCAGAAGAACTGATTGCATTGCAGTATTATTGAACCTTATCCCTGTGCAGGACAAAAGAATAAAAGAAGGATGAACTCCATATAACCTCAAACAACATAATTATGGGCCTGAAGTACACACAGACAATAAAGCAGACCAAACACCCCAGCTCCTATTGTTCTGTGTGTTTATATTGTTTTCAGGCCCAAAGAGAAGGAATTACTTTTACTAAAGAAAAACTGTGTTCTTAAAATAGGAAATAAGGGAAACTATTTTTAAAAGTCTTAGGAAATCCCCACTGGAGAGAAGAAATGTGAAAATCCATTGACAGACAGAGAGATATTTGTCATATCAAAAGATAACATTTTAAGTTATAGGCTGTATCAATTTTATTTATATTTATTATTTTGTTTGGCATTTAGAAAGTTTTTAATTTTGTAAATACTTTATCTCAGGAGATTTTCAAGTAAAAAAAAAAAGGTTTGTCATCATTTACAGAAATGTGCTTGTATTCCTTTCATGGAGCAGCTCGTGTTTAAATCATTATTATCATTGATGTAAAATCTGAAATCTGAATAAATGCATATGACATTTCCATTGCAGACTTAAATTAATTTCTTCTAATCATCTGGTTACTGTAGACTTCAAGAAAAGCTTTGCGTAGATATTCAGCTTAACATTTTGTGCTCCATGAAAAAAAGAAAGTCACACATGTTTGAACCGACATGGGGATGAATACATGATGAAAGCATTTTCAATTTTGGGGTAAACTTCATTTAAAACACAGAAGACCTTTGATGTCCTCTGACATCAATAATAGAATTTACTTCCCTCTTATTGCAAAGCTTTTGGGGTCTTATTTCAGTCATAATTCATTGTCAGGCTTTCCTAAAAAAAAATCATCATGGCCCCTTCATTGTTCTTCTCCCAGGGATTCTCTGAGTTTTCTTCAGGGTAAATCCTATGGGCTGAAAAGCCTTTCCAGTGAATTACAAAGACATTTCACCGCCACAAAAAAAAAAAAAAAAAACACTGACAGGGTCAAAGGAGGAGGTTTGTTTCTGGATTTTGCCCTACTGTAGCCAGGATTTCGAGGGATGAGGACTGTTTGGCTATCTTAGTCTAATGCACACAGTCTGGAAAAAAAGAAAAAGAAAGATTGACTTCATAAGGAAAACAGAACCAGAGAAAACTGCACTGAAATACTCTCTAGTTTCCTGTTACCGTCATGTTGTAGTTTGTTTGTCATCTGAGAAACTCGGATGGATTCTGTAAGAAGAAACCACATGATGAAGATGCACGATGGATACACATCTAAATTACTTTTACTACAACATCCTGTGGTGGTTTGAGAACTGGACTGTAATCAACAGTGTTTGTTTACTGTAGTGCTTGAATCTGTGAATTGAAAGCCAGATCAACATGCATCAATTGCATACAAACCTAAATGAGGACAAACACACACGTGAACTCTTGTAAAGGTTTTTCTGTATTGAGTAATGTACTGTTTTCAAGCTTCAAAAAGATACAAAAAGCAAAATCAATCATATGACACTATATATTCCAAACCTTGCTTCAGAAAAACAAAAACAAAGCAAGAGACAGAAATGTACATTTATACAAACTTACAAAAGAGGATAATCATATACTATAATAAATATTTCATTAAATTTAAGTGATTATTCACTTTAGAACTTTCCTTTTAATCGTTTCACATGAACCATTGGGTCAGCGAATCACTTGAAAACCAGATTTGTGAGTAAAAGTAATCAGTTCATGATTCAGATATTGGTACTCAGCTAGATTATCAATTATGATTCTCAATCATGCATTCAACCAATTTATGGCATGTTTGACATCTTACATTATATTAAAAAGAGTGGACCGGGTACTCTTGAAGAATTCACTTTTTTGCTCCAGAGAAAAAAAGTCATACAATTTTAGAATGATATTATTTATTTATATTTATTATTTTTAGTGATAGTTCTAGTCCTGACCAGTCTTAGCCTGATGCACATTTACATTGCATGCATGAATTAGTCCTATCAAATGGCTTGTTTAGCAGCACACCTTCCACATAAAAACAGTCTTCAGAACTGCAACAGTTTCATTAGGTTCACTAGGTTCTTTAATTTACAATAATTGGGCCGCTGAGGGTATTCTGAGTTTCGGATAATAGCAACGAATCAACTGCTGGAGGGGAGTCTGTGCTGTTTTACTGATCGAGGAATAAGTTCCCAAATCCAAGTCCTAATCATCAAAAGTCAAACAGCAACAGTGGTGAGCTTTAAAGAGCAACTTCTGCAACAAGTTTATCCAGTTCGATTTTAATTGTGCAATTACTTTGCAGTACAATCATTTGGCTCATATCAGAAGTATTTGTTTCCAAGTTGTGCGGTTGCTCTTGTTAATGTTTGCGACTGGGAGTCGAGCTGGAGAAGCCGTTTCCAAATCAGCGTGGAAGAGCGACTTCTCATGGAGCTAATTACGCAGGGGGAGGGGGCGTTTTCTCATTTATTTGACCCAACATCATGATGCAGTTTGGTTTTATCACCGACGGAATACTTATAGAGCGGCTGTACGATTTCCTGTAACAAACATGTGTGTTGTGCCATTAGAGTGAGTGATTTCACACAGCGGGTTGCCAGTTGTGCACAAGTTCCCTCGTTAGTCGTTATTCAGCCTTGTTTTGGGTTTATTGCTTTTCCGTGTTGTACCTACGTTACTAATAGGAAGGATGACACATAAAGAAGCCTGAACCGATGACTGAGAAAGGCCTGTTTGTGTTCATAGACATTCAACTGGACAGATTATGGTTGCTTGAGTCAAAAATGCAGCCACCATGTTTCAAATTCTAAAGGAGATGAAGTGGCCATAAAAAAAGTTTTATATATCTGGTACCCCAAAGATCATTTCAGTAAACAGCTGATGTTAAAGGTTCTTCATTGAGCCATAGATGACGATATTTTAAAATGTGTTTAGTTTATTATGAAACCCAGAGTCGCTCTTATAAAGCTCAAGTGAGCCCAACAAGTTCCTCGGGCTTCAAATACTAAACACGCAAGCATAGGAGTCTACCTCTGCAGAGATTGAAAAATCCTGAGTGCCCAGGGACATCCATTAAGTAAATGCAAAGCTAACCCACCACATCTCCAGCCAGCTTGACCCTCTTTGGATCCTCTGAGTTAAATGATACAAGCTATTTCAACACAGGAGATCAAGAAGATATGTGCCCAGCAAGAAGCCTAGTTTTGCGTAAAGTACCCTGTGTGGGAGTGATATGAGATAAATGAGATCAAAATTACATTACTGAGCTCTTTATGGAGCTGTGAAAAAAAACATCGCCCACAGGTATGTTGTTTGGCCTCGTAATTCGCTCCAGAATCGTTACCATCTGGACCGACATTGGGGAATGCTTCTCTCTTAAAAACCTCAAAGCAAATGATACAAGGAAAATGCCATGTTCATAACCTGGTTTAGCGCTGCTGCGTGCTTATACACACACACACACACACACACAAGCACTCATGGGGCTCTCAGGAATAGCGAGGCTGAGATAATGCCGCTTTTTGGCATTTGGGTTGGAGGGATCTTTGTGGAGCCAGGACTCTTTCCTGCATTACATGTCGCTACTCATTTGAATTAAAATAAGCAAAGACTGCTCTGCTGTCAGCTCATATCCATGTATGAGGGATCCTGTAATGACTTTACAGTAAATCCTCTTGAAATCATCAAGATAACTAAAAGTAAGCCCACCAGAGACACCCACAGACCCAAAGAATGGGGTTAATAAACAAATCAGTAAATGAACGAATCAGTCAGCAAAACAGATAAAGATGCTCTCCTGGAATGGACTGAAATGAGCACCATTCATGATAGTGATTACTTGAGAAAAACATGGCTTATAATTGTATTTCATTTTTAAAGAAAACTATTGCTAAAAGGAAACAAAACATATATATGTGATAAGAATATAAAATATAACAAGAACATTTTCGCCTTGAACCTAACAGAAAAAAAAAGTTTTTTCTTATCTAATTTAATGGACGTACTCTGTGACGCTTTCAAAACTTAATAAGCTTTGCACACTACCATTTAAAAAAAATGTTGGATAAATATTTATTTGTTTTTGAAAGAAATTAATACTTCGATTCAGTAAGGATGTATTAAATTAAATGTCACAGAAATGTATAATATTACAGATTCGATTTCATCAGAGAATCCTGAAAAGAAGTGGTTTCCACAGAAATGTATCTGCAAATTGATTTTTTTAAAGCTATTATATTTTAACATAGAACAAAAAAACAAAAACAATTAACATTCAGTATAAATCAAATTGACTTTTCAATAATTTATTTTCAACTACAGTAGCTGTTGATGGCAGGGGGTGTTGTGGTCAAATCGAACACATTCCTGAAGTTTTGGTTTTTGCTAAAGAGCATCTCTGACCTGTCAGCACACATAAGGAGTCATTGAGCGAGCACCTGAGGGTCCGCCAGGAGCCGTCCGCCATCTCTGCGCCCCCGCACCCCACCACCGTACGAGAAAAAGCTGTTGTTAATAAAACTTTAAAAGACAAGGATGAAAAGGAGGAGAAATTGAGCAGCCCAGGCTGTATTATTTCTTCTCTGTGAGGGAGCAGCCCTCTCGCTGGGCAGGCCGGCACTCTCAACCCTTCGGGGAGGGAGGAGTGTGGACGGGACAGAGATGGGATGGGTATTCGACCATGGCCGCCCCGGGGCAAAGCAAATCATTTGCTTCTCAGAGGCTTCAAAGGGAGGCAATTACACTTAAGTAACCGTATGAATAGAATCTCTTGCTGGGGAGCATTGAGAGAGGAAAAACAGAGAAGTGCTTTGAGGAAGATCCCACACCTCATCCGAAACATTGCACCACGTGAGCCCAGCAACCGTCTGTAATTTCCCGGCCGATGGAATAATCAACTATTAAGAGCAGCATTCGCATTCAGTAGGCCGCTTTGCGGGGAAACGCTAGCCACAAAGTCAGTCACCGTCGAGTTTGAGAGAGAGAGAGAGATTATTAGAGAGTCCTTTGAGTCTTACCTCACCTGCGGAGAGAGGACTATAGAGCTCAGTGGGCAAATAGAGATCCCAGCAGCTGCCAGAGCTGTTAGCCAAAGCGCCCTACGGAGAGGATGAAAAGAGGATGCGAGGCCTTTCAGTTCACTGCCACTTAGTAACAGCAGCCTTGTGGAAAAGCTTGTGGAATGGGAAAGACAAATCCCTGTGCAGCTGAATATTAGAGCTCTCTTTCTTACACCGTTATATATGGGGCTGATAGCAAACGTCAACTGGGACAAAACAAGCGCGGCGGCTAAAATATAGCCGTGTGGACGGACGTGTGGACAGACAGGACACAGAAGTGAATGCCTCAGCAGGAGAAATCTATTAGAATGCAGATATCAGCATAAAGGGTCAAACATGGCAGATGCTGAGTGGAAAAACTTGAGAAATGTTCGTGGACAAAGGAAATTTGTAGTGTGAGAACAGTCTGACAAGCCACTTCAGCATAAAGAGCTAATTACGTTTGTTTGGAGTCTGAAGGTGCTTGGTAGGTTTGTAATGAATAATAATTACCTAATAAAAACAGAGAAAAACTAGTGAGAACATGACAAAACAAGTCGTTGTGTGTGCTTTTTCAGTTTAATGAATGTACTTATTTGATCAGGTTCAAAAATTGCTGTTTACTATAGTGTTTAACTTTTCTCTTTTTTACTTTTATTTAGCAAGATGCATTAAATTGATTTTAAAAAAAATGACAAAATAAATCTAATTAAAATAAATACTATTCTTTCTATTAAACAAATAATCCTGAAAAAAAAGATTATCAAGGTTGCTACAAAATATATATATATATATATATATATATATATATATATATATATATATATATATATATATATATATATATATATATATTAAGCAGCAAAACTATTTTCAACATTGATAATAATTAGAATTGACAGGAGTAATGGCTGCTTAAAAATCAGCTTTGCCATCGCATGAATAAGTTATATTTTAAAATATATTGAAATAGAAAATGGTTATTTTAAAATATATATAACAATATTTCACAATATTACAGTTTTACTGTATTTTTTTATAAATAATTACAGCTTTCGTGAGCAAAAGAGATTTATGTAAAAAAATCTTGAACACATAAATATTTGGTGTAGGAACAATTTTGATTCATAAATTGGTAATATATTTTAGCAATGTGTTTGTGTGTGTGTGTGTGTGTGTGTGTACAGTAATGCCTAAAAAGTAATTATAAGCCCCAAAAAAGTATACTTTACACATACTTTTGTGTCATTATTATGTTCACGGTGCCTCCCAATACTGACTACAGCTCAGCAGGTTTTGGAACACAGCCTGTAACTTGTCTGATTAGAAAATACCCCCCTGTTTTTGTTAACCCACACAGTAGCACAGCTTCAGCCACTATGACACTTCATCAATGTTGATGTGAAAGCAGTCATCAATGGTCTAATCTCTTCATCAGTTCCTCATAGCTACTGCTAATTACCCAACTCTTAATAACAGACCTCAGAAGAGCCTTTGAAATGCAACAAGTCAATTACCTGTAAGGTGGATTAATGTAAGCTTACTGGCCCTGTGATCTTCCTCTCGACCCTCCCCTCCCTCTCTTCCTCATTCTCCTCACACAGCAAGACACACACCCCTGTAAGGCATTCCCCACGCATCTCATTTACATTGCCCTGCAGATAATTATCACACTCAGAAAGTGCAATTGTGTTTTCTACCTCATTAAGCAATAGAACAACAAAGCCCGAAGTTCTCTCTCTCTGCTCAACTTTTCTGTTTTTCCCGCACACCTTCTGTCCAAGAGAGACGGAAGGAAAGTCAAACAGGGGGGGAATGCCTTTTAAAACACACGTGCATAAACTGTATAAAATAAAATTAAAAAAGTATTTTTTTAATTTCCAATTCCTCATTTTTTAAGTAATTCAATTATAACCAGTTATTTAAAGTACACTAATATAAATATAATATAAATATATTATTACATGATTTAGTATTTAGTATTTTTAAACTGTTTTTAGTTCATAAATAAAATTCTAAACACAAATAAATACAATGCAATACTTTATTGAACATATTAATACATTTTTAGTTACTACTATTTAGTTTTATAATTTATTCTTTATTTGTCTTATTTTTAAGTCCCCCTAATTTTTTATAATTAAATTAAAATAAATGTATATTTTTTTATGTTTATGTTTATAATTGTTATGATTTATACATGTTTATGATGTATTCTTTGTCTTCCCCCCTAGTTTTGTTTATTAAAATGTTTTCATTTATTTACAATTTATTTGTTTTTACTTTTTATTATTTATTTATCTAATTTTTTCCCCAGACGGTTTAAATTATTAAATTAAAATAAATGTAAATATACGTTATTTAAAATATATTAATATAAATATAATGTTTAGATGGAGTGGATTCCTCACTCAAGCAAACTTAGAGAGAAACTTTGTTTTTGTCTTTTGTGCGAATAAAGAACAACTTTTCCCAAGGTCTTTGGCCTCAGAAACTAATAAAATAAGCTTGGTTCTGGATGGAGGCCGATCTTTAATACTCATCTAGAAGCAACCTCTATCTCACCTGATTGAGTGATCAAACTGTAGATTGAAGAGAGGCTGCAGAACTGCTCCAGGATCAGCGCAGACACTGTGAAACAGACATCTGCCCAGAGACAGCGGCTCCGACCTCCTGCCTCGTGTCCTGTGAGTGCTGTTAAAAGCTCAGCGCTCCCTCTCGATTCTCATTGAGAGAGACCAAAGAGTGTTGATTCAAAGAGTCATTTCAACCCACTGGCCCCCTGGTGCCTGGCTTTTTCATGGTAAAACTTTCAAATTGTAATCTCAGGAGAACCAAGCACACATATTTGTTCATGCCTGATCTCCCACATAATCAAATGACACCAGATGGCAAGCCGAGGGAGATGCCAGAGGACCTATAAAAAAGGAAAATAAAATGCCGTCATAAGAATACCGAAGAATTTAAAAAATAATTTTATGAGCCTCTGAAAATATACGTTTCAGCCCCAAAGCAATCCATCCTACCTCTACTAAAACTTTAAAATCATTAACATTGAACAACACTTTTTTTTATGGGTAAAATGTTTCACTTATGAAACTTATTAAATCTCTTCTCATATCCCACAGCTTTGTGCCAATGAGCTTATTCTCTAATCACAAAGATCGACTTTTCTGTCACACCTTCTTTTACAAGAGACATTCACGAATACTCCCATGTAACGACTTGAAAATGAATTCATATGCAAATCATGTTATTTGACTGGAAAAACACCTGTATTAATTCACGATGAAGTCAAATGGGAACACATGCACGGATCGAGCCTGCAGAGATACTACTGTCCAGATTTGCGGTCACATAACCATAACTGATAGATGTGTCTATTAGTGCCATGGACTGTTCAGATTATTTAGGTCAATTTGTATATTCAGCTGTGCCACAAATTAGCATGGTATCATATTGCAATCTTACTCAAGTCTAGAGCCGAAAGAAAAATACCCACTCCATGTCCTTCCAAGTGCTGGATTTCATACAATAGCTCGCGGTTGAGATGTGACCCCAGCAGTTAAAGCGTAATTTAGGCAGCTGTGGGAGTCTTCGTGAAAAATAACAGTGCATGTTTGGCCTATGAAAGTGTGGAGACATTCCTGGTTCGTATAAGTGACCATGGAGTCGCCACAGTGGCGCACACACATAACTATTCATGGTTGATTGGTGTAAATATAGAACGGCCACAGTAGCGTTCACAAACATAGACACATATAAGCTCTGTTCCAAAACCTAATGAGCTGAATACATAGGCAACATCTAAAATGAAACGGAACCTCATGATCCTACAATAAGTGCATAAGACCAACCATAGACCTCAATGCTTAAAATCCTGAAGGAAACTGGTCTAGTGTGCCAGTTCACTGTCAATGGATAAAACCAGCGTCTTACACTAGGTCACTTCCATCACTCATTGAACACAATGAGTTTTGTTGCAGAAAATAAAAGCTTCTGTCACATAGTGGGTTTAAACATTTGTTGAGACATTACTGAGCAGAATACGCCCAATGCATTCAGTGCTGGACAAATATAAAACTCCCTCATCTGTCATCTGTTCCATAATAGCGTCAGATATTCCTGTGTTAAACTGCTTATCTCCCTTTTCAAGCATTAGTCACTGTCTCTGCCTCAGCCTGCAGTGTAACAGTGTCTCTTGAGCTTGTGTGTGCGATATTCACTAGATTGAGAATTGGAAGTCACTTTGGTTAGAATGCATCGGTGAGGAACACAAACACAGGCATCAATGGCACCAGGAGAACATTACAAGGAACAAGGAGCGGTGAAGTAAATTTTGTTCCATAGATTTGAATGCATTTTGGTTATACTACTTATCAAAGCAAGAAAAATATGATTTGTATTACTTTTAAAATATTTTAAAGTTATATATATATATATATATATATATATATATATATATATATATATATATATATATATATATATATATATATATATATACACACACACACACACACACACACACACACACTCTCTCTCTCACACACACACACACACACATATAGTTTTAGCTTAATATGTCCAACACACTGTAACTTAAGGTGCCCTGAAGTGGTCATGCAAAACCGAAAAATTTGCAGTTCCTTTTTTTCGTTGTTGCTTCTTTCATCCTTACAGTGTGTGGGCCTTTTTTCTTTCTTTTTTCGATTTTTTATTTTTTCATAAATGTATTTAATATTACTTTTTTGTTTGTTTGTTTGTTTTGTTTTTTATAAAAAGCTTTAACTTTTAAAGATCAAACACAGAATAGGAAATAACTATCTAATGAACTAATGAATGATTAGTCAAAATGGATGCATGAACGCTTAAATACTCAAGCGGACAGAGAACTGGATGTCAAGCACACAATGACCAACATTTAAAGTATGTATTATGCTGCTCTGATGCTGCTAAATTTGACTTGGCCTCTGGTTTTATGAACTCACTGAGTGGTTTCAACCAAGCTTGAAAATGATTGGAAGTGACTCCATGTGAAAAGAGCCATTATTGGCTATAGGCTATAAACTATGCAGCCTAGCCCAACTTTCAGAGGGCAAATCTGCTGGGCTGTTTCAACCCAACTTTGGGTCAAATATGGACTTATAAATATGGACTGTTGGGTTCATTTTTTTCATTACATTTTTTAACCCAAAAGTTGGGTTAGTCCATATTTGACCCAAAATTTGGTTGAAACAACCCAGCATTTTTTAGAGTGAAACCACATCCTTTTGTTGTAATGATGATTATTATGGTAATCTGTCTATCTCTCGAGGGCAGACTGCATCTTATTTAGGTTACATCTGCAGCATGTCCCATATCCAGTTAGATTAAGGCTTCAGTTTTGTCCTTCGTTCCAAACGATTCTTATATTACAAAAGAGAGTCGACTCAAACGGGTTCAATTAAACTATCGTCATTACAGCCATTAAAACGAGCAAGTAACGGATGCGATCATTTCAATTATTTGGCTTTTAGAGAATATTGAGCATCTGAGATCGACTGAGAAATCGGTAGCCAATGCACAATGAAATAAAAAAATCATCAGATCACAATCATCATTAGACCATTATAATGATAGCTTATTAGCTATAGCCTATTCATATATATGTTTGGAAACATTACTATTTTTAATGTTTTTAAAAGAAGTTTCTTCTGCTCCTCAAACCTGCATTTATTTGATCAAAAATACAGAAAAAACAGTAATATTGTGAAATATTATTACAACTTAAAATAATAGTTTTCTATTTGAATATACTTCTAAAAAAATAATTTATTCCTGTGATGCAAAGCTGAATTTTCAGCATCATTAGTCCAGCCGTCAGTGTCACATGTAACATCCAGTCTATCACATGATCATTTAGAAATCATTCTAATATTCTGATTTATTATGAGTGTTGGAAACAGTTCTGCTGTCTAATATATTTGATCAATAAAAGGTTAAAAAGAACTGCATTTGTTCAAAATGTTTAAAAAAAATCTAATAATATATATTCTAATAATATATTTTCTTAACTATCACTTTTTATCAATTTAACACATCCTTGCTGAATAAAAGTATTGATTTTATTTTAAAAAAAAGAAAGAAAGAAAATTACTGACCCCAAATTACTGACCAGTAGTGCATATTGTTATTACAATTTTTTTTTTACTTTTTATTCATCAAACTATCCTAAAAAAGTATCACATGTTCTGAAAAAATATTAAGCAGCAGAAGTGTTTCCAACTTTGATAATGAATCATCATATTAGAATGATTTCTAAAGGATCATGTGATAATGATCCTAGAAATTCAGCTTTGCATCACATAAATAAATAATAATTTAAAGTATAATAAATTTAAAAACAATTATTTTAAATTGTAATAATATATCACAACATTAATTTTTTTTTCTGTATTTTTGATCAAATAAATGCAGGCTTGATGAGTAGAAGAAACTTTTTTAAAAAACATTAAAAATAGTAATGTTTCCAAACTTTTGGTCTGTACTGTGTGTGTGTATATATATGTATATACTGTTAGGTGTAGGTCTACGTGTTCTTTTGATGTTTAGAAAAGAGAAATTATTATAAACACTGAGGAGAGCTTGTTCATACTTTCAATCGTTTTTCTTTCTTTTTTTCGGATTTGAGAAAGTACTGGTTCATTTTCTTGACGTCGACGTTTGGCCTTGAAGCTATGCTCAGGACTACATATTTTGAGGACAATTGGTTAAGTGGAGTTAAACTGTTGCCTTTTCCTCCTCGAGGTACCTTCTCTTTTGATCCCGCCGTCTCTGGCGCCTTCCAGAACGCAGCTCGTCTGGCTCTAAATGAGAGAGAAGAAAACTCTGCTCGCTTCTCAGCTGAGCCTTTTGTAGCCTTTAAAGCCCGTGACATGCCTTAAATTGCCGAAGTATTGTGTAACTTGCAGCCCTTTCGAATCAGTTTCTGCCCTCACAAAAGCTTTTCTCAATAAAGCAACACTGAAAGGTTTCCATACACGAAATGCTTTTTCAAAAACAAGCCTTTATATTTTTAATATTTAAAAAAATACAAATAATATTGCTTTTCGTGTGTAGAGGCCTATATATGGGCTGAAATATGTCCCACTTGGATTTTGATGAGCCTTTTATTAAAACGTTTCTTGTCACTGTTGACTTTGTGAATCAAACTTGTTTTATTTTTTTATAAAACAGCTGTCATTTTATATGCTTTACTATATAATATTTCAAGGCTACATTGTTGACTGTAGTTAGATTTATTTTTATTTATTTATTATTTTAGCTTAGCTACATGAAAATAAATTCTTAACAACAGCATTTTACAAACTGTAGCTTTGCGAACAAGACATTCCGGTTTTCTTGTTTACCGTGTATTCCTATGACCAAAGTTTTGGTGTGGAGTAATTCCATTGTGCCTTTTCAATGACTTCTCAACAGTCGGATACAGATACTGTGAGCGCTTCCCCACTGTTTAATTGGGCTAAAATCGGTTTACGTTTTGCTCCAAAGAGTCAAGCGCCCCGAGGCCATCTACACACCATCTCAGCACGACATCCGCGATTAAGTACTCATTTTTCTCAATATCCCCTTGATGTCTTAGTGTCAGCTGGACCACATGACTTCTGAGGGGTCGGTTGTGATTGGTCCGAGAGTGCCCCAGGGGAACATTCCGACCAATCACAAGGAGGTGTCTGTAAGTCAGCTGGAAGAGCGCGCGCGCTGATTGGAGGAGAGCAGTTTGGAACTATTATAAGTGTACTAAACAGCGCGCGACAACAGCCTGATAGAAGTTGAGACGCGATAGTAGCTATATGCAACAACTTGCGGCCGATGGTTTACGATGAATCCTCCGAAGGGACCCGTTGAAACGACAGCTCAAGAGAAGTCGGACTCGGACAGCGAGGAAAGTCAAAAGCCGAGAGATGTGACCAGCGACACGGGACATAAAGTGAAGAAGACTTACCTCCCGTTCAGTGTTAAATCCCTGATGGCCAAATCCAGCTGCCAGGTCGCGTGCTCCCCGGCTCTCCCACACCAGAGACTGGGACAGGACTTAGTCAGGACTTACTTTGTAGAGGAAACCAAAGTTTCTGTGGACAGTTTGTCGAGCGTTTCGGACAGCCTCAACGACGACAGTGAAGAATTGAGCGATAAGGAACAGAGCACTTGGTCAAACTCATCTTTCACTTCTCCACTTCGTAAGCGTTTCTACTATTTACAGACATTGATGAGTTTGTTTGTTTTGATTTTGTTTATTTCAAAAGAGTATAAATATAGGCTAATAACATTTTGATGCACAATTAAAGATTTTTTTTTTACATATACATTTAATTTAAATTAGTGTTTATAAATTTAATATAAATTTATATTTATATTAGTGTTAATGAAACAATATTATTATAACCTTAATAATAATAATTTTTTCCTTCAATAATTTTATCAGTTAACCAGAATGAGAAAACAAAACGATTTGTATTGATTTGTATTGACAATCTCGAAAGTTTGTTTATAAAATAATTATAATGTTTTAGATTTAAAAGGAAGAAAAATTTTTTAAAAAAATGAAAAACAAATATGTATATATAAAATATATATTTAGACGTTTAACCATGACACTTTTCTAATTACTAATAGATAGGCCCTACTGCTTTTACTTTTACGATAATAGCCTACTAACAACAACGACAACAATAATATTTGTCTATTAAATATTAAACGCTTGCAATGATAACTAATAATTAATCAGTAAAGTAATAATAATTTAAAAACATTATCATTGTTATTGTGAAATGACTATTAAAAAGTAATAGCTATTTGCACACAATATATAGATAAAGATCATTAGTGAGTTTCAGAACTAAAAATAACGAAATTTCAGTGAATTTCGCCAGAAATAAGGAACGAAACAAGGTCTGTAAAAACATGCACGAGGAAGAAAGATTATGGCACTGAAATTTTTCTTATTTCTGAAGAAATAATATTTTTTTCCCGCTGCTTCTTCCAGGTCACCCGAGCCCAACGCCGTGCACCTTGCGCAAGCACAAGACGAACCGCAAGCCGCGCACGCCCTTCAGCACCTCCCAGCTGCTCTCCCTCGAGCGCAAGTTCAGGCAGAAACAGTACCTCTCCATCGCCGAACGGGCCGAGTTCTCCAACTCTCTAAACCTCACCGAGACCCAGGTCAAGATCTGGTTCCAGAACAGGAGGGCGAAGGCCAAGAGACTTCAGGAGGCCGAGCTGGAGAAGTTCAAATGCGCCTCCAAGCCGCTTCTGGCCCCCTTCGCGCTGCCCTTCCCTCTCGGATCTCCATCATCTTTGTACGGACCTCCAGCCTCTTTCCCGCGGCCCGTTCCGATCCCAGGACTATTTAACGGACCCGTGTCTTATGGGATGTATTATTTGTCTTAAAAAAAAACATTCGTCTGACGGCTTCCTCCAATTTGAAATGATTTGAGAGACTTGTGCAGTTATGAAAGTTTACACGAAATTCACAAGGGGAGATTATTATATAACGTTGGTAATTGCACAAATAAGTGATGGATAATTTTAACTATAATAACATAGCTACTTTTGTAATTATTTTGACAACCGCTTGTAATTACTTCTGTAATTAATTATAGTAGCCTAGGCTATCATCTTGGACTGGTGTCACATATGAACTCTGTTTCCCAAAGCCACATGAAATGACGGAAGGAAGCTGCTGTATATTATGTTTTATTATTATACTGACGTGCTCTTGTGGAGCAGGTAGATGTGTAACTCTTTTAAGATCATCTGACACGGAGGTTATCCGTCAGAGGAAGTACTTATTGGCCTTATGTTGGAAGTGCCTTGAAAAAAAACCAAATATTTATTAGTCTAAAATAAAATAAAAATATATTCTTTCTTAAATTTAACCGTCTATCCGTCTTTATCTATATATCTATCTATCTGTTGGTAGGATAGCCTACTACGAGAGTGGAAGTTAACATTAACTTTTTTAATTTAATAACATTTTATTTGGAGAAAATCATAGGGAAAATGACTATAATATCTTTGGTCAGATTTGCACGAGTGTTCTTGTTAATTGCATACGTGAATATATTTATTAAATATGATAAATATTAAACATAGGCCTAATGAATATCAAATATACTAAAATATTACTGACGAACAACATGTAGACTACTTATATGTAATTATTTTTTAGGAAATTTAGGAAGCTTTTTATTTTATTATTATTATTATTATTATTATTATTATTATTATTATTATTATTATTATTATTATTATTATTATTATTATTTCAAGCATCAGTTGCCGAACAGCTCTATCCTTTGGCTCTTGTCTATTGTCCAGAAGATGGCGCCATTGAAACCCTTTGACAAACATTACTATCTACAGTCACTGCAGTCATCTTGAACCAGGCGCTCAGATCGAAAGAAAAGAAAAGAATAGAAAGCAGTAGTAGCTATCCTTTTCTTTTTAAAGAGTGTTAAACAGAAAAAGTCCTCATCCTAACCCAATAAGGCTTCTCAAAGCATTTGACTGATGCTATCAGGAGTCATTGAAAAGCATCTAAATGAGAAGGAAACACAACAAAGAACATGCGCCCTTAGGCAGGATAGACATTAATTAGGTTAGACGTCGTATTTAATTTACTGCGGATGAAAACGAGGCTGTGAGGACTAGGCTTTTTTGTCTTCTGAATTTTGTTTATTTTAAAGGGATATCTCTCAGTTGTTTGTTCATTTTGCGACCTCGGGAGTACAGTAGACACTGCTTGACTGCTTTTATTTTTGCTTGCAAAAAGTTATACATTGCAGTTTGTTAAATTTTTGTTGCAATTAGTTCTGAGATTTGATTTAGCTGATTTTATATTATCCCCATCACCAAGGTGAGAAAGGCAGATCAGCAGATGTAAATCTTGATTGATTACAGGTTTGGAGAGCATAGTTCCAGCAGGCCGACATGCTTATGCAGGAACAAGGAGCTGTGGACGCAACACAAATAAGAGTTCAGTACAGAAACAGTATCTGTTTCAGGGTTGTGATGGTGGCTGAACTCACCTATTAAACCAGAGTAATTTTGGTAAAGTGTAGAGGTTCCCATTCCCTTTGGAAAAATCTTTATTTCTTAGTCTGAAGAAACTTCTTCACACTAATGGGCGAATTGGGGAAATCTAGGACTTTTTTACGTTAGATCAAAACATTAGACTTTTCTGAAATCCCTCATTTGTTTTTTAACCACACCAGAAGAATGTAGAGGAGACATGCCACACCTGTTAGTGTTTTTGATAATCTGGGACATACGCTTTAAAAAGACAATACATATTCACCGCTTTATGCATGCCAAACACAGTATCACCCATTTTTAAAAAGCATTATGAAAAATATTTCAAGTACAGAAATCTCAATAAGAAAATGTAGGCTATATTTCCAATATCAGGAAATATAATTTCTGTCTCTACACAGGTTTAACAATCTACTGTGTTTATTCACTTAAAACAAAAAATTGTTAACATTTGTTTAACATTGCATTAACATTTTTAAAAAATCAAGCGAAAATTTAAGCAACAATTTGATTAACAGATTATTAATTTGGTTATTAAAGTTCTCTATTCTATTGAAATTGGGGCTACTCGGGGAACAAAGACTCCTCGTCTATCACGCCATTATATTCTGCATGTTTTGTGATACCAGTGTGTGTGTGTGTGTGTGTGTGTGTGTGTGTGTGCAGAACATTATAGACTGGCCTGGAGGCAGATCCCCCTCCTGCTCAGTGATTTAAACCGTATATACTAAACTAACTGGGAATCTGGGAAATGAATTTAACCTGATACCTTTGCTTGCTATTGGAATACATTTCCCAGGTTCCATCTCTGTAGCATCTCTCTATCTAGCTGGTTTATCTTGCTGCTAGCTACTGTGAACCTATGCTAATGTTATAACCTCCAGTAGTACACTTTAACACCCATTTCCAATTATGGCATATATTAGCCCTTGTCATTAATGAATATTTCCCCATTTGAAGACTGGCCCAGATTTGCAGTATAAAACCATTAAACTAGTAGTTTACATAGACTATACTTCAAAGTGCACAAAGTATTTAATTAGTCAACTATCTATAAGTTCACTTTTACTATAACTGCATTACAAACATAGAGGTAAACTATTTGTGTATTCAAAGTTTGCTTCTGTTATACTTAAAAGTATACTTTTCATACTGTCCCCCAACTGTACATAGAGAAGAGTGAAGGTGTGCAGGGAGGTGGAAAAAAGACACAGCAATAAAGAGAGCAGCAGCAGTGTGATGGAGTGAGGCTAAGCTATACTTTATTCAATACAGTACAGTATCAGGTGACTTCTCTGAACCAGAGCACACAAGGGACAGAAAACACATCAGTGTGACGTTCAACATACTGTCATGAACATAGAAAATAATAATAATAATAATAATAATAGCTATGTTCAGTTTGTTTGTTTTCAGTTTTGGTGCCTGTTGATGAACTTTTATGGCTACCAGCAGTTCAAGTGTGTATTTCTACATTTTCCCTTTCATCTCATATTTGTTTCAAATATGAGTCACTGAGAAAAGTAAATCATGAAGCAATGTGACTGCTAACAGCAGAGGCTTTAAAAACATATTTTAATGAAGCTTATGAAAATGGTTGTAGCGCTACATGACTTCACTCCCTTTAAGTGCTGCTGAAAGTATTTTACAAAACCACAAACACAAATCAAAAATATATTATTGCAAAATCATTACTTAACACTGTAGATACTTGACACCATATTCTCACGTATTACATAAATGATTAAAAAAAACCTGTAAATATAAAAGAACTTCCATATCAATTAAAAGAACATTAAATAAATAAATAAAAAATTTCCTTTCTCTTTGGAGTGTTAAAAGCTCTTGGTGCATGAAGAAGATCTATAAAGTTAGAAAGACCAAAGTCTCGAAACCATAGAGATATTCTTTATCAAAGTTAAGACTCGGCCACGCCCTCTAAAACATGTCTATGTCACTATGTGGAAATATTTGCGTGATGCCACACAAATGTTCACGCAAAGAAAGAAGGCTGGGTTTCAGTAACACAGTTAGTGTTGAAGCAGTCATGTCAGGGAGATGCTATGAATCTAGGTGAAAGCAAAAACACTTTATTTGGCCTCCGATAGTAGATGCATCTAGGAATCTTTAATTTTACTTACAGACGAACTGCAATGCATTTTATGGACGACTGTTTCGTGAACCTAGGAGAGGAGGTCTGAACTTGAATCATGTTTTTTTTTTACTTTAAAGCACGCCAGCATATTCTGTTACACCAAATATGACCCCTTTAAGATAAAGTCTTTCTGAAACTCGAAGTAAAACATATATAAAAAAAGAAAAACACTGTTCAATTTATTTTTCCTGCTATGACAGTGAACTGGCCTGAACAAGAGCTCGGAAGAGGAAATGAATAAGTTCCCTAAACAGATTTTAATACATGAAAGTGATGGAGCACCGTCATACAAGATCATATTTTAATAACTGGTCATTTAAAAAAAAAAAGTTCAGAAGAACATTGAATGGACAATTGACCCAAAAAACTGTCATATTAAAAAAAAAAAAAAAAAAGACTGTAAAAAAATAAAACAGAATAAAAATAGTGAGATGATGAATCGTTTCCATACAATGAAAGTGAATGATCATCATCTTTCAAGCACCGAAAATTACACAAACAATCTTAGCCAGAGCTTTCATATTTCAGTTTTGCTCATATGGCAAATCATACTGGTTATTACATAAGGTTTTATTTCAGTGATGCCAAGGTTCTCCAAATTTGAACACGACACAGTATTTGAGAGTTAGGGAGTAAGAAGTGATTATTAGTATGTTGATTATAACCACTTAGTTTGCATTTTTCCTCACATAAAATGATTGTATGACTTCAAGAGGACTTTTAATATAGCACACAAGTCATGGATTACATTACTTTTTTTTATCATTTTCATGGTTTACAGCCCTTAGTCACTTTCATTGCATAGAAAAGATCACTTAAAATATAAAGTAAACATTCTCATCAAGGGTTTATGGAAGAAAATAAATCATACGAGTTTGGGACAACGTGAGTGTGAGCAACTTGGGTGAACTGTGGCTTTACGTAGGCAACAGAACAGATGGATATTCTTTCAACAGCACTTTTGGGAGGGACATCAACAGTCTGAAGTGACTCTTCTGTAGACCGTATTTGGAGGAACACGATCCAACTGCCTTGGTTGTGCACTTCCACTAACACTAGGGGACACTAAAGAGGACGAGAGGAAGAAAAACAAGAAGAAATGGAAGCGAACGGACTGTAGAGAAAACGTTCCCATCCTATCTTCTTTCCTCATCATTAGAGTCGACTTCCTGACAGAGCAGTCCAGATGGTTACAGATTTCAAACTGCTTTCAGCCGCCCGTTCCTGCTAAATTCGAACCCGAATGACACGATTTCGAAAACTAAACCCAACATCTTGCTTAAGCCTCAAGGCTGGAATTTGCGGTGCAGAAACCTGCTCTGTTTAAAGGTCCTGATTATCTTTTTTCTTAATTACGCGCTAGTTTCTTTTAGCTCACTAATCAGCATACAGTATTTATAGACATAAGACGTACAGCATGCACTCTCTCTTACACACACACGCGTCACGTGCTCACAAAAAAATGATCCGATATCACATGTGTGTCAACATCCGTAGAGTTCAGTGAAGTATTATACAACAGGAAGGAGGAAACTGAGCAGGAAACGAATGGATAATGTCCCTCCTTCAAACGCTGTCGAAAAACAAAGAGGTACACAGCAGCATACAGCTTAAGCATACAACATTTCCGCCCAATACTGAGGGAAAAGGCAAAAGTCATTAGTATATATTTCACATAGTCATGGAAAATCAGTCCATGCTGTTGAACCGATTCAGGATTTGGTCGTATTGGACCAATCAGGATCCAGCTTTCCTGAATCCCACCTGTGCCAGCTCATATTCAAAGTCTGTCTCTACCCATAATTAACCAGGAGTGGGGCCGAGATGATTATAAAAGAAGCAGCAGCTACAGCATACAGATTTCCCTTTAAAAAAATGTCAAAGTAGACATATTTGTAGGTGTAACGGTTTATGTAAGTGTAAATATATATATATAGAGAGAGAGAATTTTCAAACATCACCACAGATAGTCCTGAAGTGGTGTTTCTTAGCCCTCATCGTGTCTGTTAGAGCAAATAAATAAAATAATAATAATAATAATAATAAAAACCAAGACAATGACTGGGGGAAGGTTTGGTTGGTGCATCCATCATATCATGAGCTTTTCGGTTAGTTTTAGCCACGCCCCTTGACCTCGGGGAATGGGCGTGGCTTATAAGCAGCAGGGTAAAGTGGCCCATTGAGGGGTGGATGGGGTTCAAGTTGAAGGATTGGGGGCGGCAGAGGCAGCGTTGGCATTCAGGCCACGGTCGCCGCTGTTAGCACCTGGAACAGTAAGAGAAGGTTATTAAAAAAGAGCTGATGAGGAGAGTCTAGGGCTTTGTGAGTGGCTGAAAGTGAAACACTGACCTGTTGCAGCCGAGGCAGACTGGGAAGAGTTTTCCGCCTGGTTCTGAGCATGTGAGGGAATGAGTACGGAGGCCAGCGAGGAGTTACTGGACAACTCTGATCATTAAATCAACAAATATTGGTGTAAAAGACAGAATTATGCACGTACAAACACATTTACACTTACGTTCAAAAAAACTTTTGGAGTCTGTAAAATATTTTTTTGGGGGAAATAAATTAATATTTTTATTCAGCAAGACTGTGTTAAGCTGGACTGTACATTAAACTAAACTGTACAAAACAGACTGTAAAAACATATAGTGTTTTTCCATATTTCCCTGACTATAAGTCCCACTTTTAGGTGTGACTTATTTATCAAAATTAATTTGACATGAACCAAGAGAAACGAACTAAGAGACATGAACCAAGAGAAAACATTACCGTCTCCAGCCGGCAGAGGGCACTCTATGCTGCTCTGTGCTCCTGTAGACTATACTAAAGACATATAGCGCCCTCTCGAGGCTGTAGACGGTAATGTTTTCTCTTGGTTCTTGGTTCTAAATAAATGCGACTTACAGTCCAGTGCGACTTATGTTTTTTTCCTCATCATGATGATTTTTGGATTGATGCGACTTATACTCAGGTGCGACTTATAGTCCAAAAAATACGGTAATAAGAAATGGCTGAAGTAATGGCTGCTAAATGTTTCTTGATTCACAAATTAGCATATTAGAATGATTTCTGAAGGATCATGTGACACTGAAGACTGGAGGAATGAAGCTGAAAATTCAGCTTTGCATCGCAGCAATAAATTACATTTTAACATACATCAACTAAAGAATAGTCCTTTTAAATTGTAATGATATTTCACAATATTACTGCCTTCTTGATGAAATAAACTCTGAGCCCAAGACACTTTCAGAAACATTAAAAAATATAACAAACTCAAAAAGTATTTGAATGGTGCTGTATATTTGCTATTGAAATGAGTTAACACTTGTTCCAGTACCTCAAAAAGATTCAATCGATCCCCATCATTTGTGTGCAACATACCCTGTGTGGAGAAATTAAACAGCACAGGCCGCTCTCTTCCATTCGGGAGCTTGAGGTTGGGCTCACGGAGCTCGTCGAAGAAAGTGTGAGCGCAGGCCTCTAGAGGAGTGAGGCGGGCCGTAGGGGTGTACTCCAGCAGTCGAGAACACAGAGCTATCGCCTCCGGAGGGGTCCGGGGCCGTAAAACCTAACACAAAGACAACAACACAGGAATTATGAATGCTTTCTCAATTGTCTGTATAATCATTTCAGCTTTTGACTGCACAAATACAGATTTTTTATATAGATTTGTCCTCTTAGTTTTAAACAAGTCACAGGGGAGAAATTAAAGTACAATTGTGTTGGTAGAAAATACTCTTTAAGACACACTCTGTAAAATAAGAAGTTATTATGGGCCAGAATCAAAGTCTAGAATTAAAGTAAGGAGAAAAGAGAAGGATGAAAGTGATATAAAAACCTTAGTCCACGGGTGTGCCTTTATCTGTGGAAACTTGAATTCAGTGTAATTTGGGTTCATCTGCCGGATCTGCTCTCGTGTGGGAGTTCCCAGAACCTGGAGGAAACAAGTTCTATTATTATATTGACAATTAAATGTATAGTCCACACCGCAACTATAACAATACAGAGAAACAATACAGCTGGAGTCACTTTCAGAGCAAAAAATGCACAACCATTATTATTATATACCAGAATAAACATTATCGTCCATTTGTATGGATGGTAATATTGTTTATCTTTATATATTTTTATATATATTTATATATATTTTTTATATTATTATTTAGATTTTTTTTTATTTTTATACATTTTTAATTCAGTTTTTGTACTTTTCAATAATTTTAGTACTTTAACTTCTTTCAATTAACTCTGTAGGTAACATTTAAAATATTAGTCAGTTTAATTATTCAATTTTGTTTTAAATTGCATTAATAAAAACGTTTTTTTTTTTTTTTTTTTAGTTCTTGATGATGAGAATGACACTGAACAAGTCTTAACTTACAGGAAGCAAGACTTTTTTTTTTTTTTTTTTTTTTTTTTTTTTTTTTAAGTAGTGCATTTATGATTGGGCTGTAAACTAGGAGAGCGCCACAGAAAAAAATATAACTGCATTTCACAAATAGCAAATAAATAAAAATAACGAATTCAGTTTAATTATTCAATTTTGTTTTAAATTGCATTAATAAAAACGTTTTTTTTTTTTTTTTTTTTTTTTTAGTTCTTGATGATGAGAATGACACTGAACAAGTCTTAACTTACAGGAAGCAAGACTTTTTTTTTTTTTTTTTTTTTTTTTTTTTTTTTTTAAGTAGTGCATTTATGATTGGGCTGTAAACTAGGAGAGCGCCACAGAAAAAAATATAACTGCATTTCACAAATAGCAAATAAATAAAAATAACGAATTTATTCAACAATTTTTCTCCAGAAAAGTATAAAAAGCATCTTCAGAATAGTCCATCTGCTATCAGTGGTCCACATCAGCGCAGCACCATTTTGGCGAATCTGAGCTGAACGCAGGCAGAGTATGCTTTTCTGTGTCAGCCACGCCACAAGGATGCACCGTTTTCTTTCAAATCAAAAGTATCCTTGTGGCGCGGCTGACACAGAAGGCAGCGATGGCAGAGGGAATATTCTGACGATGCTTTTCAGATTTTCCTGGACCTTGACACTGTTGTTTACTTGGCAGTCAATGGGACTGTCACAAGCCTCCTGGTTTTCATCCAAAATATCTTAAAGGGGGGGTGAAATGCTATTTCATGCATACTGAGTTTTTTTACACTGTTAAAGAGTTGGATTCCCATGCCATGGGAATCCAACTCTTTAACAGTGTAAAAAACTCAGTTTCTGTCTGACAAAACGGACAAAACGGTTTCCGAAACCGGTTTGTCAGAAGTTTCGGAAAGTTTTTTTCGAGTATGGGTCTGTGTGACGTTAAATGGAGCGGAATTTCCTTATATGGGTCCTAAGGCACGTCTGCCGGAAGAGCACGCGCTCCCGTAGAGCAGAGCACTGAGAGAGGCTGAGCACAGCCTGATCAGAGCGAAAGTGTCGCGAAAAGTCACAAAAGGAGTGTGTTTTTGGTTGCCAGGGCAAGACAACCCTGCACAGATTACCAAAAGAGAAACAGCATTAAGGGACCAGTGGATGGAGTTTATTTTTACAGAGCATCAACGGAGTTGTGCAAGTGTTTGTGTTTGTTCCCTGCATTTCGAAGATGCTTGTTTTACAAACAAGGGCCAGTTTGACGCCGGACTTGCACATCGTTTATTTCTTAAGGATAATGCAATCCCAACGAAAAAGGGTCACGATCGTGTGTTGGAACCGAAGGCGGTGAGTAAAACTGCTTCAAATATCTCTGTGTTATTAACTTAGCTATCAGCGTGTAAGCACATCAAGTAAACAACATGCGATGTTGTCATCAAACTGCACTTTCCACATGTACAGCTTAAAAAACTTAGTCATTTTCCAAAACCGCTAAGCAAATATATACAGTTTCAGTATATACCACATAGAGACGCCGTTACTGATGCTGCTCTTGTTAAATTTCAGCCTCTGGATCTGTGTCACAGTTTCCAAACGCTCTCAACGCAAAAGCTTACTGGCACTCGTGATTCTTTAGCTCCGCCCACACGTCGCGCCTCCGGCCGGTCGTGTTTTTCCGGGAAAAATCGGTACAGACTATCTTTCTCTTATAAATATAATAAAACTAAAGACTTTTTGGAGTTATGAAGGCTGCAGTACTACTCTATAGGTACTCAAGATTAACAGGATATTGAGTGAAAACAAGCATTTCACCTCCCCTTTTAAATTGTGTTTCGAAGACGAACAAAGCTTTTACAGGTTTGGAATGACGTGGGGGTGAAGTGGTTAATGACAAAAATGTCATTATGGGGTGGATTATCCCTTTAAGATTATTTCTGAAAACACACACACACACACACGCACACTTACCTTGATGATTTCAACGAGCTGATCTACACCACTGTCACCAGGAAAGATGGGCTGTCCAAGCAGCAGCTCAGCCAGTACACAGCCAGCCGACCAAATGTCTGTATGGAAACAAAGTTAAACACTCAATAATACAGCATTTACACGATAACTACGCTGAAGTTGTGTTTATTAAAGCATTTAGACACAAAAAAAAGGTCAAAATTGATACACTTTTTGCTGTTGCATGCAGTTTTAACCATGAAAACATGTAAAGTAATGCATTTTAAATCATATATCAGAAATAACAGTTGTGCTGTTTTCAACATTGATAATAATAATATCAAATGTTTCTTGAGCAGTGTATCATACTGATAAATACAGCCTTGGTGAGCATAATGACTCCATTAGTGTGACAAATTGCAACAGGAAAGGATTTTGCATGATACTGAATCTTTTTATAAAAAGAGTTAGCATTAGTACACAAATCCTGGTGTAGTTTAAAAAGTTTCAAAGATAAAAAGAGCATTAGATTACCTATGCTGGAAGCGTAGTCCGTGGCTCCGAAAATGAGCTCAGGGGCTCTGTAGTAGCGCGAGCAGATGTAGGAAACATTAGGCTCACCACGCGCCAGCTGCTTAGCACTGCAGGAGATAGAAAGAAACACACCAAATGAGAGAGAATTAGACATAACCAGAAATTACACCAACACACGTCTACATATGCTGCTTCATATTTTGTGGAAACTGTGATCCAGATCCTTTATATGAAATAGAGAACTTTTCTGACAGTGTATTTACTGTCACTTTTGATGTCTCCTTGGGGAATAAAAGTATACATTTTTAAATTTCCAAACGTTTGAACAGAAAGGTATGCATCATTTATATTTACCGTCGTCAATCACCAAAAGGTTTTAAAGATTATGAGCATCAATACAGAACTTCAGGCAATGTTTCAGCAATGTTTTACTGAAGATCTCAAAATAAATGATGAGTGCTGGTAAGTGTACAGCAGATGTTAAATGCATGACAGCACCTCATTTCCCCGTCTCACCTTCCAAAGTCACAGAGTTTGAGTACAGCTGTCTCTGGGTCGAGCAGGAGGTTCTGCGGCTTGATATCTCGATGGCAGATCCCATACGAGTGGATGTATGCCAAGCTGCGGAACAGCTGGTACATATATAGCTGAAAACACACATAAACAGTGATTTTAATGCAGCAAAAAAAAAAAAAAAAACCTGATCATACGGCCAGCTTGCCCATAGTCCATGCTACTAGATGACTGGTTTCACTAAGTAGGTTGTTCAACTTTGGTTCATGAGCTTGACCAGCATGGAGAAACCGCATGTCTTCAAAACAGAGGAAAATTTGAGATTGTATTAACAGATGTTACCTTCACATAGACCATAGGCAGATTCTGCTTGGCTCTGCTGTAGTGTCTGGCCACTCTGTACACATTCTCAGGCACATAGTCCATCACCAAATTCAGATAGACCTCATCCTTCTGTAGGCATGAAGAAGATGGGTGAGGGACAAAAGGAAAAGAGTTCAGAAGGTTGATATCTAGAAAACACTTTAAGGGACAGTCTTCCCAAAAATGAAAATTCTGTCATCATTTGTTCACTCTCACGACGGTCCGAACCTGTATGACTTTCCTTGTTCTGAGCAACACAAGAGCTATTTTGAAGAATCTTGGTAACCAAACTGCTTCTGGTTCCCACTGACTTACACTGTATTTACAAAAATTGGGATCCCATCTTCTTTTGGAACGACATGAGAGTGAATAATGAAACTTACCAAATTATCATTTTTGGGCGATATATAGGTGTAAGGTCACAGGTGTGTGTTTACTTGCTATTATAAATAGTATTTATTACAATAGCATGGTTATTGGAATATATGCTAAAATACATGATATAGTAACATCTGAAAACTCATTATATACAGTATGTACTCTATACTGCCTAAAGGCTTGTGAATGCAATGCAATGCAAGGATAAACATTATACTTACACGTATACATTAGAAAATATAAAGCTGAAATATCCATAAAAATATTTAAATGCATATAAAATATTAAAATATTTAGATGCTTTTTTTCCCCACACGATTATATATATACACACATATACACACACACACACACATATATATATACATACACACACACACAGACAAAATAATATAATAAATAAATAGATATAATGCTCTTTTTATTTTTAATCCATGTTTGTGTGAAAATGTCTTTTTAGCAGTCCAATAAAATACAAAAAAAAGAGTCAAGAAATAAGACAAGTGCATTGCATTGTGGGATATAATAGCCAGTGTAGTGTGCTTTGTTGTAGACTGCACGTTTTAGCAAATGCAGCTGGCAGTTGCATACTACTGAGTCTAGATTGCATTTCTGTTCTTGACTACAAGGTGATGTGATAGCTAATATCCGCAAACTTTGATTCAACTGCAATGCGTGAGTAAACAGATATGTAAATGGATGAGATTCCTGACTGGACGGGGTTACATAAATGAACTGATCTTCTATCTGTGACACCAGGGGAGCCGTCAGAACGAAGTCGCTGTGGTCAGACACTATGTCACCGTGCTGGAATGGAGGGTTAAATGGTGAGGACAGCCCTGACGATCACTTCACAGGTCACAAACATACTCTTCGCATGCTAACTTTAAATGGGCTACTCCAGAAGACTGGAGTAATGAAATGAAAATTCAGCTTTGCATCACAGGAATAAATTATACTTAAAAAAAAAATTTGTTTTTATTTTACCAAATAAAATATGTGTTTGGTGAAATAATTATTTCAAGAACATTCAAAATCTTTGCAACCTCAAACTTTTGAAAGGTGCTATATTTATACAGATATACACATATAAACGACGTCACAAAAAAATATTAACTTATCAGATTTTTGAGGAAGTGATACTGAAAATCGTAACTTCTGGCACAAGCCAGCACAGAGAAAAATTATTTGTACACTTATATTGGATACTTAAATTTAATGAATTCATTCTAAAACATAAAGGGAAACAAAAGAGTATGTGGATGAAACAGACCCTGTTTGCTCAGAAAAAAAACTAACCTCAAGTTTCACCACCAATCAGGGTCCAAACCAGTCTATATTTCTATATGAATGTGGCTCTCCTGGCTAAAGTGGACTACCTCTGACATGAATTATGCATATATGAATGTGGTTAGTGTTGGGTTACATTGTGGTACCTTTGTTCCTCTTTCTCAAAAGAAAGAAGTGGTTGATTTGGGTTATCTGCAGCTTGTAAGATTTAAGATCCTGCAGTGTTTGTTTGTTCTGTGTTTAGTAATTCTTCTTCTATTACCAGAGACAAACTCTTTAACATTAAGCAACACATCCCTGGTGCAGCGGTGCTGTTCAAACACATGTACAGATGCAGAAGAGGGAAGCACACTGGTTAAGCTCTGCGAGCACGGCTTTTGAACGGTCAAGCATTCTCTTTGCAAATGTCCGTTCCCTTCTTTAACTGCTCCTCTCCCCGCATCAACAAGGACTTTTCAAAGTGCTGCATTGCGCTTGACTGAAACCTGGCTGAGTGAAGCCATTCAACAACGTGCTTCATCTGTGGGGCTTCCATCTGTTCAGAGCGGATCACATCGCGGAGTTAACGGGGGAAAACAAGAGGTGGTGAATTGTGTTTCTCATCAACAAAAGTTGGTTTTCACATGTGACAACACTGAAAAAGATATGCTGTCCTAATTTAGAGGCACTTTTCATAAACTGTGAACCTTTCTACTCGCCGCGGGAGGTTTCTTCTCTTTTTGAAGCTGCAGCCACCGATCTGGATGAGATCACAGATATTGTAACTTCATATATCAGTTTCTGTGAGAATATTTGCATCCCTACACGGACACTCCTATCACCAATAAAGATAAACCATGTTTTACTGGGAAGCTCAAACAGCTTCATCATGCCAAGAAGGATGCTTACAGAAGTGGGGATAAAACCTTGTATAACCAGGCCAGAAACCGACTAACAAAGGAGATCAGAGCGGCTAAAAAAGCTACTCTGAAAAGCATGATTTGATTACATGATATGAAATCAAAACAATGAGCAAATGTTGTGTTTGCGGACTAAACTGACGCGGATCAGTAGCACGAGCAATTTGCTCCAGCCCCTTAGCCGCAGGCACATCTTGGAATATCAACCAACAGAAAATGCATTGTACATCTGATTATGCATGAAAAAAAAAAGTCATAAACCGGAAAACCTGTATGATTTTGAAAAAAAACTGTGATGTAAATTTTTGGTCAAACCGCCAAGTACTAATATAAATAAATTATTCCAAAATGGTAAAACCAAATAATGTTGGTGCAAACTAAAACAAAGATGCAAAGTGTTTCATTCATCCAATTAAAAAAAGTTAGGGTAATGAATGATTCACATGTTTATTTTTTTACTTGAGCCAATGAAAAATAAATAAATATTGTCTCAAGTTAAAAAATATAGATGTGAATCATTACCCTAAAAAAATTTAATTGGATGAATGAAACACTTTTTTCTTCGTATCATATTCTCATTCATTGTCAGAGTCAACGGTTCGTGCTTGGTAATGATGGCTGCGGCTGCAGTAAACAAAATGTTTGCGGACACTGTTCAAAGTCATACGGGTTCGGGCACAATAATACATCTAAAAAATGCATTAAAACAGCTCAACACCTCTCGACGAATTGATTGGAGCAACCAACACAAGTTCTGAAAACGAAAATAGTTAACTGACCTTCTCTCGGAGAGCATCCAGGTTTTTTTTTTTTTTTTGGAACACGCGTCACACAGCAACTGCAGGTTCGGACACACACTCATAACAGCAAATAATACATCTGCTCAATGTTTCTCTTTTTACAACAGAAATGCGAATTCTGCCGGTATTCAGATTCAGATTCAGGCAAGAATCGCCTTCGTATGCGATTTTTTTGTTGTTGCCATCTCTAATCGTAAACACAGCCATGTTGAAGCCTGCAGTAAATGTTTTGCATTATGGCAGTCCACTCTGCTTCTTGTTTTTCGAGAATGTTTTACTCCTGTTTGTAATTGTGCACGAAACTTAACGCCAATAAATCATCAGAAATATTGGTCTTTACCAATATATTCAATCTTTATATTCGTCCTGACTGTTGTCCGTGCATTTACCTATATTTGGTGTTATTTGCTGTATAAAATGCATTTAGACATACTAAATGGATTTTACAATTGATTCAATGAACACTTGCCACTCAAATCAAACAGGATTTTTTTTCACTAAAGTGACAACCCAAGAAAGCAAAGTAAACAGTCTCTCATTTTTTTAGGTTGCATGACACCTAGCGGTGGATGCAAGTAAAACAGTATAACAGTAGCCTACCCCATTTTTTTTCTTCTCACCTAAAATTCATGCAATTAACATGTTTTTGACAAAAGATTTTAAATTGTTTGTGGTCTATATAGCCTGCATCAAAATGAGGTTTGCAATAATGTGCCCGAAGGCACGGGTTGAAGACCCAGTCAGTGACGTCACGATATACTAATTTGTTTAAATTCATACCTACGTCATCACCATCACCAAAATTGTACTTTTTTTTTCTTACATTGAAAAAAAAATATATATAGACCTACCTACCAACCCTTTTTATTTTAATTTTTACTGTTACTGCAAACCAAAATATTTTTAAGGATGGACTGACATGTAAGCTCTACTTTACAAAAAAAAAGCATTTCAGTTTTGTCACAGTTTAGTCCATTTCGTTTCTCATCCAACACACGTAAGTTAAGCTGAACATTCCTTCACTGTGTCCGCTTTTGCCGGGACAGGTACAGTACGCTCACGCAGCTTCAGTGAGCAGGAATGGGCTCTTTTTTGTGCAGTCAGCGGTTCACTTCCTGCGATCTGTGCCTCAGACGGTTTGCGCTGCACTTCCAGTGCTGAACAGCTGTCCGTGTCTTGCGCACAGATTTCGAAATACTTCCATACAAATTACATGATAGCGAATTATTACAATGTAGTCTGTGCACATGGGTGCACTTCCGGAAAAATCGGCCGAAAAGAAGACCAAAAACCTGATTAGTGGCCGGTCAACCTGTGCATCCCTAGTCTGAACTCCCATAGACCTGACTTGATGACCTCTCTACACACACATTCTCTACACACTGTCCCTTTGGTCGGCTGCACAGGAGCCAGAGCTTGTCATAAAGTAAAAATAGGGCTAGTCTAACAGTTTATTTTCCCATCAATCAAAAGTTTCCTACTGAGCTGTCTCTGGCCACTGCTGTGACAGGTTTTGCCCTCGGGGATATCGCAGGATTACCAGAAATCCTATCCACAGGTCAATACTGTAGGGCATGAGCAGCCAGAGCTGTAAATCACAACAAAAATACCACATCTTCTAGTCTATGTACTGTATGCTTGTACATATTATTAACAGATTTAGAGTTCCCTTCTGCTACAGTAAAGTACATTTTATTGAATTTGTTGAATTCATCTCAAACATATCAGACTGCTATTCACTTCTGGATGCACCATAGGAATACATATCCCATGACCTAGAGCAGTTGCTGGAAACTGCTGGACAGTATGTTTCTGGTTTATAGTGCACATGATGCTGAACAGGAAAAGAAAAAGAAAAAGAAAAGTGGCACTCACTTTGTCTCCGCTGGAGTAGAAGAAGTAGCGCAGACGGACAATGTTACAGTGATCCAACTTCCTCATGATCTGTAACTCACGATTCTGACACAGAAACAATTTATAGACAGAGAAAGAAAAGAAAAATCATGAGAAATTTGATTATACGACTAAACCTGTCAGCTCAAGACTAAACATTTCTGATGTAAGCGCACAAGCAATGATAAACAGATGCTTACCTTGAACCTTTTATCCTGCAGCACCTTCTTTATGGCCACCAGCTCACCGGTGTCACACAGCTTCGCTTGATATACGACCCCAAACGAGCCGTTCCCGATGACCTTTGTGTCCATGTAGCTGACCTCCTGGGGTCGGTCGGGTCCCTGACCAGGTGTCGCGGCCACTGTTGTAACTTTACTGCCATCTTTATCTCCTAAAGCGAGAGAGAAAGTGCAATGTATCATGAATACTCCTTTGTAATTGACTGGTCTGTTTTGCATGGTCACACGTGCTGCTCTAGGTGTTACTATGCTCATTAGTGTGTGATCCTGCATCTATCATTCATTCACCAGAGCTCATCTGCTTCACACCTCATGTTTTCACACCCCTGAGCAAGTGCTTGATCACATGAGAATGGGAAATATGAGGACAAAATTGGAACTGTAATATGAAACTAACTAAATACTAATTCCTTTTGTGAGTTTAAATTATGGATATTGACTTTGTATAGCTAGCATTTGGATTCTTTGATTAATAAAAAAGCATTTATTTGAAATAATTTTTGTAATTTGTAAATATAATAATTGTCAGTTTTGATAAATCTAATGCTGAATAAAAATATATACTAAAAATATAGAAGCATAAAAAATAGAAACATCAGGTGCGTGATTTCACATAGAGCAGCTGTTACTACACAGAGCCATTGTTAATAGAGAAGATGCGCAAATCCACTTAATTTTCCGCGTTTATTGGCGCATCTTCTCAGTTAACAACGGCTCTGTGTAGTAACAGCTGCTCTATGTGAAATCACGCACCTGATGGAATTAACCGCTGATTAGAGAACCGGCTTTACTGACGAGATGCGCATTAATGATCAGCCGATCGTGATCGGAGCACCCCTAGAAACATATACATTTATATCTAAAAGAGGTGGTTGCAGTGTAACGTGTTCATGCGTTTTTTCTTTTTTTTGGGGGGGGGGGGGGGGGTTATATATAAAACATTATTTTCACATATTTTACCTTAATTCTACACCGCTGTTTCCATTCTCGTCAAAACAGTCTGTTGAGTTCCTTGTTCTCTGAAGCCCCTCCCTCAGAAATAAGCAGTCGGGCTCAGATTGGTTTGCTGGCCCAGTGTGTTGTGATTCGCTAACTGCCTAGAGCACGTTGTCTAGAAAAGCCACGCCCCTTCCTCATTACAGGTAGTTGCCAGGGTTTATGTAAATTTCAGGGTTAGTGATGTCACAAACCCAGGAAGAAGCTCATTGTAGTGCCTACCAGACTTTTTTTTTTTTTTTGGTATCCCTTAAACAGCGATTTCTTTTAAATAAAATATCTCCCTTTGCCCTGAACTTTGAGCGTTGTAACTTTGCAGACGTTGCTTATGAACTAACAGCAACATTACACACTAACTAAAGTTAAAAGTGAAATCATAACCAACCACCCCTTTAAAAATATAAATATATTTAATATATAACTGATTTTGCCAAGTTAGACTTTCAATCAGACCTATTTCTGAAAAAAAAAAATCAATAAAAATCAAGGTAAGGGAAGAAATTGTGAATCTGTTCTTCAGTTTATTACAGACACTCCCTACAGAATGAAAGCACAAGGGAGGAAATATCAGCTTTACCATACAGGTTTCAAAGTATAGACAGTTTCATGATTCACCGCAGAGCATATAAGTGAGGAATGCATCAGTGTTACAAAAATAAAGGGAATAATTAGCAGTTCGGCTTGTGTTTGCTTTCTAAATGAGTCACATGAGATTAATTTTTACAGTCAACACAGCCATCATCACTGAATAAATCTGATTAGAACCGCTGAGAATAGATCAATGAGTAAGTGAGCTGAATTAGAGAACCGATTCATGAACAAATGGTTTAGTTTATTTTGTGAATCAGATCAGAAACATACCTAGTTTAGAGTTTGCTCAGGTAATAATGATTTCAATTTCTATCTGTTCCTCACGCATAGCTAATGTACAGCTTTAGGACATTTGAAATGAGCAGGCAATCTAAGCCCAGGTTAAGTGAAATAGTATATTTTGTGAGTGCGAGTGTGTGTTTGACAGGTCAGGTGAGCCGTGGAGTGAAATGCAGACAGAGCGCACGCTCAGGACGGGGAATTGTGTTGAGTCAGAGGACGTGAGAGAGCACACACAACTGTATGATGAGCTATTAAAGATCTCGGCTCGGCAGCATGGAATTTTAATTGTGTCACGGCCCATTACTTACAAAGATCATCTTACCATCCTGCTCCTCTGACACCATCCAGCTCACAAACCGACTAGTCATTTAGCAATTCAGATAAACCGAGGCATTTAATACTTAATATTCTCCAGTCTAAGAGACTTATTCACATTATCTCACATACAAAATGATTATCCCTTTCCATCTGCAATGTTAAGAACAGATGAAAATGAAACGATCACAAATAAACATGAACGGATTATGAATATCTATCAGCTCTGCATAGTTTTACTCTCTAAATATCAGCCCTTGCATATTTGTTATTTTATTATAAAGAACATTAGTCAGGGTAATGTCAAAATTAATTTGACACTTACCAAAACAGGCTGTGAGGCAATGATGTTGAATGCATTCAACTGGTTGTACTAATATTTAAATCCTGAATGATAATAATAAGGCAATAATTATTTTCCTATTATGGAATTATAATATACAGTATGCAAAATGGATATTCATTTTGAGATTACATTTAATAGTATTATAAAAAAGTTAAAAAAAAATATATTTTACACTATCATTTAAAAGTTTGGGTTCAAAAATTATATAAAATATATATAAAATTAGCTTTTTCTGTGATTTTTTTTACAGCGGAAGTGTGCTCCCTAAAACCTTTCAAACAGTGTCTGATTATTGAACTAAGTTGTCTTTTGCACTAATACTGTCAAAACACACAAGGTTTACATATAGACTCAAGTTGGTTATGTCTTAAATGAAAGTAAACAGTTGAGAGAAAAATGCACACTTAAAGGGACAGTAGGCCTATTAAACATGCAGCCTACTGTCGTTACTGTCAAGGGATAGATCTCCCTAAAATTTCATGTCTGTCATTATTTACTCTGTCACGTTGTCCTAAACCTGTATTACTTTCTTTCTTGCGTTGAACACAAAAGAAGATATTTTGAAAAATGTTGCTAACCAAACAGATGCTAATTTGATAGTATCAAAAAATGGAAGTCACTGTGGACCAGCAACTGTTTGGTTTTCCACGTTCTTCAAAATAGCAGTTATGTTTAGAAGAATAAAGAAACTCATTCAGGTTTAAAACCACTTTTTAGTGAGTAAATGGTGGAAAATCACTCACTGCTCTTTCCTGAAGAAATTTAACACAGTTGCTTTAGGAATCAGTTTATAGTGTTTCATTTTCATATTTGTTCATTCAATTTCTTGAATGCTCCTGCAAAATACACCTATTGTACCTAAATATAAAGCACTGTTTTTTTATTTGTATATTATGTGTAGTTGTAATGTGTATCTTTGTCAATCTTTTATCTTTGATATATAAAAATTAAGAACAAAGATTTTTATCTTCGCCCTCTTTGGCCTAAATATCTGCCATCTTTTTTTTCTTTTCTTTTTGTTACCTTGAAAGGCTTTGTCTTTATAATAGGGAAATTAGTTTGGCTGTAATGCTCAGACAACTTGCAAAATAGTAAAACCAACATGACAAGAATTGTGATAAAATCGTGATATTATATTTTTCCATATCGTCCCACCCCTACCCTGAAGTCAATCTAGAGGCGTTTCTCAATGTCAAGGATACTTCCTTGGTAGGACTGATCCTTCCAAGTCACTTCCTTCAGAGGCTAAGTGAGACTCCTCTTTAGCATACGGAGAACATGTAAATGGAACAGGCTAGCAAGTGCACGTAATTGCGTCATTACATCAGTGAAAAGGTCCGTTTGAATAACGCTGTGAATGGTATAATTAAATTACTTTGGACAACTTAACTAGTTATTTATAAAATAAATGCCGTTGACGCAACCTATTGTTAAATGACAGGTCCGGTTCTGTTAACCATTTGTATTTGTATAATTTACAATATCAATACGGTAGTAATTTGTACTGGCATTTAAACGTCAAACTTTACTTATATTTACTACAGATATAACAAATGTTTGGTAACGTAAATAAAAACCGTTAATGCTTCGACTATGTCAATGTTCGACATTTTTTAATTTTTGAACTAACGTTAGATAGCAAAGCTGCGTGCATAGGATTGTGGGTGATTTGAGAGCGCGAAGAGCACGAAGGATACACATATGCATCCTTTCCTGTGTATGGGATATTTTTCGAACGAAGGACTCAGTCCTTGGTTGAAATTCCGAGGATCCTCGACATTGGAACAGTCCTTCAACGGATGTCGATGACGTAGCATGCTCGAAATACTGGCTTCCGAGGATCCTTCCTTGACATTGAGAAACACCTTAGGTGTATATGACTTTCTTCTTTCAGATGAATTCGGTTGGAGTTATTTGTTTTTAAAATTGTCTTTGATCTTTTAAGCCGTTAGATGCCACTCCTCGTTTACAACTGAGCGCAAGCTAGAAAAAAGTGATAATTACACTTTAAATATGGATATTCTTCTTAAAAAAACACATCGATTCACTACAGCAGGCCTTTGTTCACCCCCCAGAACCGTTAGACTATTTGGCGTGTGATGGTAATGAGTGCATCACATGCTCAGGTGAAGCCCCTCTATAGGACGCTCCCTGTGGAGGAAGTCCCGCTGCCTCAGGCCTGAGTGTTGCTATGGCAGCAAGATGAGTCAGCTGATCAGATCAACCACAGGACCACCGCCACATACTCTCACATACATGCATCAATTTGAAATATAGACCTTTCCAACATCATAAAAAAATTTTTTGTGTGTCACTTTTGATCAATTTAATGCATCTCTACCGCACAATATCTGCTTTTAAACCCTCCAAAACCTAATCCCAAGGAGAAAATAATCTAATGAAACCATTATGTTTCCATTATGACACCATTGGACAGACATGGATGTTTTAAGTGCCAATCCACATATGTCCTCCCCATTGTTAAGTTGACTGTGACACTATAGACAGCTACTGTAGGCATTTTCACTTGGAAAAGATGTAGAGTCAGAGGTGAGTCACATGCATCCCTCTGATCCTCCTTTCCTGAGGAGCACAGTGGTGAGATGCACATCATTAGTGCAGGAAATGAGTCATCCAGCTGAGCTGAGGCTCTGGAGAGAGGCCTGTCAATCAAACCATGGGGCATGGGTTCAAAGAGGGGCAATGGACAATTTTACAGCTCATGCAGCTAGAAAGTAAGTGAGATATTAAGTAGTAAGGTGTGCCTCAAGACATTTATGGCTTATAAATCAATACCTATTCGAGGATCTCAGGGCACTAAAACAAGCCCTGAGCTCATTGTGGAACATCTTCCATGGTAGTACAATGAATCTAACCAGCTAAAAGGGTCTCAGATTAAGCCCTTAACGGGATAGTTCACCCCAAAAACGAAAACTTTTCTTTTCATTTTCTCACCCTCAAGTTGTTCCAAACCTGTACGAGTTTCTTTCTCCTGTTGAGTACAAGAGAAGATATTTTGAAGAATGTTGGTAACCAAACAGCTGACGGTAGCCATTGACTTTCATTGAAGAAAGAAGCTCATACAGGAGTGGGACAACTTGAGGGTTAAGTAAATGACAATGACAGAATTTTATTTCTGTCTGTTTAAATGACAGTTTTATGTGTCCATGGGAATATTCTGATTAGAAAAAATGGTCATGTATACATCATATAAATGATGGACCAGACTGGACACAGTATTTTTTTAAAACCTGTAGAAGACAGAATATTCATTAATCAGACATTCGGGTCTTTTACGGCCACTGGGATACTATTATAATTTTTATTAATATTTGGAACTAGTTTTAATTTTTAGATTTGCTTTCATTCTTCTTCTTTTCAGTTTAACAGCAGTTGGCATCCAGCTTATTGGTGCATTACCAACCCCTTCTGCTCCAGAGTGTGGATCAGATAATAAGTTAAAATAAAACCTAATCTATTCCCTTTTCCCTACTAACACTTATATAACACTCACATAGGCCACACAGATAAAATATACACACACATTACACTTTAATTATCCATCAAATCCTGTTTAAGACTCCTGCTTCCCTTAAAAATGTCATTTGTTTTTATTTTATATACGCTTTCATTTAAGTCAAAAATTTAGTAATTTTGCTGTATGTTTCTGTCATTTTTGTTACTATCTAGCTTTTATTCAGAGTTATTTTATTACATCAAATTAAACAATGCGCCACATTGCTCAAATAAAATAAGCTTTTTTTATATTTTATTTTCAGTACATGTTTAATTTCAAGCAAATAAAAAAGTATGTATATATATATATATATATATATATATATATATATATATATATATATATACACACACACACACACACACAAATTTGTGTATACTACATGATGCTTATATGAGGAAAAAAAATTATTCATTTTTGACAATCCTTCTGCAAGTTAACACAGTCATTATCTTAACCACAAAAAAAAAAAAGGTCTGAGCATTGCAACCTCCCTGTTATAAATTACTGAGCAGTGCAGCAAATGTGTTTCCATTGAGCAGATCTGATAATAAGAGACAGGACCTGACCCATCCCTTGAGATCCAGGCAGCAATGCAAGATTACATGACAGATGCTACACATATGAATTCTAATCAAAAACGATTGTGAGATTCTTGTTTTTCTTATAGTGTTTGCCTGAGAACTGTTACAATATGAGAAAGAGTAGATGTTGATACTTACTGCTGACTTTCATGTTGCCAAAGGCTGAAGGCTGCGGCACTGGCTTGCAGCTCTCCGCAAATGAGGAGGTCCTAGGCCGGCCTGACATCTCCAAGATCCCGTTACTGTTCGACCACAATGATCCTTATAGGCTCCTTTAACACACGACTAAATATCTGGGGTCCAAATCTGCTTTTTTTTAGGCAAATGAAGGAAAACTCCAGGATATATCTTCTAATGCAGTGAATTCAGAGGTGGTCAGCTGATTGTAGATGAAGATATCCGATCATTAACCATCAAATGTGCCGTTTAAAAACAAGTTACAAACTAAATAGTCCCCGTTTTAGACTTGCCAATGATAGTGTCACAGAAAAATGTCCATGGAAAGACAAAATCACATTATCTTGAGCAGATACTCAGCCTGTATCAGTTCACATCAGCATATCCAGAGCACAGGACTGTTATCTCGCATGCGCACAGATTGAGCCTGCCGAGATCAGATCAACTTAATTATAATGTATCTTTCACTTTATATCCTTCAGATGTTGCAGGCGTGTATCGATAAAGCGGACACCGAGACTTGCCATGGCCGCATCAGTCCATGAATATTTGATCTAGATCCGATAAAACGAAAGTAATTCAGGCATTTTTCTTCCAAGCGACGGAAAATGTCGTTAACGTTTCCTTGAGTCCTCAAAAAACCCAAAATTCCTGATGGAGATGTTCGCTTTCGACTGACACAGCCGTTCTGGGCGCCTCCTGCTAGCGATGTGAACGAATCTTTTTGGATGAATCTTTCCAAACGCTCCAAACGACTCGTTCCCGAATCGAAATGAGCTGTTCCGTTGATCAAGCTGATATTAGATTTCACGAATATTTGACTAACTCATTGTAAAATACTTTAATAGACAAATTGTAGAAAGGTTGACCATTAAAACGTAGCTCTTCTGTAATTACGTGTAGGACGGCTGAATCAGCTAAAATAATCAGGATTTTTTTTTATGTAAATGCAAATTATGTTTTTATGAGTTGGGTCATTCCAACAAACGGACTGAACTGGGACATTAAACTCCTTTTAATAAAACGTAATCGGAAAAAATTATACTAAACAGTAACGTGTGTTTAAATGTGGCTTTACTGTAACGTTTTAGAGCCACTCAGGGACCACGTGACGCAATTCCGTCATGAAGTAAAGAAACATCTCGGTTACGTATGTAACCTTGGTTCCCTGAATAGGGAACGAGATGCTGCGGTGATGTCACCACGTATGGGAACACCTCTGGTGTGACGAATGTCTGAAGCCCTATACCATCCCGCCAATCCTATTGGCCAAATGGCGCATAGCACCACCCTGCGCATGCGCACGCATGATATACCTGGGTGCAGCGCGCCATTTCGCTCAGATTTCATGACTGAAGATGAAGAGTTATCAAGGTACGGAACGGCCAGAACCGCAGCATCTCGTTCCCTATTCAGGGAACCAAGGTTACATACGTAACCGAGATGTTCCCTATCATAGGTCACTTCGATGCTGCGGTGACGTCACCACGTATGGGAACGATATACCAAAACGCCTGACGTACCTGATAACTGAGATCCGAGGAAGCAACTGCTCAAGCGGAGAGAACCCGGGAGCCAGGGGCCATCCTCACATCCAGACTGTAGGACTTGATAAAAGTGCTCGGTGAGGACCATCCTGCCGCAGCACAGATATCATCCATAGAAGAGCCACTGAGAAAAGCTTGAGAAGAAGCTACAGCTCGAGTGGAATGAGCCTTAACCCCTAAGGGCGAAGCGAGTCCGCGCGCCTCATAGGCCAAAGAAATTGCCTCCACCAGCCAATGGGACATGCGCTGCTTTGTAACTGCATGGCCCTTACTCTTATGTCCAAAGCAGACAAACAGCTGGTCAGATCCACGCCAAGGGGCTGTGCGATCCACATAAGTCTTTAAAGCTCTCACAGGGCAAAGACTTAGATCTCCTGACCCGGCCTCAGCAGGTGAAAAAGCTTCCAGAACCACTTGCTGAAAGCGAAAAGGGTTAGATGCGATCTTAGGAACATAGTTAGGCCTGGGCCGCAGCAGCACCTTCACAGAGCCTGGTGCAAATTCCATGCATGAGGGTGAAACCGAAAGAGCCTGTAAATCCCCAACTCTCTTGAGGGAGGATAAGGCCATGAGAAGAAGTGTCTTCAGTGTCAGGATTTTATCTGAGACGGTCTCCAAGGGCTCAAACGGATGCCCTGATAAACCTAACAACACAATGGATAAATCCCATGAAGGAACTCGCACAGGGCGGAAAGGCCTCAGCCGTCGCGCACCCTGTATGAAACGAGAAACTAATGGATGACGCCCCACAGAGGCACCGCCTATGTATTCGTGGTAAGCTGAAATGGCTGCCACGTAAACCTTTAAAGTGGCTGGTGTAACGCCATCCGAGAAACGCTCCTGGAGGAACTCCAGCACTGAAGCCACTGGGCAGTAAACTGGATCCACATTATGATTGCCACACCAGGCTGTAAACAGTCTCCACTTGAAAGCATATAAGCGTCTCGTAGAAGCTGCTCTAGAACTCAATATAGTCTCAGTAGTTTCAACAGAAAGACCGGGACATACTATTGCACTCCGCTCAGTGGCCACGCCCACAGTTTCCACAGATCTGGCCTCGGGTGCCAAATCAGCCCCTGTGCTTGTGATAATAAATCCTGTCTGATGGGAATCTCCCACGGAGAGCCCGCTAGCAGACTGATCAGATCCGCAAACCACGGCTGCGTGTGCCATCGCGGAGCCACCAGCAGCAGCTGTTCCACTCTGTCCCGGCGTACTCTGCATAATACCGCTGGGATCAAACGAATCGGAGGAAAAGCATACAGACTGGTCCTGGGCCAGCTGTGAGCTAACGCATCCACGCCCAGGGGCGATGGGGAGCGTAGGGAGAACCATAGCGGGCAATGCGTAGTCATGCTCGATGCGAATAAATCCACTTTCGCTTTGCCGAATATCCGCCATAACAGATCCACCGTCTGGGGGTGTAATCGCCATTCTCCCTGTTCCAGAGCCTGTCTGGATAGCAGGTCCGCTCCGAAATTCAATCGTCCGGGGACATGAATGGCCCGGATCGAGAGAAACTTGTCCCGAGACCACAGAAGAACACGCCTCGCCAGCCTGCACAGGGGGCGAGAGCGCAATCCTCCTTGATGGTTCAGATAAGACACAACCGCTGTGTTGTCTGATCAGAGCAGCACATGACGGCCGCTTCAGCAGATCCGCGAAATACTGGAGAGCCAGAAAAACTGCCAGTAATTCCAGTCTGTTTATGTGCCAGCCGCGCTGAGCCGCTGTCCACACTCCGTGGGCTGGTCGCCCTCGACACACAGCTCCCCAACAGTCTCTCGGAAAGCATAAATTCCCAATCGAACTCCTGACAGGAGAAATTCGGTTGACATCCAAATTCTTAGCGACATCACACACCGCCGTGTCACCGAAATCGTGCGATGCGGGAGACAACGGGGTGAAATATTCCGCCTTTTTGTCCACCACTGAAAGGGGCGCATTTGAAGCAATCCCAGACGAATCACGGGGGATGCTGCTGCCATTAGACCCAAGAGCCTGAGGCACAATCTCACTGTCACCGTGCGACCCGCTTTGAAGTGCCGCACGCATGACGCAATCGACTGAGCGCGCGGGAGAGAAAGCTTCGCTGTCATCGCGCGAGAGTCCAGATCTATTCCAAGAAAAGTTATCCGTTGAGAGGGAGTTAAAACACTCTTCTTGAAATTTGTTCGTAAGCCCAGGCTGTTTAAATGATTCAGCACAAGATCTCGGTGAGAGTGTGCTTGAGTCCGCGATTGCGATAGCACCAGCCAATCGTCCAAATAATTCAACACACGAACGCCCTGGAGCCGCAACGGGGCCAGAGCTGCGTCCATGCATTTTGAGAAAGTACGGGGCGCTAAAGCCAAGCCAAAAGGAAGAACGCGGTACTGATACGCTTTGCCCTCTAAAGCGAATCTGAGGAACTTCCTGTGTCTCTTGACGATCTGAATATGGAAATACGCATCCTTCAGATCGATCGTAATAAACCAATCGCTTGGTCGGATCTGAGACAGAATAGATTTCACCGTCAACATCTTGAATTTGCTCGGTCTGAGTGCAAGATTCAGACGGCGTAAATCCAGAATGGGTCGTAACCCGCCGTCTTTTTTCAGTACCACGAAATAACGGCTGTAAAAACCTGTCTCCATCTGAGAGGGGTGTACTTCTTCTATAGCCCCTTTGCTCAGCAGAGCTGACATTTCTTGTCGCAGCACCGCCATTTCCGTAGACTTCACCGTAGTGGGAAGAATTCCGCGGAAAGGAGGCGGGCCTTTCCGAAACTGAATGGTGTATCCGTGACAAACCGTGCGTAACACCCATTGAGGAATGCCGGGCAAGCGTTCCCACGCGGCCCGAAACAATATTAGCGGTCTCAAGACTTCCGCTCCCAGCAACGCCGTCATACGCGTTAAAACGACCGGACACGAAAAACCCGTGGTGTTCGTGCACCGGGGAAGCGTATGCGCCAGAGTCGTTGCGTTCCGTTGAGTATAATCCTGAAACGTGTCCACGGCAGGAATTAGGCCAACAGATGGAACATCGGGCTCTGCCGCTAGCGAAAAAGCGGTGGCTGTGCGAGCCGTCATAAACGGGCCGTTTGTGCAGGGTCCTTGAGTCGTCCCTCGAACTCCAAAAGCAGGATTGCGCAGAGTGTCTGAGGGAGCGTGTATTATTATAGCTCGATCCAATGTTGCTCGAGGCGCTGTTAGCGGCGAGACAATCAATGTTTGAGCATGGGGACTGCAATGAGAGTGTGGGATGCGCGAAAGCGGTCCGACAGCGCTCTCTAGCGGAGGGCACAGTCCCTGGCAAGCAGCAAAAAGATCAGGAGCTGCTATTCGGCACCCGAGAACGAGAGGCTTTAGCCGTCGAGGTCAGGTTCAATCGCTTATGTTGACGCTGGTGCGCCGGAAGAACCCTAGGGCCCAGTCCTTACAAGGAGGCGCCATGGGTGTGGGTTCCTCTCGAGAGGCTGCTCGCTGGCGGTGAGAGGAGGTTGAGCGAGAACGCGCGGGCGCTTGCCGGCGTTCGACCTCCCTGGGTCTGCGGGGAATCAGCTGGCGGAAAGCGGCTGATTGCTGTTTCGCTGCCCTGAACTTCTCCACTACTGACGTGACAGCCTCACCGAACAATCCATCCCTGGAGACAGGGGCATCCATAAGGAAAGATTTATCCTTCTCCTTAATATCGGTGAGATTAAGCCAGAGGTGGCGCTCAACCGAAATCAAACCGGCCATAGTACGGCCCACTGCACGAGCGGTATGTTTGGTAGCGCGTAGCGCCAAATCCGTAGCTCTACGCAGTTCTTTAACTGCCTCCGGTGTGATGCCCTCACCTTCATCCAATTCCTTCAATAACTCCGCTTGGTAGGCCTGAAGGACCACCATAGAGTGGAGCGACGCAGCCGCCTGACCAGCCGCCATGTAGGATTTACCCACCAAACTAGACGTGACTCGACACGCCTTCGAAGGAAGAAGGGGGCGAGACTTCCAAGCCGCGGCCGAACTAGGCGCAAGGTGTTCGGCCAGAGTCTCTTCCACCGGGGGCATCATAGTATAGCCATGGTTCGCCATATCAGAAACGGTGGCGAAATCCGCGGCCGCGGCGTTAGTAATCCGCGCCGAAAACGGCTGTTTCCAGGACCTCGAAACCTCCTGGTGGAGGTCCGGGAAAAAAGGCAAAGGCCTCCGGGGCTGTGTAGGTGTCCGACTGGTTAGGAAACGGTCGTCCAGCTTGGAAGAAGGTTGGGCCTCGGCCTTGTCAACCTCCCAGTCTAGCCCCAATTTACCCACCGCACGAGAAACCACATCCAACAGCTCACTGTAGGAGGGGGAAACACGCCAATCCTGTCCGCTAGGAGGAAGAGGGCTAGTGTCGGTCGCGAAGTCCTCAGACCCCGAGGCCGCGGTGGATAAAACATCGTCGTCATAGCGTCCACAACCGAAGGAGATGGCGGCGCATGCCTCCGGTGTGGGAAGTAAATCCTCATTAGAGAAGACGACGGGCTCAGTATAAGTTTTATTCTGCAGCAGGGTAGGGGAGAGCGAGCGATGTGGAGAATATTCCAGCGCTGCGCTGTCCACAAAATCCATGTCGCACGTGTCACCCCAGGCCCTCGCCTCGTGCGGTACCTCGGCAGTCGCAGAGGTGACCTGACGGGGGTTAGACTCGAGGGCGACATTAGAGAATACTTCCACCCTGGAGCGCAGTACTCTGAGCCGCAGGCCATCACAATGGGGACAGGAAGAAAGGCCGCTAAGCGCCGCCTGTGCGTGATGTAAACCAAGACATACTACGCACCTGTCATGAGTGTCCCCCGCCGTGATGTACCTGGTACATGGCTCCTTACATTTCCGAAAACTCATCGCGTCCGCGAAGAGGAGTTAACACTGCTCGAAGAGATCGCTGGAGAACGCGAGACGATAGGGCACAGATGATTCGCTATTCCTGAAGGAATGAAATCTGAGCGAAATGGCGCGCTGCACCCAGGTATATCATGCGTGCGCATGCGCAGGGTGGTGCTATGCGCCATTTGGCCAATAGGATTGGCGGGATGGTATAGGGCTTCAGACATTCGTCACACCAGAGGTGTTCCCATACGTGGTGACGTCACCGCAGCATCGAAGTGACCTATGATAGGGAACCCTGATTTGGTTCTTTGAAATGAACTGTTCAAAAGAACCGAATCCCGGAAATGAGTCAGACTTCCAACCACTACCTCCTACCGGAAAGTAAAAGACAGCACAGTGCTCCCTCTCTCATTTGTTACATTACTGCCTCTACCGTCGCTTTGGAAAATAATACGTATTTTAACCAAATACCAGCTTTCAAACGCTGACCAACGCAACTTGTATGTGATTTCGAAATTGTGAACGCGAATTTATCCCTACGTCCTCGAATATCTCTGAAGGGATATGAACGGAGAATCCTCCAGCCAATGATTACTGAAATATTTATTATAGGTTTCAAACTTTTGATAAAAATGTTGATATCTCTCATACAAACTCATACTGGTCAAACGAATTTTTATTGCGTTTATTTTATTATGATACAATATTATACTTGTGCATCATTTACAGCTACTTTTGAATTTCGTGTTAATATGATTGCGTATCTTAACACCAATACTTTTTCAGATTCCTAATAATTTATTCAAATTCAATTAAAGTATTCGACGTACAAAGGACGATATTATGTTTAAACTGTAAAACAAAATGCCCTTCCAAAAGTAAAAATGCTTCAGAAAGGACAATGACAGTGTCCATATTCATAATCATTTTACCCCTTGAAAACGAATTAGCTATGCTACATAGATATATGTATATATCTGTGGCTAGGCTACTGAACTCATAAAAAAAAGGACTGCATACGTACGCCTTGACGTAGTACGCTGCGTACGTCATGACGCCATATGCTTTTAGCGCTAGGGAAAAATGGCGGCTGTGCAAGATGGACCGATGGAGCTGGACGCAGAGAAAGAGACAAAGCCAGAGATTCTCAGCGATGGGACGTCAAACCTCTCGGGGAACACAGCGAGTGGGACGCTGTCGTCATCGCCCCTCACCGCTGCCCCCGCCGGCGGAGCCCCGAAGATGGAGGACCAGCAGACTTTGATCGCAGTTCTGCAGTTTCTAAAGCGGAATAAACTGACGGATTCTGTGGAGATCTTGCGGCGGGAAGCCGGTCTAGGAGAAGATCAGGAGGACTCGCTGGCTACCGACGGCAGCGGAGGAGGGAAGGGAGACGGGGATGGAGGGGATGCACACTCTCTGCTCAGCCGGGTGTCCATCACATCAGCAGTCGCCCCCCAAAACATGCCCGTGAAGAGTGAGTGTCTTTACTTCTGATCGCTGATATATATCATGCAGTGTAACCTTTAATAAACGAAGTAAATGTGTACTGTACCTTTTAAACAGTAAAAAAAATGTCCAAATAGTCTTGCTTATTTTACTGTCACTCCACATGCACTAGAAAAGTTATGGCTACATTAATGTGCTAAATAAATGCAGCCTTGATGAGCATAAGAGACTTCATTAAAAAACATAAAAAAATCTTACTAATTGTGTGTGACATATGTGTATATATCTTATCCCTTTTTACAGTGTAGCATCTTTTGCTGTGATTTAACTTGCTTTTTCAATATGCAGTTATATCATAAATATCTCCAGGTGTGATTCACCATTGATGTTCATGTTGTCTGCTGCAGGAGCAGATGACCAGCCGGATGTCAGTGTGGTGTTATCAGCGTACAGCCAGCAGGGGGATCCCTCTCTGTACCAGGTGTACTACAGCGGCCTGAAGAACTTCATCGAGTCCGTGCTGGACTGTCACCGAGCGGAGCTGTCCCAGCTCTTCTACCCTCTGTTCGTCCACATGTACCTGGAGCTGGTCTACAACAACCATGAGAACGAAGCAAAGGCTTTCTTTGAGAAGTAAGCATCAGATCTTAGAGAATGATATGATTATCCTCATGTTATTTGACTATGGTGACCATTTTTATTCTGTAAATCTAAACCTTGCACTCTTCAGTAGTGGCTTAACCAGTTAATTTCCTGTTTGCTGACAGGTTTAGCGGTGATCAGGAGTGTTACTATCAGGATGACCTGCGCGTTCTCTGCGGCCTCACTAAGAAAGAGCACCTGAAGGGGAACGAGGCGCTGCTGGACTTCCGCACCAGCCGTTTCGTGCTGCGCATCTCCAGAGACTCGTACCAGCTGCTGAAGAGACACTTGCAGGAAAGGCATAATAACCAGATATGGAACATCATTCAGGAGCACTTGTACATCGACATCTTTGATGGCATGCCTCGCAGCAAGAGCCAGATCGACAGCATGTCCGGCAGTCTTGCGGGAGAGGCCAGACGAGAAGTCAATAAAGCCAAGGTAAAATACGTTTCCGTATGGACAATGTACAATAAACAGGAATATTGTGTGACATTGTAAATGTTTTTTTGATTCATTTAATGCATTTCTGGCATTAAATTTTTTTGAAAGGTAGTGTATATAATGGACGTTTGGATACTTGACGGTATCACAGTGACAGAGTCTGCACTTTGAGGAAATTATAAGGATGGGCATATCTCATAATTGCAGTCTCTTGAATTGAAATCATCTCTTATTTGAAAATGATTGTGTGTTTTTTGTTTCTAATGGCTCCAGGTATTCTATGGACTGCTAAAGGAGCCAGAGATTGAGGTCCCGTTAGATGATGAAGATGAAGAAGCAGAGAATGAGGAAGGCAAGCCCAAGAAGAAGAAAACAAAAAAGGACAGCCTGGGCTCCAAGAGTAAGAAACAAGACCCCAACGCTCCTCAACAGAACAGGTATGACTGTTTTTGTTATAGTTTTTATTCATCAAGGACACATTACATTGATCAAAAGTGCCATTGAAGATTTTTCATTGAATTTTTCAAGATTTTTCAATTTACCAATCATATCAATGGTTTCCATGAAATTATTGTGCACCACAAATGATAATAATTATAAATGTTTATTGAAAATGAATCCGCATATCAGAATGATTTCTGGATCTATAGTCTCATAACCTGTTATTTTTCTCGTTCGGGGTGTTCTCTGACTGACAGGATCCCTCTGCCGGAGCTGAAGGACTCGGACAAACTGGATAAGATCATGTACATGAAGGAGAGCACCAAAAGAATCCGGCTCGGCCCCGAGAACCTGCCTTCCATTTGCTTCTATACGTTCCTCAACGCTTACCAGGTTGGCAGTGTGTTTGCTGATGGTTCAGTTAGGTGTTTCTTAACTTCCCACCTGCTGACTGTGTGTCTTCGCTCAGGGTTTGACGGCGGTGGACTTCACGGACGACTCCAGTCTGTTGGCGGGAGGGTTTGCAGACTCCACAGTCCGCGTGTGGAGCGTCACACCCAAGAAATTGCGCAAAGTCAAATCTGCAGCAGGCACGGACCTCCATAATCACTCTCACATTTGAGTGAAATCTTCCAACGTTAATATTCTAGACCCCAGTGTAAGTGGTGTATGGTTGATTTCAGTCATGTTGTCCTGTTCTCTAGATCTGAATATGATTGATAAAGAGTCTGATGACGTTCTGGAGAGGATCATGGATGAGAAGACGGCCAGTGAGTCGAAGATACTCTACGGTCACAGTGGGCCGGTGTATGGTGTCAGCTTCAGTCCAGACAGGTATTAAAAGTGTTTTCTGAGCATCCCTGAGAAATACAGGTCAACAGGGGAAGTGTGTAAGCAGGAGAACAACCAAACAATTAGTTTGCTATGCACTAAACCTGTTTGAAGTGATTTCCTGCAGTCTTCCTGCAGTTATGAAGGAGCTGGTCTGACAGTGGGCTTTGATTTCTCTGTGTGTCTCTCAGGAACTATCTGTTGTCCAGTTCAGAGGACGGTACGGTCCGACTGTGGAGCCTGCTGACGTTTACGTGTCTCGTGGGGTATAAAGGACATAACTATCCAGTGTGGGACACTCAGTTCTCACCCTTCGGCTATTACTTTGTGTCAGGAGGACACGATAGAGTAGCACGGTACGGTAGATTCTCATTATTGTAATGCTTTTATCAATCAAAACAACTTTTTTATTATTATTTATTTAATTGTTTTTATTATATTAATGACAATTTGGGTTTATTTAGAACTGTGTTTACTAATACATATACAGGATCGGCACATTCCACAATAATTTATAAATATTAATAGTATTTCTTTTGAGTGTGTTGCGATCAATATATAATAATTAAATAAAAATTATATATTTATATACATATATAACTTTATGTATCAATATATCTGTAAATATAATAATAATAATAAGGCTTATTTCCTTTAAGAAAAGTCTTTTGATTTTAGCGAGAAATATGCCCTGAAAGATTTTGGACCGTTTTTTCACCCACATAGCTTAGCATTACATGATTAACATATAGTCTGTTTATGATGAGACCCATCTATGAATGACAAGATTTTGCAGACGTTTACAAGATTTTAATCAAGTAGGGTATCTTTATTTGCTTCCCAGCCTCTGGGCGACGGATCATTACCAGCCCTTGCGGATATTTGCTGGGCACCTGGCTGACGTCACCTGCACACGGTTCCACCCCAACTCTAACTATGTGGCCACAGGCTCGACCGACCGCACCGTACGCCTCTGGGACGTCCTGAATGGAAACTGTGTCCGCATTTTCACAGGTCACAAGGTATCGAAAGCTTCCAAAGGTGACCGGAAGATATGAGCACTGCACAGGAAATCCCATTCATCTCATTTATGTTTGAATTTGCATTGCATTTCATTATTCATGTTCTCCCTGTCAGTGTTGTTCATATAGCCTTACTATTATAGTATTGTATTCATATATATATATATATATATATATATATATATATATATATATATATATAATTATATATATAATTTAGCTATATTTGTATTTCAGTTTTAGTAATTTGAGTACTTCAGCTTAAACCGATTGTATTTCAGTTTGTTGCCCAGACAATATTTCTAAATAAGTTTTTTTTAATATAAATTATGTATTTTTATTATTACTTTGTCATGCCATTTCAAACCCATCACCAACTAACCTTCTTGCAATTTATTACCTATTGACCATTATCCTATGACCAGTGTTAAACATATGAGTAATTGTAAAAAGTGACTACGTTTGTTTTTCAGGGGCCCGTCCATTCTCTAGCATTCTCACCTAATGGAAAGTTCCTGGCGTCTGGATCCACAGACGGGAGAGTTTTGCTATGGGATATTGGACATGGGCTTATGATCGGAGAGCTGAAGGGTCATACAGACACAATTTATGCCCTCAAGTTCAGCAGAGATGGAGAGATCCTCGCATCAGGTCAGCACACCGTATACTGAATGCCTTCTGTCGTCTGACTGATAGTCGTTCAGTTCAGTGTAGAATTCCTTGTGTTTTCCAGGTTCTATGGACAACACGGTTCGGCTGTGGGACTCCATGAAGGCTTTCGATGAAGTGGAGACTGACGACTTCACTGCAACGACGGGCCACATTCACTTGCCCGATAACTCCCAGGAGCTGCTGCTCGGGACGTACCACAGCAAATCCACACCTGTCACCCATCTGCATTTCACCAGACGCAACCTGCTACTGGCCGCAGGCGGCTACAACTCCCAGTGACATGAACACATTTTCCTGAGGACAATGACCTTTTGTAGCTGCGTTTGTTTTTCGTGTATGGTGCATATTATTG